>NW_004949102.1:11610938-11654735 GCF_000317375.1 Microtus ochrogaster | reverse complement strand
GTCTCAATATATCAGTTCATGCATTCACAAGCACCCACTCGCACCCTCACGACACGAGAGGTAAGAGGTTACTCACACTTAGAACGGCCACTACGGTGCACCCACGGTGCACCGTGCACCGCTGCACCCTCACCCCTTGAGGAACACGAAGGAAGTTTCTCGAAGCCCTGACGTGTCAGTCACTCCCTACTGCCCTCAGCAGAGTGTGAAGAGAGGCTTTTGCCTCAGGCAGAAGACTGGCCTCGTACCCCAAGCTGGGGACCAATCACAGCCCTGTCACTACCCCCACAACCAATGGGGATGCGAGGCGGCGGGCCAATGGGAGCACGGGCACTGGTCGAGACACTGTAACAAGTTGCCAGAGGTTGCCAGAGGATGTGGAAGGAGCGGGCTGACCTTCTCACCTCATCTGGGCGCCAAACGCCAGTTCTCACATTCCTCAACTGGGGCAATGAAGGAAAAGGAAGAAAAACGTGAAGATGCAAGGGGGAATAGGTACAGAATAGGAGCGAGGAATGGAGGGATGATGGGTCTAAAATTGTGGAGAACCTTAAAGGTCAGATAAAAATGCAGAAAAGAAAAGAGAGAGAGAGAATGTGTTCAGTTGTTTGTGTGGCAAGTAACAGTTTTCCTCCATCTTAGGAGCGAGAGGGGTTGGGGGCGGGCAGCGATGGACTACTAATTTTCACCTCAAATACTGATGCTCTGTTATCATTAAGCCTCTTTTTCCCCTTGTATCTGAAATATCTGTAATGATTCTGATGCCTCCACGTCAATCTGACACATTAGGAGCGTCGCCACGCACTCGTAGAGGAAAAAAAGCGAGTAAAAATACCCTTGGAAGGCGAGAGGCGCAACCTATGAGTAGGACCAAGGGCGCCTCCTGCACTCTGACCTTAGGTCAGCTCCTTCAACACCACCCTCCGCCCACGGGGGTCACACAGAGGTCACTTGAGGTAGCAGAAGCAGCCGGGGCTTTGGTAGCACCAGAAGTTGGGTTCCAGTCCAGGATCTACTTCACAGTGACTGTGTTGGCTATAAAGGAGCCCCTCTTTAAAATATGCAACAGAGTGCCTTAAATTGGACTCTGGTGAGGCAGTGCTGTCTTTCAAAGGGTTTTGGTATATTTTATATTTTAAACAACAAAATAAAAATTGTCCAGTGGGCATGGTGGGGCACAGCTGTAATGACAGCCATCAGGCAGCTGAGGCAGGGAAATTGCTTGAAGCTGGCAGCTAACCTGGAAATGAAGCTCTTGCTCCTGGCCGGAAACAGGGTTGGTACATAAGGCACAGGAGTAGGACCAATGGAGACCCTTTACCAACCCCTTCCCCAACAAGTAGGGGTGTTGTAAGCCAGTGGAGCTTGAGCACTGGAAGGCGCTGCAGCGAATTGCCAGATTGATATGGGAAAGGGTAGCATGCACAGGTCTAGCAGCAAGTCCGCTCGCAAAAGCTTGTTACATAAACCACATCCAAATGGCAGCTGCTTCTTACGCCCTTGGAGGCAAATTTAAAATGTATCAAGTTCTGCTTCTGACTCCTGGGCAGCCTTTGATGTGGGTTTCTGAGCGCCTGAGGGATGGCTCTCAGGTGGTCCCCACGCCTGCATCTATGACCTTTCTCCTGACTCTGCTCAAACCTCCCTAAGTGGGGCTGGGGCTGCTGGGAGCAGAGTGGATACTGAGTTTGTGAACCTGTGTCTTGGGGAGCCTTGTCCTTACTCTGGGAGGTGCGTGGAGGTTTGCAAACTTTGACCTCTGACCCGCCTCAGATTTTAATCTAGTTACCAACCCCTCTGCCTACTTCACGTGCTAACACACACACACACACACACACACACACACACACCACGCACTAACACACACACACGTGCACACGCGCACACACACACACACGCGCACACACTTCCTTCCACACTTTGACCCCCATGAAGGCAGCTCTGCACTCCGAAGGAATGCGATTATGGGGTGGGGTCATTCCTACGCACAGCAGCCTGGTTTCTTTAGTAAAAATGAGATCTTTAGGCAACTGTTCACCGTCAAGGCAGGAGGCTCCTCAATGGTAGAGCTTCCGGGGCCCAGCAATCTCCATACCACTGCCATCCTCCGAAACTCACCTCTCCTTCCACGTGACACAACGCCTGTCCTACCGTCGAGTCCTAACAGAAAACTTTCACGAACCCTGCCTGTGTTAGACTAACTCTGATGGCTACTTAAGTTCTGCGTCCTTTGACCCTGACTTTTAAAAACAGCTATTTTTTTTTTTAATTTATGTGTATGAGGGTTTTGCCTGCATGTATGTCTGGCAGATGCCAGAAGAGGGTGTCAGATGCCCTGGAGGTAGACAGTTGTGAGCTGGCATGTGGGTGCTAACAACTGAACCCAGGTCCTCTACAAAAGCAGCAAGTACTCTTAATGGTCAGACCATCTTTCCAACCATTTCAAGTGTGGAGGCCTAAGACTCTTTTTATTTTTATCTATTTTTTCCACCCTGCAAACAAAATCAGAGTGATGGCTCATGAGTCGATGGACGGATAACCTGGCAGGCAGAGAAGCAGATGGTTTAGTAGGGGACTTGGCTCACATGGTTTTGAAGGCTGAGAAACCCATGACAGAGGGTTTCTAGGTTCAGGACCCTGGGATGCCAGTAGCATGGTTCGGTTCTTGTCTGAAGGTCTCAGGGCCCGGCATCTGCTGAAGGAAATGTTAGTTGAAGGCTGGAAGTCTGAGTGCAGAGGGAGCCGCTGGTGTAAGCCTGGGGTCAAAAGGCTAGAGAGCCCGAAACTCTGATGGAGAGAGAGAGAGAGAGAGAGAGAGAGAGAGAGAGAGAGAGAGAGAGATATTATGATTTCTCTTGTTTTGTTTGTTCGTGCTCCCAGAGAGTGAGCTGGTGAACTTGACCTTGGCTTAGGAAGGTATTTCTGCTATACTAGAAAAGCTGGTAAGAAGGGGGAACCCACAGGTGGGGCTTTTAAGTGGGTTTCACCCTTCCTCTCCCTCTCCTCATTCTCCTCTCCCCGTCTTCCTTTCTTTCTTTGGCCTGTTTTTACTGTGTAGCCCAGGCTAGCCTCAAACTGCAGATCCACTTTCCCCAGTCTCCCGATCACTGGGAATACAACCATGTGCCACCGCGTCCCCCCAACACCTGTTGTGTTTTTAAACTGGCAACAAGAAAACTGCAGAGAGAGTCTTGAGACACAGATCAAGCTGGGGTGATGATGTAGGGAGTTTGGAGGATGGGTAACTATCTTCACAGGACAGTGGAATCCGCTAGACAGGGTACAGACCCTGATATAAGGAGACAGACAATGTCCCTAGGAGAAGCAGAATTGACTCTTGACAGACCGTGAGATGAAGCGTGAAGAGCAGGATGGTGACAGTGAAAGAGGGATTTCTGGAAAAGGAGCAGGAGGGGAGAAATGGAGGACTCTCCCAGGCTGTTGCAGAGGATAGAAGCTGGACTGTAGATAGGGATGAGTCCCCATGCTCCCTCACAATTGGCTTTTGCAAAAGTCTTACTACTTATTAACTTAGGTGACTCAAATTGTTTCTTTAGTGAAAGTAATACATTTTACAGCCTTGTAAACTCACAGACTCAGGCTGGCCTAATAGCTTTATTGGTGGCTTGCTGCCCTGTGCAAACGGGGATTCCCTGCCTGTGGGGTGGAAGACTAGGCAATTCAGAGGGCAGCAGATTCCTACTCTGATCTGACCCATGCCTCTGTGATCCGAGAGAAAGCGGCTTACTTTCTGTATTAGTAGCAGCCAGACCGAGGCTGTCGGTAGGCTCTAGCTTGAGGCTTGGAAACTGTAGTTTATCAGTAGCATGCTTGCCTGGCATGCATGAAGCCTCTGGTTCAATTCCCCACACCACTGCAAACAAGACACAGCATGCAGAAGTTAAAAGGAAAGTTTTAGTCCAGCAGCACCTTATGTGTAAAAATCTGGGAGGTTAGTTAAGGGCTTTGCATGACTTAGCACTAAGAAATGGCTGTTCTGGTCAGGCATGATGGTTTATATCCGCAATCCCAGCATTCGGGAGGCAGAGGCAGAAGGATCACTGCATGTTCGAGAACAGCCTGTTTTATATATGGAGTTCTGGGTCAGCCTGGGCCACACAAAAACAAAAAGATACAGCTGTCATGGGAAGTGAAGATGCTACTTTAAAAGATTTCATTTACTATAATTATAAATTAAGTTGAATATATGTTTGTAGTAAGGAATTTGAACAATATTAGAGCATATAAAAATTCAGGCAACACCTATACATCTAATACCTCTCTTACATACAACCAAAAATTGCTACTTTTTTGGATGTGTTTGTATAGAGAGCATCACCAAAAGTAATGGTATTTCACCTAGAATTCATGTCATACTTCTCATGGTGATGGGGAGGCAGCTCAGTTAGTGAAATACTTGCTGTTCAGACGTGAGGATCTGGGTTCGCATCCCTGGCATCCACGTGAAGAACCAGGTGTGAGGGTGCATGTTTGTGATCCCAGCTCTGAAGAGACAGGAGGACGCCGGGGGTTGCTGGCTAACAGTCTAGCCCACTGGTGAGTTCCAGGTTCCGTGAGAGATCTTGTCTCAAAAAAACAAGGTGAAAAAGCAATTGAGGAAGACTCAACATTAACCTCTGACCTCAACACATGTACACTTGTGAATGCGTGAACATATGTTATGTACACACAAACACATACATACATACATAACATTAAACATTATTTTAAAGTAACCATTAATATTGAACCCGGAGGAACAATACAGAGAGATCCATGTGTTCTTTATTTAGTTTTCCTCACTGATAACATCTTACAAAAAATGGAGCACAATAGCACACAATTGTGATATTGACGTATTTATTTTATTTTTCTTAACTTTTTTTGATTTGTTGTGGATTTCACATTATGCCTTCTTATCTCATTTATCTCCCCAACTGCTGGCATCTGCCCTCTGCCCTCTGCCCTCTGCACTTGCAACCTCCCCTGAAATACAAAACCAAATTAAAAACAAAGCAAAACAACAAGCAAACAAAAGGAGAAGAATCTTGTGGAGACTGTCATGTGTCTCGAGTTAACCCTTTAGTTCATTCATCTTTGCTTGCAAGCCTTCCTTGGTCTCTGGTTTCTGCTACTCCATCGATAGTGGGTTCTCACTGGGGCTCCTCTTGGAGATCCTGTTGTCTTGTGTTGAGGAGATTCTGCTGTTTGGATTCTGTAGGTTTGTCTTCTTCACAGGCTATACAACAGATTGCAGATTCAGTGGATGTTGGGCTGGGCCAGCTCAGCCTGGTTCTGGGCCTGGGTGGTAGGTGTTATGGTTTTCATCTCTTTAAGAGACAAGCCACGCTCACTCCCGGCAACCCCTGCCCTCCTCCCACCATTTTGGATTCTGTTTGTCCCCTCTTGGAGAACGTGCACGTCTCTTCTCTCTCAGGCCCTTCTCTGTCTCTCTCTCTCCTTTCTCTCTTCTTCCCCCCCTCGCTCTCATTTAAGTAATAAATATTCAATTCTATTTTGTATGATGTGTCTGCCCATGTCCCTTCAACCCGCCGCCTGCTCACACCCGCTCGCTGCATGGCGGGACCAGCCCATCCGCTGCAAGCCACTCTCCCAAGGACCTTCTGCCAGCTGCTTGGGACCCGCCAACATTTTTTAAAAATCATAAAATTGGTAGCTTCCTTTTCTACTAATCAGCCTGCTTCCTCAGCCAGTACCAGATATTAGGAAAGAGTTTTTTTTTTTTTTTTTTAAAAAAAAGGTTGAGGATGGTCCCCAAACTCCTATACAGGAATTGGTGAAAATGGCCTTTAAAGTTTTTAATGCCCGAAAAAAATCAGCTGAGTCTTCCTGACAGACAAAGCTACAACAATCTACAGGCCCAGGCCTTAGCAGCTGCCCTAAGGTCACAGGAAAGGGGACAAGGGAAGCCAATCACAGGGCTCTATCGAGTGTGGCCTAAATGGTCATGTGGCATGATATTGCACTACACCTGCTCTGAGGTTGTGCCCTATCTGCCAGCAACCTGGACACTGAAAATCACAATGCCCCCATGCGGGCTTGTCCTCTATGCCAAGCCACGGAGGTCCGGCCTCATCACCATTGGCAAGTGAAACTGTGCCAGCCTCCAAACGTCTCAGCCTTGCAGAGGACTGACGTTGCCCATAACCCTCTCCTAGCCTAGGGTCATGCTACAAGTGGCAGGTAAGTCCATTATTTTTATTCTCACTCAGGCCTTAAGTTTCCCTCACCAATTTCAGCTATGGGGGTAGACATGACCAGTTCCTTCCCACTTAAAACTGCCACTGCCCTACATTCTTGTAGGACAATTTTTCTCTCATTCTTTCTTAGTGATACCTGCTTGCCCAGCACCCTTACTAGGTGGAGATATCCTTAGCGGCTTTCCCCCAAAGCTTTGTTCCGCTTGTTGGAGTCCCTTTTAACCCCTCCCATCTCCAAGATTCTATTTTACAGGTTCGCTCTTCCTGCCAGACATGTGCCCAGGCCAACCCACAAGGAGCTTTCCACATACACCAGCTTCGTGGACACCAACCGGGCAAAGATTGACAGGTTAATTTCACCCATATGCCTACTCAAAAAAACTTCGTTATCTCTTAACACTTGTGGACACTTTTACAGGATGGATAGAAGTGTTTCCAGTCTCCAGGGAAACAGCAGATGCAGTGGCTCAGAGTCATGGAGCTCGTGTCAGAAGCTCTCAACATCTCCTGGACAATGGGACTCATCAAACAACTAAACAAGCTCTCCACTGAACTCAGGTTGTCTTGGCCCTCGCCTCAGGGCCACCCCACGTTCCCCTACTGGCCTGAGCCCTTTTGAGCTGCTTTATGGCAGGTCCTTTCTCCTTAACCATCACCTCCCAGTTCAAACTCCTCCACTGGCGGGGTACCTTCCCTACCTCTCCCTCTTAAGGTCCTTTCTCCATTCACACGCTGACAGTTGTCTTCCTGCCACCACACCAGTGGACCCTAATGCTCTTAAACCTGCCCCGCTCTCCCCAGGGGACAGAGTACTCCTCAAACAGTTAACTCCTAGATCTCTCGAGCCTCGATAGACAGGACCTCACATGACACCTGCCTTCTCATCTCCCCCAAGGAGCAGCTGCCTGCCTTCTCCAGGATGACAGTTCATGGGATGCCTTTCCAGCCACACCTCTCGCTAAATGTGGACACCTGGCTCTCCTCTTCCCCACGCCGCTCCCTGCCCGCAGGAAGTAGCCGGATTTGAGTCTACGCCCTTTGTTCCCAAAGAGAGCCTGAGTGTTTATCATAATTACCATTCCAATTTTCTGTCACCCCTATATCCAAAGAGTCTAGAATGTTAAGTTGGGAACATAGGTCCCAGTCCCTCGCATCTATCCCAGCCCCCAGGCCTGGTCTGGACTTCAAATCCCAGCAGGCCAGGTCCTGACCCCACCCCCGGTCAGGACCACTCCCCAAGGTACTTAAATGATCCCCCCAAAAGAAGAACACATGGTCTCCCTTTCTTCCTCCCGGGGTCGCGTTCCTGCGGCTTCTTGGTTTTCCCCTTGGGGCCACCCGAGAGCACAGACAGATCGGATATTTCTTAATTTGGCTTGTTTTGATTTGGCTTGATTGGGAATTTTTGCGTCGTCAGAGAGTTATTATTAAGAAATATTCCTGGGGAGGAGGTGAAAATTTGTTATAATAATAATAATAATAATAATAATAATAATAATAATAATAATAATAATAATAATAATAATCTTCAGTATAATAAAGGTACAGTTTACAAAGTGAAAAAAAAGAAATATTCCTAACAAATTTTTTAAATTATTTTTTATGAATATGAGTGTTCTATTTATATGTACATATTTTTGCCAGTAGAGGGCACCAGATCCCACTAGAGATGGTTGTGAGCCACCATGTGGTTACTAGGAATTGAACTCAGGACCTCTAGAAGAGCAGCCAATGCTCTTCACCACTGAGCCACCTCTCCAGCTCCACGATATTTATATTTTCAAGTTAATTACTTCAGTGAGATTTCCTTGTGTCTCTATGTGTATCTAGTGAGGTTTCTTTGTGTCTATATGTGTATGAGTTTCATCTCACACAGGTACATCCACAACCAGTCAGGATGCAGACCGATTTCACCGTATGAATCCCTTGCACTGCCCCCTTAATGATGGCACCCCCTTATCTCCTCATGTCCACTAACCCTTCATGAGTGGTACAGTTTTCTTTATGCCAAATTTCACTCTTTCAAAGGTAGCCTATAAATAAAATCATATTGTCAAAGAACATCTGGATTATTTCCAGTTTTTTGTTACTCTGAATAAACATTTGTATACAGTTTTTTGAAAGTGATTCATTTATATAGTTTGAATGAAAATGGCCCCATAGGTTCATAGGGAGTGGCATTACTAGGGGTGTGGCCTTGCTGGAGTAGGTGTGGCCTTGTTGGAGGAAGTGTGTCACTGGGGGTGAACTTTGAGGTCTCAGATGCTCAAGCCAGGCCCAGTGTCACTCTCTCTTCCTGCTGCCTGCTGATCTGGATGTAGAACTCTCAGCTACGCCTACAGCACCATATTTGCCTGCATGCCACCATGCTTGCTGCCAGTATGATAATGAGCTAAACCTCTGAACTGTTAAGTCATCCCCAAGTAAATGTTTCCTTATAAGAGGTGCCATAGTTACGAAGTCTATTTGCAGCAATAAAACCCTAAGAGAATTTATCTTTACTTTATGTACACGAATGTCTGCCTGCACATATGTATATGCATTGTGTGTGTGCCTGGTGCCCACTGAGGTCAAGAGGTCGTCGGATCCCCTGGGGCCAAAGTTACAGCTGTTTGCTAACCTTTATGTAGTTAGAAGTTAGAAGCTGAACTCGGGTCCTCTGCAAGAGCAGCCAGTACTCTTAACAGCTGAGCCATCTCTCCAGTCCTTGTATAAGTGTTTTTTAACGTTAAAGATACATGTCTTCTTTCTCTGGGAAAACCCCTCAGAGTGTTATTCCTGGTTCGTATGTTTTTCTTTTTCTTTCATCTGCAGTTCTGTAAGAAACAACCTGATTAGTTATGATTAGTTTTGGAGAGTGGTCCATACATCTAGACACGTAGTGGAACTGTCATTGGTGATGCTGCAGGCAGTATAGCCCAGCACTGGCCGCAGCAGCCTGACGACTTCCCTTGTCCCCACTCAGGTAAAGCAAGCGTTCTGACATCACGGCCGAAAAGAATTTCAGAAACATAAGAGTTAGAGTTTATTATAAAATATTTTTAAACATGTTTAACTATGGGATTAACAGCAAGAAAGGTACTCAGGGAAAAAGATAAGGCACGCTGAAGAGAAGGCGTGGGTTTTCCAGTTGGAGAGGCTTGTTTGAGTAGCTGTAGACGCCATCTCTTTTGCTCTGAAGTTAGATTACAAAGGGTTGCTAGAAGACTTCTTCTACCTCTTTTTTGATAAATGGGATTGTAGGGTGGCTCTGAACCACAGTGCCTGCATGAGGGTGTTAAGACATACCTTTTCATGAAAATTAGAGTTTCTTGTACGATTCCTGGAAAACTGCAGGCTTGAAGCTGGCAAAGGACAAAAGCCATATATCCTTAGGCGTTAATCATGGTTTATTGTTGTTTTAAAATTGTCAATCTTGTTGCAATTCTTGATTCTCAGCTGGCAAGGGGCTGCAGCCAGGCTCCAGAGTGAGGGGCTCCTCTCCTTTCCCTGGTTCCATAATTTCCCAGAGCTTCCTATCTGGTCTAAAAGCATCCCTCCAAGTAATTAACTATTATTTTAAAAAGTCTAAAATCGGAATGACTTCATAATATCGTAAAGGATAGAACACAGCTTACAACAGTTTCTCCTAGTGGTGAGCAGAAACAACAACAATAAACCCCAAGCCAGAAAACAACAGCAGACTGGGGCTTGGGCAACACAACTGTCTTCTATTCTGTAGAAAGCTCTGAATGACCCAATTATACTTTGTGGGGGGGGGGGGGCCGGGATATCTGGCAGGAGAACAGGAGAGAGGCCTGGGATGGGGGGACGGTTGGGTGGAGAGCAGTATAAAAATGCTATCACATGCTTCTAGTGTGTGTGTGTGTGGGGGGGGGGTGAGGTAGGATGGCCATGCTTTGGGCCCCGTGTTGCTGGCTTGAACCTTCTTGGTTTAGTTTCCAGCTAAGCCATATCTCTGCTTCCTCAGATTTCCTGCCTTGTTTGAAGACGGCGCGGCCCTAACCGACACGGCCCTCCGTACATGTTTATTGTGCATCGGCTATGAGCTCGATGCTTTCTTATGCTCTGCGCATACAGTAGGAAACAAGACAGATGATAACCTCTCTTTCCATCTCTCCAGCTTACACTTGCATCGAGGGAGAGGCAGACAATTCATCAAATGAGGAAAACATTGATTTAGCAAGACAGTCCCTAAGTGCTAGATAGAAACAGACAAATAGGCAAGGGGGATGAGGAACGAGTGGTAGGGTTGATACTCTTTGCCAAGGGCAGCCAGAGAAGGCCTTTCTAAGGCGTTAACTATTACAGTCTGAGTGTTATATTTTAAAACTTGAACGCCACTGGGATGTTGTTCTGAGGGGGACACTTTTGAGAATCCCGTGTTTGACAGCCTGGGTGACAAGGAGTGTGTATTCTAAACACTCCCTTGTTTCTCTTCATTGCTCTCAGAGTATTGAAACAATAGTTCTCAAAGAACTGGAATTTCCCTGGGAATCTGGTAATGGGGAAGGGAAAGGCCGAAACCTGGTGCTAGCCAGAACAGGAACTTCTCTCCCAGGGAGAGGTTTTGCTCATCTCTGACGTCTTACAAGACCACCTTGCCGGAAAGGCTGGAATTGAGACAGTGATGGCCAGTGATGGGCAGGACCACACCTTGACCAGGACTGATTCCTTTGCACACTTATTGCCCTCTCCTTAAACCTATCCTCGTGTCAAGGCAGCAAACTTGTGGGGCACTGGATTAAAAAAAAAAAATCCACTTCCCAATATGGCCACATTGAATAAACCTCCTTCTTCTGCCTTTTGTTTGTTTTTAATTAGGCCACGGAGGACTGGAGTCTCAACTTAGCTTGACAGAGCTGCAGGGACCTGCGTTTGATTGGAAAAACTCTGCTAACACTGGAGCCTTGATTTTCAACTTTCTGGGCACCGCAACTCTGAGAACTAAGTTTCTGTTTCATAGCTGCTCAGCTCATGATATCTTGTTAGGGAAACAGACAGAAACCTAAGACATGACATTTGGACAAAGCTCGGAAGGAGGGAGGTCAGCTAGCTCTCCATGTGAGGGCCTGAAGGCCTTCCAGACTGAGGAAGGTGTTTACGAGGGGGCACGGAGGGACTGATGTCCATCATTAGAAAGCTAATCTTGAGGCTGCAGGCATGGTCCAGCAGTTGAGAGTACTTCCTCCACAACCACGAAGACCAGAGTGTGGGTCTCTGCACCTGTGCAACAAGCTGGATGTCCGTATAAATAAATGTAACCTTAGTTCTGAGGCGAGCAGGGCCAGTAGGGTTGCTAAGGTTTGCTGGCTTCCAGTGGAGACAGGAAAATAAGAGCCCCAGTTCCAGGGACAGACCCTGTGTCAAAAGGAATAGTTAGAATACGATAAAAGATACCCACAATCTCTTTGGGCCCTCCCATCAGCATAGACAGCCACACCCATGTGCCTATAAATCAATCAATCAATCAATCAATCAATTTTTTTAAAAGAAAGGGTCTTACTCTGTAGCCCTGACTGGTCTCAAATTCACAGAGATTTGTCTAGCTCTACCCCAGAGTACATACACACCATCATGCCTTTATGCCTTCATGCACTATCTTTTTTTTTTTTTTTTGATTTTGAGACAGGGTTTCTCTGTGTTACAGCTCTGACTGTCCTGGAACTTGTTGCTTTGTAGACCAGGCTGACCTTGAACTCACAGAGATCCACCTGCCTCAGCCTGCTAAGTGTGCCCGGGTTAAAGCCGTGCACCACCAATTCTGCAGTGTGGGTATTATCATTGACATTTTGCAGATGGAGAAATAAGGCAAAAATACGTATGCCTTGTAAAAACTTCAAATAATTTTCTAAAAGTAAAAAGAACAAAAACAAAAAGGAACTGAAAGTGCTTCAGAGAAACAATTGACTAGTTATTTTACAATTTTTCCGAGTTTAAAAAATCTTTACAAAAATATTTTTAAAAACTAACAAATAGTCGGGCAGTGGTGGCACACACCTTTAATCCCAGCACTCGGGAGGCACAGTCAGGCAGATCCCTGTGAGTTCGAGGCCAGCCTGATCTATAAGAGCTAGTTCCGGGACTGGCGCCAAAGCAACACAGAGTAACCCTGTCTCGAAAAAATATCAAAAACATAAATAAATAACAAGAAACTTGGACCATAGGCCACACACTTCTGAAATTTGCCTTTCTCTCTCTCTCTCTCTCTCTCTCTCTCTCTCTCTCTCTCTCTCTCTCCCTCTCTCTTTAAGGGATACGTCTTGGTTGGTATAGTTAACTCTTCCTCCTCCGGAACTCAGGGCGAGGCAGACAGGCCTGGTGGTGCGGTGTTCCTTATTGCCAAGTTCAAGACCTGTGTGGCAATTTACTGAGAGGGAGAAAACCAAAACCACACCTAATCCCAACCAACCAAACAACAAAAGGCCAGGGCATTGCAGACAACTCAGCGACAGTATGCTTGCCTAGCATGTGTGAGGCCCTGGGTTCAGTCCCCAGAACTGGAAAGAAAAGAGAAGCAAGCTGGGGTTTTGGGAATTGACTTCACACGGGTCATTTTACCTGTGGGTGCTCCAGTTTTCTCCATTTTTTAAAAATTTAATTTTATTTTTATTTTCTGAACATACTTTTTTGCCTGCATGTATGTTTGTGTGAGGGTCCTCTGGAACTGGAGTTACAGACAGTTGTGAGCTGTCATGTGGGTGCTGGGAATTGAACCCGGGTCCTATTTGGAAAAGCAGTCGGTGCTCTTAACCGCAGAGCCATCTGCCCAGTTTTCTCCATTTTTAAGAGGAGAGACGAGGACAAAAGATTCTGCAGTGTCATGCTAATAAGCTGGGGACAGCACTCTCTTCCCGCCCAGTGACTTTCTGAAACGTTCGCAAGGTCCAGTCCTATTTTACTTGGACCGAGGCAGCGGCGTCAGCCACTCAGGTGACACTCCAGGGCTCCCAGAAAACTGCGGTTCCGCGGAGACGATCCGGAACCCGGGGAGAGTGGGGCGGGGCGCCCGATTGGTAGGCTGGCTGTAGCGTGACGTAGGAGGCGCCCGAGCTAGACCCCGCCCCGTCCCGCTAGGCCCCGCCTCTCCGCCCTGTGCCGCTGGGGTCTCTAGCGGCGCGCGCGCGCGCGCAGCGATGGCGGAGGCGGTGGAACGCACGGACGAGCTGGTCCGGGAGTACTTGCTCTTCCGTGGTTTCACGCATACACTGCGGCAGCTGGATGCGGAGATCAAGGCGGACAAAGAGAAGGGGTTCAGGGTGAGGGACCGGCAGGGGTGGCAGAGGCGGGTAGATAGGGGAACCGGCCTCCTGCTCCAGCACTACCCTCCGGTGCTAGGGCGGCGCTGTCACTGCCTGGTGAGGGACTGCAGACGTCTGGAGTCTGGCCCTCGCTTGACATAGGAGGGACTGAGGCCGGGAGAGGGTTGTGACTTGCCTGAAGTTGCTTAGTGAGTCAGGAGCATCGGGTCCCTGATTCCTGGTCCAGGGCTCCACCACTCCACTCCATTCCAAACCCTCTCTGCAGGTGCTGGCCAATGGTTGGCCGGCGTCGCTACGAAGCTTTAAGAGCCAAGGTGGGGTACAAGGCTGAGTTCTGGCTGAAGAAATATTCAAGTATTGGCTGTCTATAGTAGCGGGAGCAAAGGGGGCTGCGGCCTGGAACGCTGGCTGGGCTCAGGTCTGGGGAATTATCAGGGACTCATTGGCAGTTTCTGTTCTGCAGTTCAGGAAGATCTCCCTGCACGTTTTTTAAAACACAAACTTCCATGATACTATTTTCCATTGAGAGGTGCTTGGAACTTCTTTGCTTATGACTTGTATGTTTGTATGTACCTAGTTAAATTGGTCCTGGGCAGATGGATTGGGGGAGGTAGTGAGCCAGTAGCTGAAGGAAGTTAGGATATTGGTTCCTGCCCTGTGAAGTTAGTGCTCACTTGGTGGCAAAGCAAAGCGTCTCCCTGCTCCAGACAGCAGTGTCCTGATCTACTTCTGAAACAAAGGGGTTGGATGGACATTGGTATCCAAACCAGGTTTCTGATTGTCTACTCTGGCGTGAAGATTGTCTTTGGCTGAAGGGAGCAGCCACGGAGGGGGCCTCCGGTAATCGCGGTGTTCCTGAAATTGTGGAGCTGGCAGGGAGGACTGTGGAGCTGACTGTCTGGTGCTCTTTCACTCTTGTTTATTTTTAACCGAGGCAACCGCGACCGAAGTTGAAGGGACATTGCCAAGTTGATCAAGGAGACCCAACACCTGGTGCCAAAACTCTTGCATATTGGACTATCTCTGAGCTTGCTCGAGTGTCAAATCCTATAGCTAGCATCAGAAAATAATTTGAAAGCTGTTATATTAATACATCTTGAAAATTTTATAGAGTCCCAACTGATTATATATATATATTTATATTATATATTATAAATATATTATATATATATTTACATCTGGGAGCCCCAGGAAGAATATGGAATTTGTGTTGTATGTAGTGAGGTGGGGATTTCCTCTGTCTCTGGCCACCTCCAATGCGGCTGTCTCCCACCAGGTGGACAAGATTGTGGACCAGTTGCAGCAGCTGATGCAGGTGTATGACCTGGCTGCCCTTCGGGAGTATTGGAGCTACCTGGAGCGCAGGCTCTTCAGCCGCTTGGAGGACATCTATCGGCCCACCATCCACAAACTGAAAACCAGCCTGTTTCGCTTTTATCTGGTCTACACAATCCAGGTTTTTCTTGTTTTTTGACTGTTTTCCTGTCCCCCATGTCTCAGTATCTGTAGATCATCTGATTTGTTTTCCCAGTTCTAGGTCCCATTGATTTTAAGTTTGTAAACTTATGTAGCATTTTAAAGAATATAAACTTTGAGTAATAAAAAAAAAACCCTGCATATATAGCTGGATAGTGGTGGCACACGCCTTTAGTCTCAGCATTGGGTGGATCTCTGAGTTCAAGGCCAACCTGGTCTGTAGAGTGAATTCCAGGACAACCCGAGTTGCACAGAGAAACCCTGTCTCACAAAACAAAACGAAATGTAACTGATCTGGGGGACTCATTTAGATTCTTTGAGTTTCAACCAGAGATTAGTTCCCAGGATGGCATTTGCCATTAGAACCTCAGTTTATTTTTGTCTTTAAACTGGGTCTCTTGTATCCCAGGGTGGCCTCCAACTTGATGTGTGATTAAGGATGACCTTTAACTTTTGAACTTTCTGCCTCTGTATTTCAAGAGCTAGGTGTACAGGTGTGCCACCATGCCTGGTTTTATTCAGTGCCAGGGATCGAACCCAGGACTCTGCATTTGAGACAAAGGCTCTCCCAGCTGAGTGAGCAATAACCCTAGCCCCAGAACTTCAGTAGGAACCAGCTTTGGATTGAGAAAAGGGTGATGCTTTCCTTCTTATTGTGGAGTTTATCAATACAGTTTTGTCACTGGCTTGACAGGAGGTATTCAGAGGCTGTCTGCTCAGCAACCGCGTAGAGCCTGACCTGTGGACTTGTCTCTTCCCCCTCCCTCCCTTGCAACCTTCTTTGTGTCTCGGCAGACAAACAGAAATGACAAGGCCCAGGAATTCTTTGCAAAGCAGGCCACAGAACTCCAGAACCAGGCTGAATGGAAGGATTGGTTCGCTCTGCCCTTCTTGCCATCCCCAGACACCAACCCCATCTTCGCTACCTACTTCTCTCGACAGTGGGCTGACACATTCATCGTCTCTCTGCACAACTTCCTGAGCGTCCTCTTCCAGTGCATGCATATCCTTCCTGCTGCCTGAGGCTGTGTCCGTAGTCTGAGGTACCCAGACACTGAGGAGAGGCCGCTGCTCATGACGTAGCCATTTCTTTCACAAAGTACCCAAAGATCACTGACGTGTGTCATGTGAGGGGCTGGACGAATTGTGGTTATTTTTGTCAGGAGGCCAGGGAGTTATAATTCTTAGTTCTGCAGCTTCTGAACTGTGTTGTTGGCCACAGCTGATATGCGTCGGCAGGGAAGTTGGCAGCTTCTGGGTGCTGGTACCTGGCTCGATCCAGTCGGCTCCAGGGTTTGGAGCAGCCTGGCTTGAGCGTACCCTCTCTCTGTGTATAGCTCATGTTTCTTACCTTTGCTGGGGTTGAGTGGCAGATGAAAACACTTCTTGGGCTGGAGCTTTCTGCCTGAGTTTGTATTTGGTTTACTTTCTGCGACAGTGACCTCAGTGGGCCTCAACTTGCCAGAGTATAGAGTAGCTTTAAGAATATGTGTTCGGGTGTTTGAGAGAGAGCGCGGGGGAGAGAAAACCTCACTGTAACTCACTGCCTACTGTTGTTGAAGGCCCAAGGTCTGATGCCAGCACAATTGTTTCCTACGCTGAACATCTACGAGAGAAGCGAGCCTCATTTGGGATGGGACAGCCTGGTGAGGCCCTGATAAGTCTGAACGTGGTAGAGGTCCACCCACTGCGGCTGTGTTGACCTCTGGGAAGGACATTTTCAGATGGACGGTCCTGCTGTCTCTTCCCCCTTCCTGTTGTGAATAAGTGTGAATCAGATTTTTTACCAGAGCTGCCTTTCTCTTCTCCTTCCTGTTCCCCCTTCTGAGGACTTTCCAGAGAACCTCCCGGGCAGCTGGAACTTGTCGCTCATTATCTTTTCAGTGCAGAACAGGTCACGACTCTGCAAAGTAGGTCACGCACATTGGAACTGCGTTTGCTTTCCTAAGACAGGCCCTACCTGCTCTGTGATTCTAGCAGAACTCTGGGCAGCAGCCGGGAAAGACCACTACCCTAAGCTGGAGTGTGGGTGTTCATGGGGCGTGTGTGGGTATGCAATCTGCAGAATGGTTTTTCCGTCTAAACTTTTGCCAGGGAGAGATACAGCCTGGAGAGACATTAACTGGGTCGTTGGCACTGACCTTACTAAAGCTTAGACTGTGTAGTCCATTAGCCCTTCACTGTTGGTGCTGGGGGAAAATGTCTGAGTTTGCATTTATGACTTATACAAGGGCTGGCCAGGCAGTTTGTCATGTGTCTCTGAGTCCAAAGGAGTCAGGCGGTCTGAATTAGCAGACCCACTGACTGGAAGAGGCTCCTTCCCACAATGCCCATTCTGTGGCTCATATTCGGATGTTTCTCTGGGAAGGACTTTGAAATCTTTCTGGGCAGACTTGTTCTTTAACTTTGTGCACCGGTCCCTGTGATCCTGAACTTTGATGCAGAGTGCCAGAGGAGCAACCAGGTTCAAGAAGAGAATGAAGTTCTCCGTCAGAAGGTTTGTTCTGAGCCAGGTCGGAAGCTGGGAAGCACTTCTGCTTTCGGGTAGCAGTGGAGAGCTGGTTAAATAGAGAAAAGGTGAACTGTTCTCAGATGAACAGTGAGTCACCAACTTGGGGCTCTGGGGCTATGCCAGCCCTGATAACCAGAAGTGCCATTAATGTCTGAAGTCAGATGTACTGCATGAGCAATATGGCAGCAAGAACAAACTTGTAAAAAAAAAAAAAAAGACAGTGTGCATTTTGCAGCACCGCACACCTTGGTTCTTTTCATCTCTTTTTCTTTGAAACTGTGTGTGTGTGTAATGTGCCTGTGGGTGTGGGTGCCCATGTAGGCCAGCAGAGGATGTCAGCTCCCTTGGAGTTGGAGTTACAAACCTGTGATCCACCTGATGTGGCTACTCAGGTCCTCTGCAACGTCAGCACTCACTCTCAACTGCTGAGCCTTCTCTCCAGCCCCTGTCTCTCAATTATCTTCCCAGTCTTTTTCCTTAGGTAGCCATACATACACTGTTTATAACCCCGATAGAATTGTTCTGATTCAGCTACGTACTTGACAAAATACTAGCTCCACGACGCCTGTGTTTGCCTTTACATTTTGCCTAAGGAGTCTCCCCATCTTGAAATGAAGTCCTGTGTCTGTGATATTTTTGGGAAAAGGAAGCTTATAAGCTATTTGGGGATTTGAGATTATTGGATTGTTGTCTCCAGACAAGGGCTAAAGATGCTCTAATAACATAATGCATTAAAAAATGTTTTTCTCTGCAAGTTTCAAAGGCCCATTTTGCAGATTCCAAACATCAAAGCAGGATCCCCCCCCTCCCCCAGTGTATTCAGGAAGAAACAAGTCAAGCAATAAAGAGGAAGTAAATCAAATGATAAAAAAAGAGAAAAAAAAACCAGTGGTTTTGGATGTCTAAGGATGATTGACTTTCTCAACCCTTAGAATCCATTATCAGCCGTGACTCTCTCATTTTCCCACTGTTGTTTGGTGAACAGGAGTGCTCCTTACAGCTGGGGTTGGATGTGGCCTGGCCTGTCTAGGGAAGGTCACATGAGGTCACTGGCTAACTGCGCTTTGCCCCTCCTTAGCTTTTTGCACTGCAAGCCGAAATCCATCGGTTGAAGAAGGAAGAGCAACAGCAGGAGGAGGAAGAGGCCTTGGTCCAGCACAAGCTGCCCCCTTACGTCTCCAGTATGGACCGCCTCGGGGACTCGGAGCTGTGAGTGTGCTCGACGGTGTAGTGTCGGTGGGGGAGGCTGCTGTCTCTGCCCTTCCGTCTCTCCTCTTTCTGTGGTCTCAGCTTCACACTGACTTCCTCCCTGGTGGCCCCCCGTGTCTGCTGAGGGAGAGTGGCCAGAGAGGTCTGTGGCACACCTGGTTCCGAGTTGTATACACGAGGCCCCTACTCTGTAAGGCTCTCCCGGCTTGGAGAACTGCACAGCTGGGTCAGGGTCCATGATGGCGGAGTCCAGCAAAACTGCTCCGTAGGATGGAAGGGCTGGTCACCGGAGGTGGGGATGTTCCTCAGGAGAAGCTGCTGAGGGTGTGAAGAAGTAGGCAGTATGGGATAGGAGTTTGAGTGACCTTTAAAAAACAGCCATTTAAAATAGAAGTCCGAGATAGGAGAGAGATAGTAGGCTCTGTAGCTGGAAGGCAAGTGCCAATCAGGGATGGACTGAGGTTTTTGTTAGATGCGTGGAGAAAGTAAAAGGAGACATCCAGAGTTGGTTTTAGTGGTATATTTTATGTAGCCTTATAGTCTCAAACTATGCCAATGCATATTAAAGGCACTTTTTCATGCTAAGTTGTTGTATGCCATTGCGTCTCGCCCCAGCTCATCCCCGTTTGGATGAACATGGTTAGGTGCTCAGTACATGTGTGGCCAGTAGTCCTCAGACAAGGCATTCTGAGCTTTCCTGGGTCTCCCTAAGAGCTGCAGACTTCCCTTTCAGGCCAGATGAACTTCTGGTTCTTTATTCAGGAAACGGTAGCAAAGATCGTGCCACCTTTAAGCCCAGGCCTCAGACCTTAGCTAAGATCTCAGTCACTAACCTCAGCCAGGAGTTGTGTGTTCCTGAGTCTTCCTTGTTGCCCTCCAGTCCCTCACGCTGTGGTGTGTTTCCTTGGCCAGGGCCATGGTGTGCAGCCAGAGGACTGCCTCCCTCTCCCAGTCACCTCGAGTGGGCTTCCTGTCCTCCTTGCTGCCCCAGAGTAAGAAGAGCCCTTCAAGGTTGTCACCTGCCCAAGGCCCCCCTCAGGCTCAGAGTTCAGCCAAGAAAGACTCCCTCAGCAGTCAGGTAAGTGGGGGCCTTGCCTTTGTAGTCCTTGTCAGGGTACTTCTGCCGTCTCATTCCCAGGCCTTCATGCAGTGCCCGCGTCACAGGTGGATGCATGGGTACTTTTCTTCAGGGCCAAATTTTCGGATGTGCTATGGGATCCCAAATTTATTTCTCCTTTTCTTTCTCCTTCCTTCCCTGTATCCTCTTCCACCCAACCCTTTAGACCAGTGATATCTTTGCAGGACAAGAACAGAGATAAAACCATAGAGGAGGAACTGAGGGGAAAAACCAGCAAATCCTAATGAAGCCCCTTTCCCATCTCCCCCTGGCTGGCAGTGCAGGGCATGATGTTGAGATGGAGGAGGGAGGACAGAGTGTACGCAGACATGCTGCTGATGGTGGAGCTTGTTGAGTCTCAGGCTCCCAGTCTCGACTTCCCAGCCCCAAATAGCTGTGCCCTCCGGTTCCCCTGCACCTCTGTGACAACTCTCCGTGTGCCATTCTCTATGAGTGAAGTGACAGACGGTAGCAGAGAGTAGGTTTGGAAGGGTCCCTTCCCTTTGCTCCGGTTTCCCGTGAACTCATAAGGGGTTTTGAGTGTTTGGAAAGCTCAAATGTGAAATGCAACAGTTGGAAATTTTGAATTTTGAGTGATATAAATAAGTGCTAGCCAAACAGTACATTTTAAGTTTGTTTCTTTCACATAAACGTTGGCATTTGCTGATTCTGTAAAGGACTTCTACCATCCTTGACCTTACTTCTATATGGAAAGAGGCCTTTGATGTCTGCTTATGTCCAGAGTAGCCAAGAGTCCCACTGAGGGGTTTCCTAGTGGAGTCTGTCAGACAGAGTTCAGAGTTCACTGCCTTTGGGAATACCCGGTGGCAATGTGGCTCAGTAGAGCGCCCACGTAGCATACTTGGGAAAAGTCTCGAGGGTTATTTTAGACCTTGATTTTTTCTTCTTAAGTGTTTTTACTAGTTACTGAGAAGGCAGATTGTCCTAGTCTATACCTTCTTTCTCCACCTCCTTGGCTTGGATTGCAAGTGGTGGAGTCTGCTTGTGTCCAGCAAGCTGGGATCCTGCACCAGATGGCTACGGGACTATATATGGGTTAATATTGTTGAGCTGGAGACACTGAGCAGGACCCTGGGGGACACAGCTTGAATCCTGGACTCAGGCAGCTTTCTTTACTTCTGGCTCATTGTTTCCTATTCAGATAATCTAAACTCTCCCCAGTTTGCTTGGGATAGTTTGTAGTGTTGACTCCTTCGGGGAAGAACAGAGCTGCCCTTGGTCTCAGAAGTACCCAGCAGAGGCTAACCAGTAAATTTTGGAAGGAACTGGACTCCTGAAGGTCCTAGGAATCATCTTTGAGATCTCAAGGACTGCCAATGCTGTGTGACAGTCACCTCAGCATCCCTGAAGTTTGGAGATGGTCATAAATCAATCAGGACTACCTCTGCCATTGCTTTTCTGAAAGTTCAGATCTTACAAGTAGAGCTTCTGTTCTTTCAGAATGCAGCTACACAAGCTCTACTGTTTGCTTTCTGGGTCTCTCCCAGCGAGCAGTGTTTTAGAAGCCTGATAGATGGTGGGTGGAGCGTTGAGTCTCTTGAAATCCAGCTTCACTCAGATTGAAAGCAAACACAAAGACTGCTTTGGATAAGCCTGTGGCCATGGTTTTGATAAGCGTAGGAATTATGGGTCATGTAGTAAGTTTGAATGGCATGATGTGTAGGTGGAGACTGTTCATTTGTTTCCTGGCTGCCCAGACCCGAAATAATCACACAGAATCTGTATTATTACCATGCTGCTTGGTCTATTAGTTCACACTTCTAATTGGTTAGCTCTTATATCTTAAATTAACCCATTTCTATTGCAGAGGTAGTCTGTGTATTGCTGTGTGGTTGTGGCCTACTGTTAAGGTTCCCAGCATCAGTCTCTTGCAGCAACTATATGGCTTCTCTTTTTGACTCTCCATCTTTCCTGCTCTATCTGTTTAGAATTCCCACCTTGCTCTATTCTGCACTGCAAAAGGACCAAAGCAGATTCATTATTAACCAATGGTACTTATAGCATACAGAGGGAAATCCCACATCACCTCCTTTTTCTGTCTAAATACGAAGGAAGGTTTTTAACTCTAACATAGCAAGATTACACATAACAAAACAGTTACCAAGCAATAATTATAGTTATAATATTTTCCTACTTTATCTTTTATCATAACTAAGGAAAACTATAACTATTTTTCAACTCTATCAAAGACTCTAGAAAGATATTATATTACCTAAGTAAACAGGAAGTGCAACTTCCAAAACTCTAGAATTGACAGAGACCATCTTGCTGCCTGGACAGTCACCCAAAGTTCTTCTGTAACATTGGGGTACCCATCTTCAGCCTACAGGCCCAGAGTATCTGGCAGACTTTTCTATGAAGCAGGAAATTTCTTCTCTCTTAGGCCTTGTATTGGCAAAGTTCATCAGTTGCTTTCTTCTGTGTCCTGCAAAATGTCTGACATTTCTTTCATTTTAAATTTGTTTCAATAAACCAAGATTCATACCAATGCAAAGCAGGAACTCCAAAGGACTGTCTCACCTTCAGGCAACTTCAGCAGTCATTTTTCTGTGGGTCCTGCATGTCCAGTTCATACAGCATAGCATCAAGCAGTCCAGGCAAGAGCAGTTTCTTGCCCAAATGGCCAGCAAACTCTTTATAAGGAGCCTCTTCGATGCCCATCATCCTCTTGAAGTAGATTGGTGCTGCCAGGACAGATGAGTCTCGTTGTCATGAAAAGTCTAAGTTCTTAAACATTTTAAATGCCATATTCTGTTAATTTTTGGAAGGTTTGAAGAATAACTATCCATCTGAAATAGATCTTTGTACATCTAGAAAACCTAAATAACATAACTACAAATTTGACTGTCATAAATGACTATCTATTGACCTGTATTTCTCAATTATACATTACATTTTTAAATGAGCAGCACAAACACAATAACTTAATAAAGAGCAGAAATATATATACATATATATACAACAAAATTGACCTTAAATTTGTTTCAATAAACCAAGATCCATACCAATGCAAAGTATTCATCTCTATAGCATATCACCCTTTATATGTAAACAAACATTTATATATAATATTTGGGAATTTGGGTGTAGTTCTCTCTAAATTGCTTCCTGATTTTTGTTGGGTGAAGTAATTATGGGGTTTGTGGAGACCTTTTAGGGTGTCTTGTTCCATCAAACCAAATTAGTCTGGAAGAAATCCACAGGTTCTCATCCTCTGTAGAAACAAAAGTAGAACCTCTTTCCAAAACAACATATCCTTAGACCCAAATTTTGAAGTCGAGATACCTTTAAAGTATATATGTTGGTTTAGCTTAGAAGTCCCCAGAATCAAATATCTCTCTGTTGTCAAAAAAAAAAATTCAAAGAAAACACAATAATATACATAATTTAGACTCTCTGTGCATATTCCATGTTTATGTGGCTTATTTTTCTTTACTCTTTTAATCTATGACTGTCTGTACTCTCTTTAAAAACTTTACTTTTTTTTTTTTTAAAAATTTACTTCTTTTTATAACTATTTGTCTCTCCCCGGCCTACATATACATATCCAATACCGTGACCCATTTAGAGGTTGATTTCTGTCTGAATCTGTCTTTATTGCACATCTGTAATTATTTTCTGACTAAGAGCACTTTCTTTTTTTAAAATGCTAAGCAGGCATGGCTAGGACCAACTCTGCAGTTCTGACTGCTTGCTCTTCTCAGTCTAACATGGCAGAAGCATGTTTGCTGTTTCTGAGAGCCATGCA
Source organism: Microtus ochrogaster (assembly GCF_000317375.1). Taxonomy (NCBI): domain Eukaryota; kingdom Metazoa; phylum Chordata; class Mammalia; order Rodentia; family Cricetidae; genus Microtus; species Microtus ochrogaster. Next base: position 11,631,169 of record NW_004949102.1, on the reverse strand, counting down.
CATTGCCCCAGCTCCAGGGTCGCAACGGGTCTATGTCAGCATTAAGCAATTTGTAACATGCTGCTCACAGACCCCATTTAAGTGCTTGGCCTCCTGAAGGAGCCAGAGCTGTATGTGCAACTATCATGATCCAGGAAGCCGCCATTTCTTAAAGAAGCTGCATGGTTTTTTGTTTTTTGTTTTTTTTTTTTCTGCTAATGCTGAATCAGGAAGACCTCTCTTAAAGGAGCTGCAGCACCCTTGCTCACTGCCAGCAAACAGGGCCCATCCAGAGTTGTGCTTAACTCTGTTCTTTTATGTCTAGAATTCTTTTCCAAGCTTTTTTAGGTTTCATGTGGATATAGTCAGCCCTGTGGTGGCACACCGATCTATAGATGGAGACTGCTTGTTTGTTTCCTGGCCGCCCAGACCCTAAGTAATCACACAGTAACTGTATTATGGCAACACTGCTTGGCTTATTAGCTCATGATTCTTATTGGCTAGCTCTTATGTCTTAAATGAATCCATTTCTGTTAATCTGTGTATCGCCACATGGTTGTGGCTCACTGGTAAGGTTTTCTTTGGGGTCCGGCGTCTTGTCTCCTGCAGTGGCTACATGACTTCTCTCTTTGACTCTGTCTTCTTTCCTTCTCTCTCTGCTTGGAATTCTCACCTTGCCCTATTCTGTGCTGCAATAGGCCCAAAGCCAATTCTTTATTAACTAGTGGTATTCACATCATACAGAGGGGGAATCCCACATTAATGGCTTATTTTCTTCTGTGCAATTTACAGACAAAGGTGAGGGTGAAAATGTACAATGTTCACGGAAGCATCTGTTAGCTTGCCTCTAAAGTACAACTGAACCAAAGTTTGATCACTGTGTTGTATATTCACAGTGCGTTTTCCAGATCCTTAAATGGAGACTATGGCTGTCTACACGCTGAAAAAAAAAATTTGACCAAGTCATTTTCTTTTTATTATTATTTTTAATTTTTTGTATGTATATGTCTCTTTGCAGTACATGTGTACATGAGTGAGTGTGTGTGTGTGTTGAGGACAGAGATTGGCATCAAGTGTCTATTCTCTGTCGCTCTTATTTTTTGAGCAGTGTCTCTTAGTGAGCCTGGAGTTCACCATGTGTGTTAGGGAGCCGGCCTCAGGTCCTCATGCTCAAAAGGCAGGCATTCTACCCTTTGAGCCATCTCCTCAGTGTCCTCCTTGGTTGTTTTCAGTTGACAGCAGGTAGGTTATTTAGGCTCAGCATTTGTTTTAATTCTAAAAATAGCTAGTAGATTTGAGGTTCAAGTTAACAACATGATTTTAGAGCTGGGGTAGACTTCTCCCTCTCCCCGTCCTACTGGGCATCAGAATGGAGTTTCCTGTGTTTGGTTCTCACTGCCATCTAAGTTGGACATTCTCTTGCCAGTAACTCTTAGTACAAGCTCTTTAACTCGCCTTCGATGACCTTAGCTTGTCTCCCAGGCTACATAGATTGGGGCTTCTTGTGTAGAGCATCCCGTCTCTTTCTGAGTGAGCTTCTCTGTCCACCCAACTCTCTGTTTACTCCAGTTGCCATGACTTGACATCCCTTACATATGGGGTTCCTCCCTCACGGGGAGGGGATGACTTTCTAGTGTCTCCGTCCTTTTGTCATAACTGATGTTCAGATAGTGTTGTAGATGTCTCTCTCACTGCTGTCAAATGCAGTTGGCGGTAGGAGCACTTCCTGTGGCGTGACAGTATGTTCCTGTGGGCTCCGTAGAACCTGACATGGGGCTCCACACTTGCTTGGCCAGTGCATGTTAGGGTTCGTCTTCTATCACCATGGCCATTTCAGAATTCTTTTTTCTCCTTTGCCGTTCAAGGACGAGCACACAGAAAACATAAATGGTATTTTATTGTTAAATGAGCAACTTATAAAATTATTAGACCTTCCTAGTTTAAATATTATTCACATATTATTCATATATGTATACAATACATATAGTATTGTAAATTTTATTCACTGCATTTTGCCTGCTCATGATAGGTCATTGAAATTATGGTCACCGTTACTGAAATGGCCATAGAATTATTATTCTTATCGCTATTATTATTATTAGTGAGATAGAGTCCCACACTGTAGCTCAGGCTGGCCCCAAACTCGGCAATCCTCCTGCCTCAACCTTCTAAGTGCTGTGATCACAGGGCAGAGCAATTGCTTCTGCCTTTGTACCATTGTGAACACACACTCTTCAGACTTTCAGCAGAAATCTGGAGGCAAAATTGGGAGTGTGTGTGTGGGGGGGTAGCTATAAAACCACAGTTCCCCAAGTCTTCTGTAACTGCAAGAGTCAACAACTGTCAACAATAGCAGGCAGGCGGGTCTTCTGCTCTGCCTATGCGTCCCTTGAGCAATAAATCTGGGCCTTTCCCACCCACTTAGTGAGCCACAGGCACTGGTAGGAATTACCTGATATGGAGATAGCCCTTATTTAGCTCTCCTGAAACAAACACCTACAACCTCTTCAAAACCCCTCTTGCCTGCTGGACACCAGTGGTAAGGATGCTAGCCTGGGCCTGTGTCCATGGAGCTGGGCAGGAAGGGAAAGGATGCCTGTCTTCTGGATGACTTGGCCTTCAGGTCAGACCTGTTTACACCAAGGCTGGCCAGCTCTCTAGGAAGAACTGTCTGATTTTGAAATCCTTCTGTATCTATTGAGGCACTGACCAGACATGGTGTATCTGTCTCCAGAAGGAGCAAATCACAAAAGGCAGGCAACAGACGCCTCTCCTGACCTGTTGGGAGCCAGGGAGATGATGACTGTATAGAATTTAGAACATTTGAGTGTTATAGGAATCCACTTGTTTTTTTAAGATCTATTTTTATTTTATGTGTGTTTGCCTACAAGTATGTATACGCAACGCATGCATGTATACCTGGTGCCTGCAGAGGCCAGAAGACAGTGTTGGATACCCTGGGACTGAAATTGTAAATGGTTGGGAAGCCCTTTTTGGGTGCTAGGAACTGAACCGGGGTTCTCTGCAAGAGCAGCAGGTGCTCTTAACCACTGAGCAACCTCCAGCCCATCCACTACTTAGGTTTGTCCTTAAAAATGTCCAGTGACTAGTTATGTCACAGAAAGCATTTTTTAAGGTTGCACACTGTTATAGCTAGACACCCATTTACCTGCTCACTAAAGTGCTTCCTGGGCAGCTGCCTCCCACAGACACCTGCCATATTGGTGCCTCGTTCCCACCACAGCAGCGGCTGAGAACACTTAGGCCTGTGTTCTCTTGGTATCAACGACTCTTTTGTTGAAAGGCCTCTCTTCTTATATTACCGTATACCCGTTGTTAATACCCTTTTGGAAAACAGAAGTTTCGGGGCCCCTGTGTGGTAATGTGTTGGATGAACCCCCCTGCCTTCCTGACTTGTGAGGGAGGATCCCCTTTTATTTCTTGCTGGGTTTTCTTTTAAAAGATAAAATTATTATTGTTGTTGTTATTGTTGTGTGTGCACCTGTGCACAGGGACACACACCATGGCACCTGTGCAGAGGTCATAGGTCAATCTTCAGTGGTGTCCTTCCACCATGGGTTCTGGGGATTTAACTCAGTCATTGGGCTTACATGACAAGTGTTTTTACCCTCAAGCCACCTTCTCTTGGGGTCTTCCTGCTGGGTGCTCTGCATTGACTGGGGAGGTCTTGGAGGGGGCTTCTGACTCCGCCAGAGACTTAGCAGCCTCTGTACCATCTGTAAGTGGCCATCTGAATGGAGCACCCTCAACACCACACATTGAAAGAGGACAGGACACTGCTTCCCGTGTATGGGGGACATGAGCAGGGAGGAGAGTTACAGTGCTGGCTCCCTCTGAGGCACTGTCCACTTCTTGTCCAGAGGCGGGCTCCCCTGTGGTCCGTGGCTACTGTGACGGGCAGCCATGTGGAGATTGACGTGGCTGCTTGGTGCAGCCCTTTTGGTAACTGCTCCTGTGGTTTCAGATCAGTATCTGAAGATGCACATGACCACAGCAGACCTTGTCCTCAGCTGTGCCCCTCCACTTGAGCAGACCCCTTTCTCACACTCTCTCCCAAGCCCGTCTTAGGAACAGACACTGTCTCTCACGGGCATGTACCTTCCTAGGACCCGTCCACAGCTACTGGTACATTTCTAGCCTTCAGAACCAACATGGGCCATGCCCGAGCCGTATAGCTGCCATTCTTGCTCCTGGGGTTTATAGCAGACCAGCATGTGTCTTTTTGTCTGGAGGGCAACAGTCATGAGTGCAGTCAGTAGATTCTCCATGTGCAAAGACAGGAGGGGAAAAACCATGGAAGAGAAGTGCTTCTGCCTTATCTGTTACCTGTCGACTATGCAATCTTAACCCATAATAGACCCTTCCTTCCTTTGCTCTTCTGCTCCACACCAAGTCCCTAGCCGTGTCTTTAGCTTATGGTTGTCAGGGCTTCTGCATAGCCTGAGATTTAGCTTACCTAGTACTTTCTGTGCTGTGTGTGCACAGGTGCCTGTGTGTGCAGGTGTACCTGTGCACACATAGAGTTCTGAGGACAACTGTGGGTGTCATCCACCTTTCTTGGAGACAGGGTATCTCAACTGTCTTGGAACTCACTAAATAGGATAGTGGCTGGCCAGCAGGCCCTCGGGATCTCTTGTCCCTGCTGCCCCAGCCTGGGGTTATAAACACACATTTTCACGCCAGGCTTTATTGTATTTTATTTTAGGTCCTGATGCCTGCGTGGCTGAGCCATCTCTGCAGCCCTTGTTCTCACACGTGCCGTAGGTTTACATTACCCTTTATGGCTTGAATGAACCCCTCATTCCTGGAACTGTTTGCTTTCGTCTCAGACATCCAGTGGCCACCCTTTCTTGCCTCAGATGTGCTGTCCCACACAGGGGCACTCTTCCCTTCTGGATATTCTGAGATGTGTTCCCAAAGCCATAGCCCGTGTCTCACTGTGCTACGGTCTCTTTTTCTTCACACATCCTAGTGGAGGCACTTTTCCCTAAGACTTTCTGTCACGTGAGCATAGCCAGCCAGCTTCTAAGTCCACGAAGAGCCCAGTGTGATGGGTCTTTCCCCACTTCCTTGACTTTCTGTTAAATGAGATTGTCAACAGTAGTGCCTCAAGCAGAAGTTCCGCTTATGTAGGTCATTTCACTGTAGTCTAGAATGTGGAATACAAACTATCCAGGGCGGGGTTTTTCTTTGTTTGGTTTTATTTGTTTTCCAGCACCAGGGGCCAAATCCAGGGCTGTGTGCATGATGGCAAGCATTCTACCACTAAATCCCCAGACATTTAAAACCATTACATAAAATTATCTTTTTGTCATGTGCATAAAAAGTATATAAGCGTAAATGCATTTCATGTTTGGATGTGGGTCACATCCAAGATATTTCATAACACGTATGCAAATATTGTAAAGCCTGAGAAAATGAAACCCAGAACATAGTTAGGGTTAGGGTTAGGGTTAGGAAGAGCCACCCTGTCATAGGACGAGCGGCTGATGTCAGAACTGTCCTTGCAGACACACCCTCATCTAGCTGTCAGCTCAGACACTCATTTAGTTGTCGGTAGCCAGGGCCTCGGCAGACTACCGGCTGCCGTCACGTGAGGCAGTGTGAGGGAGGCTTCATGGTAGAATTCAAGAAACTCTCTAGGTGCTGAATCTCCCGGTGGGCAGGGGCATCATCTAGTGAGTGCAGTTCTTCCAGGACCTTCTGTCACTCTAGTGTCCACCCGGAGAATCTCAGGTGGCACTTTAGGAATGGTCTGAAGGTATTTACTGTATCTCAGCTGGCACTTTAGGAATTTGTCTGAAGGTATTTACTGTCATTGTATGGTGGCTTCACTTTCACCTGTGTTTTAGCTTTTTATCCCCACCCACTTCCTACCTCACTGGACAGTTGAAGGATAAAATAATGACCTCTTTCTTCCCTACTGTCTCCGTTTGGGTTTTCTCATTTTGTTATTTCCGTTAGGCTCTCCATAGCCTCCCCAGCAGCATCTGCTCCCTAACCCTGGAGATGTTGCCAGCATGGTGTGTCTAAAGTGGAATCTCAGTGCAGATTAAAAAAAAAAATTAAATCCAGGACAGGCTCCAAAGCCACAGAGAAACTCTGTCTCGAAAAAAAAAAAAATTAAAAATGTGTGTGTGTGTGTGTGTGAGAGAGAGAGAGAGAGAGAGACAGACAGACAGACAGACAGACAGACAGACATGTGCATACATGTACTGCAGCACAGGTGTGGAGGTCAGGGGACAACTTTTGGGAGTTGCTCTTTGCCCTCTGGGTCAGTAAACAGGAGAATGGTAGGTATGTGTCATGAGGTTGGTGCTCCCCAGCACTCCCAGCTCACTGATATCTTCACCTCCTGCTGCTATGCCAAGGGCAGCCATGTCTTGGGGTGGGTGGGGATGACTAGATTCATCTAGTAAAATTCATTCATTGCTGTGGGCTTAGACCTTATCACTCTTGGTATGAAAAGAAAAAGCCAGAAAAATGTCATTGCCTTTCCGTTCTAATTTATCTCACACAGAGATCCTTGAGTTCCAGATAAGTTCTGTTAAAAATGTCTGGTAGTTAAAACCAAATGATTTAGCGGTCTGGCCTTCTTGTTTGTTTTATTCTGCTGTTTTTGATATTGAATCTGAGTCTGCTTGCCTGCTAGACAAGCGCTCTGCCACTGAGCCCACCCCACCCTGTTTTATTGCTTGTTCACAGTAGTGAGCTTAGTCTGTAGTTGGCCCCACTCTAGAAAAGGTTGGCTGGTGTGTGTGTGTGTACGTGTGTATACTTAATGTTGTCCGAATATTGTTACATATGACTGCTGTTATTACCCAGTGCAGAACCTGGCCTGCTAGTAAGTACTAAACTCCTTCACTGTAACAAAAGTTGATGATTCCTGTTGAATCGGAAGGATTCTCTCTTCCTCTGTCCAGGTGAAAGTGCAGGCTGAGGCCAGCAGGTGACCTGGCAAGGAGGAGCTCAGTCTGGAGGCTTGCCTGGCTGGTTTGAACCTCCTGCCCAGGCAGCCTGGGACGGTCTTTCCCGAGAGCTGGGGGGAAGAGAAACTGCTCCCTGGCCTTTGCATCCTTCCTGGTCCAGAGTCACTGCCTGGAAGAGACTTTTCACAGCCTGCTTCTCATCCTCTAGGCTACCAAGGGAAAGGACCCAGTGCCTGGGGCCAAGGATGGGAAGAGCCTTCTGAGTGGGCCGGTGCCTGGAGAAGCCAGCTGGACACATCAGCGCCAACGGCGTCTGCAGGACCATGGCAAGGAGAGGAGGGAGCTGCTCTCCACCTCCTCCTCCCAGGTATAGGGTGCCCAGGCTGCTGAGGCACCTTTTGGGTTTCCTCTGAGTTCTGCCTGGCCATTGTCCTCTGATTCCTTGGTCCCCTTATGAGGGGGAGATGCTGGCTGGCATAGGCACACTGCCAAGGCCCTTCAACAGATCTGGCTTCACACCCATGTTCTCCCCTCTGTCAGCCTAAGGTGCCTCGCTTCTGTCTCAGTCCAGGGTCCACAGCTGTAAGTGGGGTGGTGACATCATCATTAAGTCAGGGATAAGCCATGAGTCACTCAGCACAGAGGCTTCCTTACCCACAGTCACCTCTCGTTAAGCTCCGCTCCCTACCTGTGCTGGTGGGTTTATGTCAACTTGACACAAGCTATGGTCATCTGAGAAGAGGGAATCTGATTGAGAAAATGCCTCCGTAATATTGAGTTGGAGGCAAGCCTGAAGGACATTTTTTTTAATTAGTGATTGAGATGGGAGTGCTTGACCCATTGTTAGCCTGGCCATCCCACAGCTCCCTTCCATGGCCTCTGCATCAGCTCCTGCCTCCAGGTTCCTGCCCAGCTTCCTTCAGTGATGAACAGTGAGATGTGAAAGCCATGTAAACCCTTTCCTCCTGCCTTGCTGTGCTCGTGTATTTCCTCACAGCAATACAGAACTTAAGACAGAAACTTGTGCCAGGATGGTGGGGTATTGCTGTGACAGGCCTGGCCATATTATTTTTGGGAGGATTGTGGAAGGGCTTTGGAACTCAGGGCAAGAAGATCCATCCAGTGTTCAAAGCTTGGTGAGCTGTTCTGTGGGTGCTTGGAAGAAATGAATGTTGAGAGAAATGCAGACAATGGAGGCCTGGCTTGTGAAGTCTCAGAAGAAAACTTGACAGTTACTTAAATTGAATATTTGCTATTTCGAATTAAGATTCTGTGGTTCTGGTCACCTGGGACTGAATTTACAAGCTGGGGCTGTCTGTGGTTTACAAAAGACTGGCACCATAACAGACATTTTTGCCATGCTGGGACAGTTGGTGCTGGTCAGCTCAAGCTGAGAAGTTAGCTGTGGTTATGAAGAGACCAACGTCACTGAGGTGAAACCTTCCGGTAAATGTTTCCTGAGCATCACCGCCAGAAGCTGTGTTCCAGAGATGGCCAAGGTGTACCTCGATCTGGTAGCAAACTCAGCAGTTAAGAGTCACCCAGGTGGTACTGGTTTTAAAGGCATGAAGGGGTTGCCGAGAGCTGCTGAGGCTTGGCACTGTGAGAGGCCATTGGTGAAGATGCAGCCTCAGTAACAGTTGAAGCCCTGTGATTGAAGGGGTCATGCAGAGAAGCTGAGGCTTGGCACCATGAAGAGAGGCCATTTGTAGCAGAGACCCCAACAATTTGGAGCTGCCGGTACCATGGAACAACCGCTAAGAACAGCCGCGGCGGAGCGGTGCCTGCTAAAGCTTACCAGAGGGCGGAGCCAGAGAAGCCCCTTGGAGGAGCCCAGAAGATCATGAATGGATCCCAGATGTTGGACACTGAATTATTTATACCGTTTGAGTTTGATTTTTGCTTTGTTCAGTTTACAACTGTGCCCTGGTTCTTCCCGTTTGAAGTAAGGAAGTATTTAATTTGGTTTTGTTTTATAGGAGCTCACAGCTCCTGTAAGATTTTAAGCTTTTTAAAAAAAGATTTTGGATTTTAAGAGAGACTAGATATTTTTAAAGAGACAACTTCTAAAGTGTTTCGATTTGTAAGGCTGTGGGACCTTTTTATGTTTGTGGACTGTTTATAATATGATGTCTTTGCTATGATCTTGGGGACGAACAAGAAAGGAAAGGTGTGGTTTAACAATGATGTGTTTTGTGTCAAGCTGACAAGGGGTCAGCTGGTTGCTCTGGTTAGTTTTATGTGAACTTGACACAAGCTAGAGTCATTTGAGAAAATACCGCCATAATATCGGTTTGTAGGCAAGCCTGTAGGGCAGTGGTTCTCAAGCTTCCTAATGCTGTGACCCTTTGGTACAGTTCCTCATGTTTTGGTGACTCCCAACCATAAAAGTATTTCGTTGCTACTTCATAACTGTAATTTTTTTACTGTCATGAATCATAATGTAAACATCTGATATGTAGGTTTTCTGATATGTGATCGTGACCCACAGGTTGAGAACCACTGCTCGAGGGCATTTTTTTTTACTTGTTGTTTGTTTTGGGGGGGCCCGGCCCTTGGTGGGTGGTGCCATCCCTGGGCTGGTGGTCCTGGATTCTTTAAGAAAGCAGACTGAGCAAGCTATAGGAAGCAAGCCAGTAAGCAGCACTCTACCATGGCCTCTGCACCAGCTTCTGCTTCCAGGATACTGGCCTGTTTGAGTTCCTGTCCTGACTCCTATTGATTTTGAAAAGTTATGTAGAAGCAAAAGCCAAATAAATCCTTTGCTCCTCAACTTGCTTTGGTCATGGTGTTTCATCACAGCGATAGTAAATCTGACTGAGACACTACCCTCTGTCTGGCCAGCACTGAGACATGGTCATGCTGAGCCCCATCAGAGAGGGCAAGACCAGCCCTCTTCCCCACCCAGGGCCTGTGAGGAGATCGCAGTTCCCAGGAAGCAGGCACCTGACTCTCCCAGGGGAGCTGTGCATAGCTCTGGAGGCTCAGCTGACCTCATGAGTAGTGACCACCCGTAGTCACCTAGGGTATGTGTGTGTGGTGAAGGAGACCCTTCCTAAGCTGACACGTCTCTGCTTTGCTGCTCACAGTGTGCAGAGAAGAAGCCGGAAGGCAGCGGCCCAGAAGCTGAGCCCAGCCTGGAACTCCACACGGGAACAGTGGAGCCGCTGGCCCGGGTGTCCACAGCAGGCTCCGAGGGAGGCCGCCCCGAGCAGCCTTTCATAGTGCTGAGCCAGGAGGAGTATGGGGAGCACCACTCATCCATCATGCACTGCAGGTGGGCTGAGGGGTGAGGAGCTGGGGTTTTAGACAGTGTGCGGGAATGCTGGTGGCAGGAAATGCCCCTGAAGGGTCATTAGAGTCCTGCTGGCCTAGGTGCTGCTGTTGTGGTGGCTTCCGTCAGACCACTCAGTTTTATGTTAGTGTTTGTATGGAATTTTTTGTTATGTGTAAGTGTGTATTTAAACATCAGGAAAGCGTGGCCTTGAAGAACAACCCTGAGGGAGTGTGCCGGCAAGGTGGCAAGGCGCAGGCAGCTTCATGTTTTGATAGTCCTGATTTGTACTCAGCCCTTGGCTTGATCTAGAGCTAATGGGGGAAGCTATACATCTCAGATGGCAGGTGCCCTGAGGGCACACTCTGAGACTGCAGCTGTTCCTTTCCCATGTTCCCGGCACAGCCTTGCACGGCACTGTGTGTACTGGTATTTCATTTGTGTGTTTATTTGTGTATTTCTTATTGTGCATATGCGTGCTCGTCGTGTGTGTACGTGTGCATGCGTATAGAGGTCAAAGGACAGCTCTTGGGAACTGGTTTTTCCACACTTCGTGGGTTCCAGGATTCTGAGGCAGTCTATAGGCTTATGCAGTTAGCATCTTGACTTGCTTTTCTCAGGAAGATGAGCCGTGTGTCTGGTGCCCTGTCGTATTTCCTGGGTGGATGTCTGTTTCTAGAGTTGTTCACACTTATCCTCTGAGTGCAGGGCTTGTGCTTTGGCTGTGATTCAGTTGGGAAGTTGGGAAACCATGACGGTATCATTGTTGGCCCTGGAGGATGGGTCCAGGGCAATAACGCCTCCCTTTGTCCCGTACAGAGTGGACTGCTCCGGTAGGAGAGTTGCCAGCTTAGATGTGGATGGGGTCATCAAAGTGTGGTCCTTCAACCCCATCATGCAGACCAAGGCGTCCTCCATCTCTAAGTCACCCCTGCTGTCTCTGGAGTGGGCCACCAAGCGAGACAGGCTGGTAAGTGAGGCACTGCATGCAGAGCTGGCTCTGTATTCCAGGCTCAGACGTTCTCTCTCACAGGCTCTTGACAGGCCAAGCTGATGAGGTAAGCTGAATCTCCCCTCCGGTCGCCACCAGTCCGGGGGCCAGGACCATACATCTAGGAGTAGCCCAGGTGGCCATGAAGTTACTCCTAGAGACTGGAAAACTCCATCCTGTCTGCTGGTCTGTCTCAGGAGACTCCTGGGTCCTCCTGACCACCGTGTTTCTGATTTGTTATTAATACACCCTCTGCTCTGGCTGAGACCTGCCTGTCCTGGCTCAAAGAGCAGCAGCTTATGTTAGCGAGAGGACAGTGTTCTGGTTTGTGGTTCCCACAGGCTCCGTTGCCCTGGGAGAGGCCCAGTGTTGTTTTCCCAGTGGACTTCCTATCTGAGAGAGGGTTTTCAGTTAAGGAGTTAAAATTGATTGCTTGCAGCCGAAGAGACAGGCACTGTTTTTTTCCAGATGTCTAGAAAACACAGGAAGGAATTGCCCTCGTGTCAGGGCTGTCCCTGAACTGGTGTTTGCTTGCCAAGTGGGTGCAGAGGCCATTGCCTAGCTGATGTTCCTGGGGATACCCGGGCCTGGATTGCTCTGGCATTGATTTCTGTTATTCTCTTCTATGCTTTTATTCAAATGAGTCCTATGGTCCCAGAGGCAGGGACCTTATATACTTATATACTCCATGTATTCTGGAGTCCTTGATGGAACCAGGCCAGAGCTATCCCTGCAAAGGCAAATAGAACAGTCACCATGGCCCCAAGACTGGCCAGGGCCAGGCCTACGGAAGGGTAGAGAAAATTGGAGCAAAAGGAAGGGCTGGAACAGTTGGGATTTAAAACTGAAAGAAGGGCTGGGCAGTGGTGGCATGCGCCTTTAATCCCAGCACTCGGGAGGCAGAGGCAGGCGGATCTGTGAGTTCGAGGCCAGGAACTAGAAGAGCTAGTTCCAGGACAGGAACCAAAAAGCTACGGAGAAACCCTGTCTCGAAAAAAAAAAAAAAAAACCTGAAAGAAGGGGGGAAAAGGTCAAAGGGTCTCAGGTAACCAGCCAGAATATTTCTGGGTGTATCTCCTCATCACAGACACCATAGAAGTCTGCTTCCTGTTGCTATAACAGCGTGCTTGAGACTGGATAGTTTATGAAGGAAAGAAGTTTATCTAGCCCACAGTTCTGTAGGTCCTAGAACATGGTTCCAGCATGTGTGCTATTCTGTGAAGGCTCCTTTGGCCACAGCACCTGCATCATGATGGGAGCTCATGCCAAAGGGAAAGATCCCCTGGCGAGATAGGAAGCCAGAAAGGGAGATAGGGGCAAAGCTTGCGTTTCCACAACTCTCAAGAGAGAGAACACATTCACTCTGAGCCCATCACCAATCTCGCCCGAGAGTGATGCCTCCGGTGGTCTAACCACCTTCTACTTTGCCCCACGTCTTCAGTTCCTATCCCTTTCACACTAGAGTGCTGGGGACCAAGCTGCCAGGACACTCAGATTTAGATCAAAGCACATGACCTGGGTTTTGCATCTATTTAAGGTTGGCTTTGATGTCTTCATGACGTTTTTTTTAAAAATATTTAATCAGGTGGGTGGTGGTACACCTTTAATCCCAGCACTCAGGAGGCAGAGGTAAGCAGATCTCTGAGTTCAAGGCCAGCTTGGTCTACAGAGCAAGTTCCAGGACAGCCAGGGCTACACAGAGAAACCCTATCTCAAAAAACTAAACAAAGCAAGATCTTTATTTTCTATTTTGTCTGCATGTATGTCTATGCACCACATATGTGCCTGGTGCCTGAGGAGGCAGGAGAGGGCATCAGATCCCCTGGTTTAGATGGTTGTGAGATGCTATCTAGGTGCTGGGACTGGAACCTGGTCCTCTGGAAGAGCAGCTAGTTCTCTGAACCAATGAGCCATCTCTCCAGCCCCTGTTTGTGGCATTTTAAATGAGGTCCATTGTAGCCAGAGTTTCCTTGGCTGCTTGGATGAGTGGGTAAGGAGCGCGCCCATACAGCTCGCCCAGCTCTGCACCATACAGCAGTGGGCCTCTCTCACCGTGGTGGTCCTCCCTGACTTCTGTGCTATCCTCCTCACCTTCCTGCCTCTTCTTGTTCCAGCTCCTGCTGGGCAGCGGTGTGGGGACGGTGCGTCTTTATGATACAGAATCCAAGAAGAACCTCTGTGAGATCAACATCAGCGATGACATGCCCAGGTGAGCAGGAGCCTCCCTGTGCACTAGAAGCTCCCCTGCAGCTGCTTTGTGGACCCCACCTCCAGGAGTCACGGCCTCAGGGCCTGTGCTGGTGACTGTCTGACCCTGGCCTGTGTGTGTTGCAGAATCCTGTCTCTTGCCTGCAGCCCCAGTGGGGCCTCTTTCGTCTGTTCAGCTGCAGCTCCGAGCCTCACCTCCCAGGCGGACTCCTTGGCCCCAGACCTTGGCAGCAAAGGCACGAACCAGGTTCCTGGCAAGCTGCTGCTGTGGGACACGAAAGCCATGAAGCAGCAGGTACAGGACCTGCCTGCGGGTCTTTGGGGGCTGGGTAGGCTGCCTGGAAGGCACCGTGTGTAGCGGCACGCTGCCCATGCTCCCTGTGTTTTTGATGAGCGCCGTCTCCCTTTAGTGCTTTCGCCTGAGGATTTTGATTTGTGAGAACATTTCCAGGTTTTAAAAAGTGTTGAAAAGTGTCATATCCCACTGGGCAGATTATGAGCAATGGAGTTGTGCCATTGACTTGGGTTACCCAGAACCCACCAACAGGCTAGATAGCTTACATTTTAGGAGAGGGCTCCGGTCTTTCTCCTACCCACTGGTAACTTAAAGCTGCATGGGAATCACGGGAGCAGCCTGAAGTACTAAGGACAGGGATGACAGCTGTCAGGAGACTGAGCGCATGGCCCACCTGGAGCTGAGGGCCTGTTTCCTCCAGGATAATAATGCTGGCGGTTGTTCCCATAGCCCTGGAGGGAAGTGGTGGTATTTCCCCTGCTTCAATGTAGCGCGTGCTTACGGTGCCTACCTTGTTCCTAGTAGTCCTGTCTGAGAGGGACCCATTTCTAGATGTGTGGGCTGTACTTCCGAGCTTCTGCTTGCAGAAACAGACTGTGTGCCCACTGGGGACATCTCGCAGCCCTCTCAAGCCTAGAGACCACCCTGGATTCTTCAGTTACACTCCCTGCCAAATATGCCCCACTTAGACATCGGGCGATTCCCCCAGCCAGTGTGGCTGACCGTTGTCCTATGTCACTAGGGACATTTCCTAAACATGTCTGTCCTCTGGACCAGTTTAGTCCTGCTTCTCTACTGGCACTCTGAGGTTCTCCCCCAAAGTTCTCCACAGCAGGATTCATAACCCTTAAGTTTACTTAGGGATTTCAGTTTTTACCTTAAATATTAAATACTTAGAATAAAATGGAAGAAAATGGGAAAAGCAGTGGCATGGGCTCCTCACTTGGAAGTAGTTCTTTTAACTAAAATATATATATATATAAGTTTAGTGTGTGTGTATGTATGTCTATGTGTGTGTGTCTGTAGACCAAAAAACAACCTGTGGGAGAGTCAGTTCTCTTCACCTTGAGGGTCCTAGGGATTGAACCCAGGTCGTCAGGCTGGATGGAAAGTACCTTTACCCACTGAGCCATCTTGTTGGCGCCATCAGTCCTGGTGCGTGCGTGGGCCCTTCCGGCGTCTCTTGCCTTCCTCTTTCACAGCCTGTCTTGAGTTTTGAGTTTCTGTCTCCAAGCAGTTTCACAGGTATCTTAGCACATGGGTAGATACCCCCCCTCCACACACACACACTCACATCAGAGTGTCTGCTTCACAGGCTTCAAGCTTTGTGTGTGGAATCACAGGGTATCTGTTTTTCTAGAATTCTGTATTCTAGTTAGAAACGGGTCCACCCCCTAGCTCTCTGGCTCTGTCTTCTCTTCTGGTGGCCTCTGCTGAAACAAAGAGGTTGTCTCTCACTATAGCTCATTTTCCTCTGCCTGGCTATTTGAGGTCTGATCTGGGTACCTCAGTGTGGATTGATTTTCTTTCTCTTTCTTTCTTTCTTTCTTTCTTTCTTTCTTTCTTTCTTTCTTTCTTTCTTTCTTTCCCTCCCTCCCTCCCTCCCTCCCTCCCTCCTTCCTTCCTTCCTTTCTTCCTTTCCTTTTTTTTTGTTTTCCAAGACAGGGTTTCTCTGTAGCTTTGGAGTCTGTCCTGGAACTCACTCTGTAGACCACGCTGGCCTCAAACTCACAGAGATTGCCTCTGCCTCTGCCTCTGCCTCTGCCTCCCGAGTGCTGAGATTAAGGGCATGTGCCACCACTGCCCGACCCTCAGTGTGGGTTTTCTAAGTTAAAACACGTTAAAAAAAAACAAAAAACAAACAACTTTAACTAGGGGTGGTGGTGCATGTCTGTACACTTAACACTTAGTGGGTGGAGGCAGGAGGACCAGGAGTTCTAGGTTAGTTTCCAATACACGAGATCCTGCCTCAAAAAATGTTAACAATAATAAAATAGAAATTTCAGCCTCGATAAATAAATAAAATTAAAATTGCAGCTTTGGGTTTGTTCCGTTTCCCGATGAAAGGCTTTGTGTCTTTGTCCAGTTCTGGAACATTCTTAGGCATGTTCTTTCCAGTGTTCCCATCTCCCTGGTTCTCCCTTGCCTCTGGAACACCAGTTTGACATGTATTTTTTTAGGACTCTTCTCCTTTTGTTTCATTTTCTGTCTTCATGACATCACTTCCTCAGCTTTAACTACGCATGTCCTCCCCACTGTCCCCGATTAGCCTGTGGGGACAGTCATTTCAAGTCAGGTTTGTTTCTCATTTCCAGGATTGCAGCACCAGCCTCCCACACAGCTACTGTGTCCTCTTCTGCCCTCGCCCTCTGGCATTCTGTTAGACATGTTGAAAGTCTGGCAGTGTTCTGGAAATCCATCCAGTTGCTGCTCCCTGCCATTTCCCCGGATGCCTGCTTCTCTCCCCTTAACTTCCCGTGTCCTGTGAATTTCTGCTTCAGGTCCCCATCTCTGGCCCTTCATCCTGTGGATGCTCTGAGCCTTGTTGCTGGGAGGTGCACTCCTCTGGAGTAGATTTGCTTTCACTTCTGCCAGGGGCTCCACCACCAACTGGCAACTTTGAAATCCATTCTCAGACTACATAGGGGTTGTGAGTTTGGTTGTGAACCCACACCAGCTTGTGATTCTGCGTTCTTGGTACTTTCTGTGACGTTCTAACTCATTCTTACATGGAGGATGTTGCTCTTCGGAGTCTTAGCAGCATGTGGAAATTTTTTGACACTACATTTGGCCAGACTGTTCGCTTTGGGCTTCGGGCTTCAGTGTTCCCTGCCTACTGCGTTCTCTAGTCCGCCGGGCGCTTGCCCTCCGATTGTCTTTGATCTCGGAAGGTCCCTTTGTTTATAGCTCAGTATTGTGCCTGCGTGTGGTTGATGTCATCTAACGTCGGTCTTGCGGTTCTAGTCCCAGGAGGGTTCTGTATCGCTGGAAATGGCGTTCCTCGTGTTATCAGATTA
This sequence comes from Microtus ochrogaster, assembly GCF_000317375.1. Taxonomy (NCBI): domain Eukaryota; kingdom Metazoa; phylum Chordata; class Mammalia; order Rodentia; family Cricetidae; genus Microtus; species Microtus ochrogaster. Next base: position 11,614,455 of record NW_004949102.1, on the reverse strand, counting down.
GTAGACGTCGTTTGCATCTTCTGAGGTGGCTTTGTTAGGTCCTGTGCCGATGCTGGGTTTCATAGGGAGGGACTGGAGCAGCTTTGGGATGTGTGTGTCCTCTGTCCTCAGGGTTGCCCGTAGTGAAGGGCAGTTGGATTGTTAGTTCCTGATGGCAACGGGAGTGTTCAATAAAGGCTTAGATTGGAGTCTGCTTCAGGAAGGAAAGCATGGGCTGCTGAGATACGTGTTACTTTTAACTGCCCTGACCTGGATTAGTGCCTCAGTGGGGACTCTAGAGTGTCTACAGGCCCAATGACATTACCTCTCAGAGAGCACATCACAGAGGCTCAGGCCATTTTCCCCAGAAGCAGGCCTTGGCAGGGGGCATGCAGCAGGGCTCTGTGTGGGACTAGTCTGCTAACAGTGCTCCTGTTTGGATTCCTAGCTCCAGTTCTCACTGGACCCAGAGCCCATTGCCATCAACTGCACAGCTTTCAACCACAATGGGAACCTGCTAGTCACCGGGGCAGCGGATGGTGTCATCCGGCTCTTTGGTATGTATACTGTGCTGTGGCTGTTCTGGTCCCCTCCTTAGCTGGAGCCCAGGCGTTCCCAATGCACAGTTTGTTGCTTGGCTGTGGGAGGGGACAGAGCGCAGCAGTCCTTTGGCCTTGGGCTGATCCACCTGAGTCCTTGTCACCTGTGTGGAATGCAAGAGGTCACAGGAGAACAGTGCCATCCTTTTGACTTGCTGTAAGGTGGGGAGACAGGCCTAGGTTCTACAAGGGGTAAGGTGATTCCTATATAACAATCCCCAAGGCGTCCTGGGGCCAGTTATAGCGGTCTGGTAGGAAGGATCCGAATGTCTTCCTAGACTTACAGGGCCCCACAGGTGAGCTCTAGCTGTCCCCAAGGACCCCAGTCCTCCCTCTGGCCCAGTCAAGAGGCTACTCAGAGGCAGGCGGCCTTGGCAGGGTCAGCACTTTCTGGCCCAGGAGGCCCATGTCCTCTAGAGCAGCTGTCACAGAAGGAGAGGGGGCCCTGCTGTGCACGAAGCCTTTCCAGGTCTGGCCTGCGGCTAAGCAATGTCTCCTTCTCCCAGACATGCAGCAGCACGAGTGTGCCATGAGCTGGAAGGCCCACTTCGGGGAAGTCTACTCCGTGGAGTTCAGCTGTGATGAGAATGCTGTGTACAGCATTGGTGAGGACGGCAAGGTAGGCGCCAATGGCATTTAGCGGTGGCCGGACCATCGGTGAGCTCTGTGGCCTTGGGCTGCTTTCGGCCTCCTTTTCATCTCCTGCAAAAGAGGGATATGTAGAAGTCTGTCACTGAGCATCTCTGTGGGGTCCAGTGAGGTCAGTGGGACTTGGCTATTCTCGTAGATGGGAATTTCATATCCTTTTCCCGAGCTGTGGCAAAACTGACTCATCTCACTGTAGATGGAGCCACATTTAGGGGAAGAGATTCTTTGGGGAGTTGTGGTCATGGTCACAAGACAATGCGTGGAGTTTGCTGTGGGGGCTGGAGTCAGCATGCTAGCGGGAAACAGGTCTGAGCAAAGCCCAAAGCAATAAAAAAGAAACCCGTGTCCTAAGGCAGTATAAGGCAATGCCCTCTGTAGACTTCCTCTGTGGGAGCTATTTTATGAAGTAGCAATGACAATGGCCTGGGACAGAAGGTGAGGGTAGGCAGAGGTGGAAGAAAGACTTAGCTGTCTCCTATGCCCTCCTGAACATGTTTTATACTGTTCTTGCTCCCCATGGAAACAGTGACTACAAAACAATTATTTCTTTATTAGATCATATCTTTCTCTATGCCAAGGGCTGGTCTCAAACTTGGGACAGACCTGCCTCAGCATCTTAAATGCTGGTCCAACAGATGTGAGCCACCCCACCTAACTATATTAATTTATTTATATGTTCACCTAAGTTATCTTGAAACCATACCTTAGTGTGTTCTCCATGTTGGCTCCAAGATGCTCCTGCCTCAGCCTCTTGGGGATGGGATTACGGATGTGTACCACAACGTCCTGTTTCGACCCTTCCTTTGAAAACTCTGTGTAGGGCTTTTAAGTTAAAGCTCCACACCCTCTTGTGTGGGTAGGACTCCCTGGGAAGCCAAGTAGCTGGTCCACAGTGTAGATGGTTAATTCTCCATTTCACAAGCGGAACTGTTGTATTGCTGAGAAATTGAAAATGGGTTTGGAATCTGTCCATCTGTCCTCCATACTTTGTTCCAAGGTCCAGAGACTCTAGGCACTCCTCCCCCACCCAAGAGACCAGAAGGCCTTGCAAAGCTGGTGGCTGTCCCTTGTCCTCCCTTGAACCAGAGGAAAGAGGAGGGTTGAGCTTTGATGTGATGTCTTCATTGTTCTGATGAGATGGGACTGAGTGGTGGACTGTGGTCCCCTCAGTCTTGGTCTGCCTCCTGCCCATGAAAGCCTTTTTCAGGGCTGTGGGGCTGACGAGGGAGGCAGTTACCCCAGCCAATCACTGCTTCCCAAGTCTAGGTGGTGGCCACTGTTGGGGGCTCCAAGGGAGCCTGGGTAGTAGCCTCTGTACGAGTGTCTGAGGGAGCCCCTGTGGTGCCTTGTGTTTGCAGTTTATCCAGTGGAACATCCATAAGAGTGGCCTCAAGGTGTCTGAGCATGGCCTCCCTTCAGATGCCACTGGCCCCTTTGTCCTGTCTGGCTACAGTGGCTACAAGCAGGTTCAAGTTCCCAGGGGCCGGCTCTTCGCTTTCGACTCAGAGGGCAACTACATGCTGACATGCTCTGCCACAGGGGGCATCATCTACAAGGTAACTGGGGGCAGAGCCCTGCTGGGCAGGGGTTTCTGCTTGGGGATCAGCCTGACTGATCTGAGCTGAGTGTGGCCTGTATCCTGAGTCCTGCATAGCTGAGTGTGGTCTGTATCCTGAGTCCTGCATAGCTGAGTGTGGTCTGTATCCTGAGTCCTGCACAGCTGAGTGTGTCCTGTGTCCCGTGTCCTGCATCACTGAGTGTGTCCTGTGTCCCGTGTCCTGCATCACTGAGTGTGTCCTGTGTCCCGTGTCCTGCATCACTGAGTGTGGTCTGTGTCCTGTGTCCTACATAGCTGAGTGTGGCCCTGTGCCAGTGTCTGAAAAGATCCTGCCCTTTTCTTGTCTTATTCCTTGGGAATAATACATACTAATCGAGATGCTAAAAAGGCCAAAGGACTTGGGGGTATAGGCAAGGAAATGCACCTCCTGGGTCTGAGCTAGGTAGGTTGCTCTCATCACTGATCTAGAATAGGTTATTTGATGGGAGGCCTGTGGATCTGTACACCAAAGTCCACATGTGAGGTAGAAATTTGAGGGTATCCTTTGTGAAGCTAGGATGCAAGTTATCCACATGGTTTTGATTAATTTTTAGAGATTTATTCTGTCTTTATTTATGTGTGTGTTTGGATGCTGTATATATTTGTGCGTGTGTGTGTGGTACCAAGAAGAAAGTGTCAGATCCTGTGGAATTAACAGTTACAGGTGGCTGTGAACAACCCTTCACAGTTCTAT
>NW_004949102.1:11602680-11609493 GCF_000317375.1 Microtus ochrogaster | reverse complement strand
TACACAGGTTAGACAGTTCTGAAAGTAGGTGACGGACAGCTAAGTCCTCAGCAGTTCCCAGAGGAGGACCTGGGTGGAGACCAAATTGTCGGGGATCAGCCTCGACAGAAATACCTCTTGCCAGGGTAGAGGTGTGGGGATTTAGGAAATATTAGTAAAGAATATGAAGACGCGAATGAAAATAATAAAACGGAGAAACATATAGGATAGTATCAGGAGGGAATTCCAGTGAGCACTAAAAATTCACCCATGTTTAATTTCCAATTGCTTAAAATACCCGTTAGGAATTTTTCCTAACGCAAGCTCTCTGCCGATGCAAAAATCCCTATCAAGCCAAATCACAACAAGCCAAATTAAAAAAAATATCCAGGTTTAATGGGATTCCTGCGCTCTCGGGTGGCCCGAGGGGGAACCAGAAGGCCACTAATGCGACCACTGGGGGAAAGAAAAGAGACCAGGAGGAAACTTTCCAGGGAAGCAGTTTAAATAGGCTGAGGGCGTGGTCAAGACTTGGTGGGCACAGGGATGCCTAAGATGGAGCTTACAACTCCAAAGACTGGGGCTTACAACCCTTGACCCCAAAAGGTAGGAGTAAGACAAAAAACTACATTGGCAGGATAGAAGGAAATGAACATACCACTTGAAGGTCACGGGCCACATCCATGGTTAGACATTCTGTTGCTAGAACAAAACAAGTCATGCTCACACACTAGACCAAAACATTCTTTAGGCAAACCATTCTCTGGGTGGAATCCCAGGTTATCTCCTTAAGGGAACTGGAACTTAGTTGAATCCTTAGACTTTTATTTGAGGTTGGAACAGATCTACTTCTCTATTCCTGGATTGCAAGGGCTGGCTGTTAGCCACACCTGTTGACAATAACCCTGAGAGAGCAGAACTCTCTGGTCCACACCTGGGTGGGACCTTTGTTTGAGGTAGAAACACTATAACCTTGAAGGAACTAGAAGTGAGTTCCATCTTTCTGTCTGACCTTTGCTGAACGTGGAAATAGGCTCACGTTTTTGAGCCTCCAAGTTCTTAGGAAGACCGAGAGGAAGGCTTCCATCTGTGGAATGGAAAGAGAAGGGGCTGGAGAAAAGGAAGAGGGCAGGCCTTGGGCCCCAGAATGGGCAGAGGCCGGGGGCATCACTGTGCTCACACCCCTCAACAGTCAGCTACATGATCTCTCATGTGGATCTCCTTCGAGACACTCTGAAACACTACAGGTTACAAGCCCAGTTTCCCCCTTTAAGGCTTTTTCTAGCTGACTTCTGGGTGAGCCCCTCTTTGCTTTCCATGTGGACAAATGGTTGTGGTGCATTTTGTTGTAAGTGGTGCAGCCTTTTGCCCCATCTGTTTGTGTCATGTACAGTCAAGATTTGCTCTACAATCAGATGATGGATTGACACGCTCTGCTGTGTCATTTTTAAACTGTCATCAATGGTTCAGTTGCTTAGGAAGTCTATTAAACTTCAGCATCCTTCTCCCCCACCTCCCCAAGGTAGGTTTCTCTGTAGCTTTGGAACCTGTCCTGGAACTAGCTCTTGTAGACCAGGCTGATCTTGAACTCACAGAGATCCACCTGCCTCTGCCTCCTGAGTGCTGGGATTAAAGGCGTGTACCACCACCTCCTGGCTCAACTTCCATTTTGCGACCCATAAATAATTGAATTGATGACTTTTATAGTGATCTCCTCATGAAGAAGATCATGAGCTTGTGAGCGAGTGGCAGAGAGAGGTGGTGTTGCACGCTCACTGTGAGAAAGGCGTCTCAGATGAATAAGTAGGTGCACAATGCAGAGCCAGCCCACACTGCCAGGTGATGCTGTAACAGGCCAGCGCTGTGGAAACAGACAGAAGAGATGCAGGCACGCTTGCCTGTAGCCAGGTCAAGGCAGCAGAGGAAATGCCCTCTTCTGAAGAGCATCTCAGGGACTTGATGTCCACATGAGGTCGGCTTGTTGGACCCTAGTGTCCAATCACCAAGGAGGAGGAGTCACCCCAAGAGACCATCTCTCATCACAACTGATGTAAAAGCATGAGGATTTTATTAATTCTGTCATGACAGGGTCTTCCAGCAGTCGGGAGGCCAGAAGACCCTGAATGTCTGGTACAGGCTATTTTTAAAGGGAGAAACCACAGAAAGAACGGGTGTCTGGGGGTTGTTCTTTAACTATTATGATTGGCTTATTCAAAAAGGCTATTACCAATAATTGGCTGGAGAGTGGCTGCCAGATCAGATGAGGTAAAGGGAAACTTCTGAGGGTCACTTTGCCCCTTCCCAGGGACTAAGTCAAAACATCAGTAACTGAGTCAACACCTAAGGGTTCTCACGCCCCTATTCAGGGAGATGGAAAGTTCCCGACATCTCAGTACGCGCGCGCATGCATAGCTATTATGTCCTTGGTTCCCAGGGGAGGTGGGGAAGTACTAAGAGTTGTCAGAAATGGCTTCAGAATTGTCTTAACGTTCTACAGGCTGACCACATCAGGAAAGTGAAAGTATAAACAGGCTTTCTAGGAAGGTGGGGTGTGAGCCGGGCCACATTCTCAGACTGGGGCGGCCACTCCAGGCTCAAAGTAGTTTCTGGACACTAAAAACGAATGGAAGTGTATATTGTTTGTGTATATACATGCATATGTCTGCTAACGTTCCCCTTCACTCCTGTCCTTCTGCAGCTGGGCAGTGACGAGAAAGTTCTAGAGAGCTGCTTGAGTCTGGGTGGCCACCGGGCCCCTGTGGTCACTGTGGACTGGAGCACCGCCATGGACTGTGGGACCTGCCTCACAGCCTCAATGGATGGCAAGATCAAGCTGACCACCCTCCTGGCCCATAAGCTCTGATGTCCTGCCTGCGGTGACCCGTCGGAAACAGAATTGTCCCCGGTGGAAGAGAGGCGAGACAGAGAACAGACAGTGCTTCTGGCTCGGCACTGTCGGGGCTGTGGATCTTCAGGGAAAGGCTGCGTTGGGGGCTCAGTCATCCAGCTGCAGCTAATGGAGCAGGAGCCTCTGGAGCAGGCTGTATGTGCTTCCTAGAGAGTTGAACTGTGGCCGGAGCAGGACATGCTACAGAGCACAGGATAAAATGATGAAGGAGCCACAGTGGTGCACGCCGTGCTCATGGTTCAAGAGGAATTGACAGTATTTTGTACATAATTGCTTTTTTTTCTTTCTTTTTTTTTAGGAAAAAAATGAGAGAGAGAGAGAGAGAGAGAGAGAGAGAGAGAGAGAGAGAGAGAGAGAGAATATTCTTGTAGTTACTTGGTGTCTCTTTCCAGAGTGTCTGAGTCACCTGGCCCTAGTGATAGCCATGGTTTCCTGCCTTGGTTCTTGTACCTCAGTTCTTACCCGCCACCACTGCCATGTTGCTGGCGGAACCCCATTAGGTTCCCTGTGACTTTGCCAGAGTTGAGATGTAGCCCACAGTACCATCTTCTGGGCTCAAGCCAAGATCAGTGTGTCTTCTGCTGGACCTGATAGCTGTTACCTTTGGTTAAGAGGGTTCTCCGGACAACAGCAGGGCCTGAAGTCTGGGCCCCTAGATCCCCTTTTCCTCAGGGTCGTCTGGTCCCAGCACTCTCATTTAGTGGCTCCTCTCCTTCTTCCAGCCTGAGTTCTCTGAGCTTGAATAATACCAGCTGCCTGTGCCTCCTGCCTGGCTCGGCTGAGCCTGGGCCAGCGATCTCTGTACACTCGTACTCTGTTCTCTCATTTGGGAGGACCTTGCAGAGTGGGGAGGAACCCAAGCCCCCTCCATTGTCAGTTCTACATCCTACTGCTGAGGCCAGCCTGGAAGGAGCCACTATAGAGTCAGTGAGCCTGGGCCTGGGCCTGGGCCTCCCACACTTAGCAGGAGTGACCTTGTTATCTACCTAGGAAATGTCAGTTCCACGGACAGTGACTGTTTGGAACAGTCATTTGATAGCTTCTTTGGGCTCTAGGCTAGTTGTGGGCTGTGGGGCTGGGGTGGGGTAACTCCTAGGTGCCTACATTGGGAAAAACAGCAGCATACTGTGGCCTGGGCTCCCTGTTGGGGCTGAAGGGAAAAGTAGAAAGTGATATATAGGAAAAACCAGAGTAGTACTTTTCTATTTATTACTGGTGTGTGTGTGTGTGTGTGTGTGTGTGTGTGTGTGTGTGCACATGCGTGTGTGCACGTGTGTGGGAGGCATATGCCACAGCAGAGGTCAGAACACAACTTGGTAGATTCAGTTCTCTCCATGCACCTTTATGTGGGTTTGGGGGGATCAGACTCAGGTGGCCAGGCTGCATGGCCAGTGGCTTACCTGCTGAGCTAGCTCCTAGTTATCTCTTTTGACTCATTTTCATACCGACATGAAAAGATTAACTCTTTCCCTGCCCTTTCTCCACAACTATCTCACCCAGATTCGTGACCCAGGGTTTCATTTGAGTTAAGAGTCCATGGGCTTAACTTTTCCTCCTGAAGTTTTTCGGTCTTAAGGATACATTCTTTCTGACCAGAGCATTCCCCACACCTTGCGGAAGCAGTTTTAAGGCTCAGAAACAAACGAACACCCCAGAACCTGTCCCTCCTGCCCTGTCCCTCCCAGGAAGAGCACTCATCTGCAGAGCATGTTGGAACATACCCTTTCCTTCAAAGAACCGTTTTTGGAATCCTTGTGTGCCGTGGTAGTAAAACCCCCTCCTCTACTGTCTTGAATGAAGGTGTTTGCAGGAAGCCCATGAAGGCAGGCTACCCCGGATTGAGCCACTCTGCCGGGGGTGAGAACCTGTCCTGGCTTCTGTGAAAAGCCTAGCAGGTGGAAATTCCTATTTCTCTCTTGTGCTCAGGGACCTATCTCTGCTCAGCCCCAAGCCCAGTCCCCTTGGTGTTCAAATGCCCAGGAGCTCGGCCTGAGGTCTGGAAGTACAGTCATAGATACATGGTGGGCTGACTAAATGAAGCTGACTGACACTTGTTACTATATCCAGTAACCACACACAGTTTTACCTGTTGTTTTAAAAATAATAAAAACCCACGTTGACTCCAGCACAAGCAAATCTAGCTTGGTTCCTTATTCCTCCCTGCAGCAGGCTCTGTAGGCAGACACACAAGTTCCTGGTCTTAAGCCTTGTTTGCTAGGTGGCCATGGAGAAGTTTTAAGAAGTGTGCAGGCTTGGGGAGTTAGGATAAGAACCAAAGGAAACACACCCTCCCATCCAGCCCGTTAGACATGATTGCCTCACATCTGGTGAGGCTGAGGACTCTTACAGTCAGTGAATGCCACTGTCACCACAGCCAGGTACACTTTCATTACACTCCCAGGAAGGCTGGAGTCTAACCCGGCTCAAGAGCAGCTGGCTAAGCCGCCCCTAGCTCTTTGGGAGGTTGGAAGCCATTGGTTTATGCCACTAAGAGTTGGGACTTTCGATTTCCTGGCCCAGGCTGTTGGCTTAAGATTTAGGATTAGCATTCAAGAAGAGGCCGGTAAGGGCCCTGGAGAAGACAGAGGCTCCTCAGGGGAGCCATGTGGGTACCCATCCAGAGATGGCAGTTCTAAGACCCGACAGAAACTGCTGTGTGATTCACCGACCTGCTGTAAATCGAATCTAGTTAGTCATGATTTCTCTACTGGGGCAGACAGAATCCGATCTGGGCTTCGATTTACTTCAGCGTGCCAGGGAAGAACCTCCCCTGTGACGGCCTGCTCCGGTGTTTTCGGTAGACTCCAGAGGCTTCTCCCCTGAAAACCCCCGGAAACCTGGGCCTCTTGGTGGCGCCTCCCGCCCTTCTGCAGAGGGCACCCTGGGCCGCCAACCTGAATGTTAAACATTAGTAAATGCAAGTGATTTTTCTCTTTGAACTGTCAGTCTCCTGGGTCGTGTTGAACTTGGTTTCCTCTTGGGGATCCTCTGGCAGGACTGTCAAAACCAGAACCCCTTTTCTACCCCTAGTTACTAACTGGACACTGACTTTCTAATAGCCGACAGCGGATCATCCCCTACAGCCGCGGATAGCACCTGGGGCCTGTGGACGTGGCTTGCGGTCTGCAGGGGGCACCCGGGGCCCTCCGCGCCGGACAGCGACCAGGTCGGGAGCGTGCGGGTCGGGAGCGCGCGGGAGGCGGAAGGGGCGGGCGGTGCGATGCTTGAGGGCGTCGCAGTTCTGAATCTGTCCCCGGAACCGGCCGAGAGGAGTGCTGAGCACACTGCCCTGCCACTCGCCTGCTCTGTCCTGTTCCCGGGTCCCTGCTCTGCGCCCTCTGCGGGTGGGAGGGAGCGGCGTGGCCAGCTCCCGGCTAGTGCAACGAGGCCCCGCAAGTGCCTTCTGGGTGAGATTTTCCAGGCGACCACCGGACCTCATCCCCTTGCGGTCGGCAGGACCTGGCTGTCCGCTCGATGGTTGATGCACAGCTTTCTGCGACGTTGTGCACGTTAACTGTTAACTGCGTCTGTTTCTGGTCTGTGAAATGGAAGTAATGATACATGCACTGTCTGTCGCGTCTGATGCATTTCTGTATACGGTCACTGCATGGTATCCCACTTACCAACTCCTGTGGCTGGACAGGCTAGGATGGTGCCCTGCTAGGTTTTTTTGTTTTGCTTTGTTTTTCATTTGTTTGTTTTAATGAAGTTATAAACAGTAATTCTGAATGAGCCAAAATGATCAAGCGGTATATGTTGTAGGGGCGGGGGAAGGAGGCACTGGCTAATGAAATCTGTGAATCAGAAGGCCTCCTGGTTCTAGTAACCAGATCACTGCCAAGGTGAGAAGTCTGTCGTTATGGGTGATTGTTTGGGGTGCAGAGGAAAGGGAGACTAGAGTTTGTTTATTTCCTTCCTTCTTCCCT
>NW_004949102.1:11590008-11602542 GCF_000317375.1 Microtus ochrogaster | reverse complement strand
TCTGTGTGGGGCACAGAGCAATGGAGTGGTCACAGAACTTATTAGTCCTACCTGCCGCTGTCCCTCCGTTGACACATTGCAGATGGCTTGGCCTTCTGGGTTTCACTCACCTCCAGCATGCCCTGCGCTGCCCAGCAGTCGTTGCTGGCTACTGATAGAGCATTGACCTACTAGATCTACCCACTTGCTTCCCCTTGTAGGCATCGAAGATCGGCACCTATCGGGGACAAATAAGCCTGGTGTGACAGGAGAATGTGATTTTTGTCCTGCCCCAGAGAAGCAAGTCACTGAGTGTGAAAAACTATAGCCATGGGATCCCCAAAATCTGAGAACAAAAAGAGAGTCCTTCCCTCATGGATGACAGCCCCTGAGGATGAGCGGAGAGAGCTGTCAGCAAAGACACCCAAAAGGAAGAGGAGAGCGGCTGTGCAGGAGGGGGTAGCAACAAGGTGGGACAAACTGGTCAGAGTGGGGAGGGCAGTGGGGTGGGTGGCATCCTTCTAGCAGAGTCTGAGGTCTCAGCTGTCTCCTCACAGAAGCACCACCGAGTCTCTGTGTGTGGTGAGGTCCTGCCACCTAGCTGTTGGCACAGGCGGTGAGTTCTTGTAGACCAGGCTGGTCTCGAACTCACAGAGATCCGCCTGCCTCTGCCTCCCGAGTGCTGGGATTAAAGGCGTGCGCCACCACCGCCCGGCCAGGCAGTGAGTTCTGTATACAAACCATTCCCCCAGGAGCCCCATTGTCCAAAGTGCTCTTCATCCTAAGAAGGCAAGAGGGGTGGATGTGCACTCTGGCTGCCTGCGTGGTGCCTGCATTTCCTGGGGACAGAGCGTCAAGAAATCAGAAGTTGTGGGTATGAGTTAGGTGGATGCCAGTGATGGGTGGGGGGGAGCTTTAGGTCGCCATTATCAAATGGGAGGTGGGGGGGGGGAGCCCTGCCGGGCTCTCAGAAAGGGCATTAGGCTTCCAGTACTATGCTTGCTGGCTCTTCCCTGGCCACCTGTTCTCTTTGTAGTTGCTGCAGCCTAAATGTATTCTCGCTTTCAGGCACAAATTGGGCCCTGACCCGACTGTCTGTATTTGCTGTGTCCAGTGTTTGTTTGATTTAGAGACAGGGCCTATGTAGCCTTGGCTAGCCTGGAACTAGCTCTGTAGACCAGGCTGGCCTTGAGCTCACAGAGATCCACCTGCCTCTGCCTCCCAAGCGCTGGGATTAGTGTGTGCCACAATGTCCGGCTGGCTGTCCCCTGGGTGTTTCGAGGATGATCCTCGGAAGCCAGCGGTCATCTCATTCCCGGTTCCTTGTGAGGGAGTCCATGGAGGGTTGGTAGCCCTGCGCTCTGTCCCTGGGCCACCAGGATGAGGAAATTCTTCAGAGAAGCAGTCTACCCTTCCCCCTCCATGGAGGATGCTACCGTTTCCTTCATCCTTGTGAGCCCCTCTGTCCTCAGCTGTGATTTTGTGTGTTTATTTCAGGGCCCCTGCCACGAAGACTGTGTACTGCATGAATGAAGCTGAAATGGTTGATGTGGCCCTGGGGATCCTGATCGAGGTAACGTCAGCCCCGTGTCCTCTGACTCCTGTGACTGGAGATGATTCATGGGTTGAATCTAGCCTAGGTCCTTGCTCCTGGCATCAGAGGTGCTCTTAGCCTGCGTCAGGATCTCACCTCTTCCTCTTGCTCGCTTTCCTCAGCTACTTCCTGTGTGTGGTGTGTATCGGGTGGGGTAAGACTGGCTCTGCAGGTGGGGTGTGGACAACTACTGGCACGTTTGTGAGGGGCACACGGGGGTGGGGGAGGAGCTCCTTACCAGCCCTCCTCTCAGCAGAAGGCTGTGGAAATTTCCTGGCTTCTGGAAGGAGAGGCGGCCCTGCCATGAAGTTGCAGAGTTCTCTTTTTTTCTCACGTGTTTTAGAGCAATGTATCGTCTCTACAGTGCTCATGGTAACCTAGGGCTACAGCGATCTGGGATGTTACTGTCTCCAAGAAACTGAAGCTGTGCCACCAGCTGGCGGTGGAGTTCAGTTAGGCCCACAACGGGTGTTGTAGCAGGAGCTCCTGGAACTCTTTTACCTTGCCTTGCCTTTCCATCCATGGTTTTCAGATGGATCTTTTCCCTTCCACTCAGCTATTCCTCATACCTATTCCTGCATCTTTCCCTAGTGGGTCCTGAGCTTGAGGTGTGGGGTGAAGTAAAAGTGGCTGCCCATGCCGTGGGAGCACTGCCTGACCTGGTCACGTGCTGTGCTGGCTTTGCGGATGGCTCAGGGTGTATCTACATCACTGTCATACAAACTAGTGTGTCAGGGAAACAACCTGTGGTGGTGAGCCTGTCCTGTCTTCTGCTCTGCAGGGCCAAAAACAGGAAACGGCGTCTCTGGTGACCACTGATAAACTGCAGCTCTCCCCTCCCTACTCGGCCTCAGCTCACACCAGTTCCCCTGGGAGCAGCAGCGAGGAGGAAGGGGGCAGCAGGAGCAGCTCGCCTGCTCTAGACCTGAGCCCTTCCCAGGGGTCAGAAGCCACCGACTCGCCCTGCAGCAGCAGCCCGAAGGAGGAAAAGGAGGAGGAAGATGTGTTAAAGTATGTTAGGGAGATATTTTTCAGTTGATGTGAACTGTTCACTGGACTCTCTGAGAGGGGAGGGGTCTGTTGAGAACTCAGGATACTGCCTACCTCTGTCACCCTTGAAAACCAGGCCTTGCTCCCAGCTTCCAGTCCCAGGAGGCTTTCGTTTGGGGGGGCCTTTTCTGAATGGGGGGACATATTGCAGGATGCACAAATGCATCCCATTAGAGTCTCGACCTGCACTGCCCTCTAACTCAGAAGGTCTGGCATCCCAGCCCTGGGTTTTATTCAAGTACCAGCAAAAATGAGGTCAGGGGCTCACTTGCTGGAAGCAAATAAAGTTATAGCTGCTGAGAACATGGGCGTTCCAGATAGGCAGCCAGAGCTCACCCTAAGGAGGAGGCCGCACACAGTCTCTCTCATGACACAGTTCGGCAACCGACTTCCCTCTCCAGCCTCAAATCCTGGCAGCTGCCCACCGTTCCCCGCCAGACTAACAGCAGGGCGTTCTCCCAGACTGGTGAGCCAAACAGGCCCTCTCTACCGCCTGTCCCCTCTCTGCCACCCAGGGCCTCCACCGTGGGAGATGGGGACAGGAGACACCGAGGACAAAAGATCACACCAGAGTCCATGTTTCTTTGTATTCACGGTGGCTTTTGATGAGCATAGAATGAAGAACTCATAGGTTTTGTGCTATACAGACACTGAAAACTAGATAATGATGCCCCAGTGCGTAATAAGGACCGCACTTGTGCCTTCTGCAGGTGAGGGGATGCGGTGTATGTTGGTGTGCAATTATTCCGTCAGGGCTTTGGCACATCCTGCGTCTGCATTCCTGGGTCACAACAATGGTTCGACAGCTGACTCCTGTCCGGCGTCAGGTCCAGGGGCCTCTTCAGGGGACCCCACGAAGTTAGCAAGAATTCTCTTGTGCCCTGTGTTTCTCAACTGAGTCCCTTTGAGGTTGTTCCTGGACCTCTGGGGCCGGAGTTCTGGTGTGGAGCATCACGCTAGAGGAACAGAAGCTGGCTAACAGGGCTTGACGTTAACGCGCTTTCTTCCGACCATCCCGTTTGTTGCCGTAAACCTTCACCGAGTTCTTGTCGGACACTTTTTGCCAGTCAGCCTGGAAGTCTGGCCTCTCTGACAATCAGGCTCCCGCCTGCCCTAGCCTAGAGTGAGAGCTGTTCCGATTGGCTGTTGAAAGCATGGGTCCTTGTGCTAATGAGCTGCATGGTTTCCGAGTCCTCCAGAGAAAGGAAGGATGCTAAGAAGCAGCAAGTACCCCAGCCATCTATGCTGCCTCCGGGCTCCTTGACACTGCCGCAGCCCTACCGTTCCGTGGGTGGTTCCATCTGCCTGAGCTTGAGATCAGCATTAGCTATGAAATGAGGTGGTAGAGAGGACCCACCCAGCCACAGGTTCTCAGGCACCTCCTTGGTGCGCAGTTGGAATCGAACCCTTGTAATCCCATAAGCCTTTAGGCTGGACTAACAGCTCTCCCACTTGCTCTTGTCCTTCTTTTCCCGTGGAGGGAGCATAACTGTGGCCATAAGCAGGAAGATGAGCAAGGCCTGGGCTAAGCACAGGGCTAGAAAGCCGGGCCCCAGCAAGGCGAGCCTGACCCACTTCCACACGTAGGAGAGGAAGAGGCTTAGTCCACTGGCCAGCAGGACGGAGGATGCCACCAGGAAGCCCACTGCCAGCTGCCACTCTCCTTCATCGCTATTGCACTGGGCAAGGAGGAGAGGCAGAGGGACAAAGATCATGAGGACCAGGGCTCCGTACACACCGAGCCTGGCCAGGGCTAGGCCAACCTGAGGAACCCCCAGCGCTTCCAGCTCAGGAAAGTTGTAACACTGTAGGGAGCCAGTGTCCTCCTTCCACAGACAGAAGTTGTAGAAGCCGATTCTCAGGTTAGGCAGGTCGGCGAGGTTGCCAGCCTTCCAGAGGAGTGCATAGAGCATCAGAGAGAGGATCACAGCCGCGAGGATCATGATGCCCACGAAGGGCAGGCAGTTGCTCCGCCACAGCCTGGAGATAGCCATTTCTTCTGCCCGTTGCACCTGGAAAAGGTCACACCAATGAGTATCCAGCCCTTCCCTCAGGCCTTGGTGTTCAGAAGTTCCTGTTTTTTCTGTGACAGGAAGTCCCAGGTCACAGTCAGGTTCCACTCACAGTGGGACCTCTGGTGTAAGGTCTTTCCCAGGTTGCCGCGGAAACCTGACATATCCTGAGCCAGAGCCCTGATGTCAAAGGCTTTATTGCAGCATAGATAATATAAACCATCAGAAGCTCTGTGAGGGGGTGTCTCATCCTCATGGAGGTGAGTTGGGGTGCAGGCTTGATTTGAATCTCTTCTCACCCTGCTGCTGACAACTACTTGGGGAACCGGAAAGAAGGCATCAGCTGGGCTACATGTCAGTCAAATCAGTGCCTGTGTTCTGGGTGTGCGCTGGCTGGATGATCTGTGGCCTGTGTCTCCTGCCCAGTTTTGGGAACTGACTTGGGTAAAACAGGACCCCCCCCCAATGAAGAAATCACATCATTGCACTCCATTGATTTTAAAATGTCTGTCTGTCCACTCCCCCATACAACAGTAATCTATTTTAGAAAATTCTGGAAATATGTCTTAAAGCAAAAATTAAAATAATCATTTATCCTACCACCCCAGTAAAAAACCACTGTTCTTTTTCCACGACTGTATTCCCCATGTGACTGTGCTTTTTAAAAAGCATACTGTTACACACAATGGTTTTCATTGCCTATTGTGACCATTTTTCATAGTTGTTGAAATAGTCTTCAAGATGTGATTAATGGTTACATACTATTCCATTCATAGGTTGGGTGTGGTGGTGCACAACTTTAATCCCAGCACTCTGATGCAGAGGCAGGCAGATCTTTGAGTTTGAAGGCAGCCTGGTCTACAGAGTGAGTTTCAGGACAGCTATGGCTGTGTAGGGAGACTCTGTCTCCAAAAAGAAAAAAACCAACCAAACAAACAAATGCAAAACAACACCCCCGCCCCCCAAAAACCCAAATTCAACTCAGAGTTTTTTGTTTCACTATCTTGCTGATCTTAATAAATATTGCTGTACAGACCTACAGAAAACTTGCTAATGCCATCTCTTTAGGTGTGTATAAAAGCGCCTATTTTGCCAGGTGGTGGTGGTACACTTCTTTAATCCCAGCACTGGAAAGGCAGAGTTCCAGGCCAGACTGGTCTACAGAGTCAGTTCCAGGATAACAAAGTCTACACGGAGAAACCCTGTCTCAAAAACTGAAAAAAAAAAAGTGCCTATTTTCCTATACTCTCATTACTTGGAAAAATCTTTTCATTACTCTCTTATTCCAAAGAGATTTTTAAATTGCTTCTAAAAGAGTCTGCACGCTGTGCCTTTCTCTATGTACATTTTCCACTAAGGAATAAGGCAAATATTTACACCAGGAATGGCTAGGAATGCAGGGCTGGGAACCCTGTGAGATACAAGCACCAAGGCCCAGATACCAAGTCCCGTGGGCCTACTCCAGAGAGCTGGGTGCAGCCCAGCATTGGTGGCTCTGGGAAGGACCCACAGACACTGTGGATCAACTTCCTAGGGGGACACCTTGGGGAACAGCTGCTCTCACACAGTGCAGTGAGATGTCTGTGTACCACGTTTGTTTTGCACACACAGTGCAGTGGGATCTCCGTGTACCACGTTTGTTTTACAAAGGCAAAAAGAAATTAGGAGAGAACACTTGTCAGACTTAAAGGTGTATATGTGTGTGGTGGGGGCGGGTGGGCTAGAGGGAGGAGAATTCTTTTCAATGGCCCCAAATATATAACACAATAAAGATTCATGGTGGGTATTAGCAGCCCCCCGCCCCCGCAGTAGACATGCGCCTGTTAGAACACTGAGGTCCACATCCACACCGCCTTTCCCCAGCATCTGGCTGCCTGAGTGTGTCCAGTTCCTGGCTCTCGTGGTGCCTTCCCCTCCAGAGAAGCCCAGCAGGGAGCATCCCGGAAAGGCTGCTGTCCCTCAGGCTTTTGTCAGAGGCCCTACAGGCTGGGGCCAGGGATGCCCTGTTTGAATTTCCTAGGAATTCTTGAAGAAGTGATGCTTGCGTTAGGAGGTTTCTCAAGACCGTTAAGAGGCAGCCTTAGTCCATATGTCACTGGCTTGGAAGGATGAAATAACCCATGTAGCCATGGTATGGAGAAATCCCCAACTTATTTTAAATGGCTTTGCTCATTTAGCAAAGTTTTTGCAAAGTCTATACGTGTGCTTTTAGAGGGGTTTTTCAGGACATGGGGTGGATTTCTGGGTGTGGGCCCCTGTTTATCTAGTGATGCTGTAGGAAATAAGGCGTGCCCAACCTGTAGTACCCAGAAACAATCCGATTGGGGACTGGAAGGCTCCTGTTTGAATCAAGCATATTTAGGTTAAAATACTACCCTTGAAGCTCTGCCAGACAGTGAGCTTGGCTTCTTAGAGGAGACTGGCTGTCACAGCTCCTGCCAGGTACCCGGAGCCTTTGCTTGTGGCTCATTTTCTCTCAACTGATCTTTTGGAGGTTTTGGTAGGTTACTGTTTCGTTTTGCCCTGTTCTGAAACGAGTCTCTCTATGTAGCCCAAGTTGGTCTCAAACCCTATCATCCTCCTGCCCCGCTCCTGGAATGCTGTGATTATGGGCATGTGCCACCACATCGGACATTCCAAAGGCTTGTCATCGAGAGCAGGGCAGGAGGAAACCGGAGGGAAGGAACACGCACGGGGAGCACGTCTGTCCTGACTTTCCTCTGTCCTGCCCTCACGGGCAGAGGTCAGTCCTAGCCCCTGTGCCTGGCACCCGAGGTTCTCTCTACCATCTGGTGTGGCTTAGAACTTGAATTTCACTGGGGCTCAAGTCCCCTTGTCCTCGGCACTTGCTTCTTTGTGGTCGAGCTTCTCTGCTTAGGCTGTGCCCGTTTCTTTCAGCCCACCCTCAGCTGCTCTCCAACTCCTTGGGGCAGGCCAGACACTGGGATGTGGGCTGTGTACTAGAATACAGTGTTCCTGAGGAGCAGCCTTCATCTCTTTTACCCTGAGATGTGGGCTGTATACTAGAATACAGTGTTCCCGAGGAGCAGCCTTCATCTCTTTTACCTTGAGAAGGCTGGTAGGATTTTTTCTGAATGAATGAATGAATGAAAATGCCCTCTGGTGTCCCTAGGTTTACATCACGTGTTACGGCCACACTGCAGCAAGATGGCAGAGCATCTGAGGGCGCTGTCTGTGACTTTCATTCTAGCAGCCATGTGGGGACGTTCATTCAGCTTCCCCCTGGAAGTGCAGAGGCTGGTAGCCAGCCCCGTTCTTCAGCTCTCTTGCCACAGCACCTGTATACTTGTTGGAAACCCAATGACACTCTTCTCGTCGTCCCAGCCTGCCCTGCGCTATGGCAATCACGTTTTCCCCACAGAACGACCCCGATCCCCTGTAATAAGCCTGTGCTCTCTTCCTTGAAGAGGTTCTAGACTAGCGTTTCTCAGCCTTCC
Organism: Microtus ochrogaster; assembly: GCF_000317375.1. Lineage (NCBI taxonomy): Eukaryota > Metazoa > Chordata > Mammalia > Rodentia > Cricetidae > Microtus > Microtus ochrogaster. Next base: position 11,594,449 of record NW_004949102.1, on the reverse strand, counting down.
TAATGATGCCACCCTATAACACAGTTCCTCATCTTGTGGAGACCCCCAGCCAGAAGAGTTTACTGTAATTTTACTACTGTTATGAATTGTAATGTAAACATCTGTGTTTTCTGATGGTCTTAGGCAACCCCGTAGAAGGGTCATTTGCCCCCAAAGGGGCCGTGACCCACAGTTTGAGAACTGCTGCTCCAGAGACTGCCATTTTTAGATAAACGTCTTCCTGTTTATAATAAAGTAACTTATGTTGGTTGCTGAAAACTATCAAAACATGTTGAAGTGTGGAGAAAGATTCAAAAGTCGTCGACAGCTTCTGGTGAAAGTGACCGGCAAGCATATCTCCTCTCATGCTCTGTGTTAGGGTCACATGGATCTGCATGTACGTGTCAGGTATTATTACAGCGTACATGTGTATGTCCTATGATTGCTTCCCATTATCCTTAAGGGCTTCCTGGAGCTCTTAAAGCTTATAGTCTTTATTAATTATTCTCACAACTTATCTCATAACCTTATGAGTGATGCTGTGAATAGATTTCTAGCAGTTTACCTTAAAAAATTTATACTTTCTATTTGTGTGTGTGTTTGTGTGTATGTGTATGTGCTGTGAATATGTTTTATTACCATTGGTTAATAAAGAAGCCACTTTGACACGATATGGCAGGGCAGAATAGAGCTAGGTGGAAAACCTAAACTGAATGCAGGGAGAAACAAGGCTGAGTCAGGCAGACGTCATATAGCCGCCAAAGGAGAAAGATGCCAGAACCTTACCGGTAGGCCACAGCCTCGTGGTGATACATAGATGAATAGAAATGGGTTAATTTAAGATGTAAGAGCTAGCTAGAAATAGGCCTGAGCCATTGGCCAGACTGTTGTAGTCAATATAGTTTTTGTATGATTATTTAGGTCTGGGCAGCTGGGAAATGAATTTGGTCTCCGTTTACACGTGTGTATCCGTGTGTGCCACAGCACATGTGTGGAGGTTAGAGGGCAGCTGGGAGTCAGTTCTCTCCCTCTGCCAGGTGGGTTTGGAGAAGGGACCAGGGTTGCCAGCCTTGGCAATGATGTCTACTCGCTGAGCCTTCTACAGCTTAACTTAATTCCACTGTATTTTAGAGATGAGGTCACCCAGGCTCCTGCGTGAAAGAGTCCTGAGTAACTGGGGCTCCAGGCGTGAGCGGCTTGCTGGCGAATGCATATCTTACCCCAGCCTCTCAAATGCTGCATACTCTTGAACCATCTATCTAATCTTGGACATCGATGAGTCACTGTTACTCAGCGCTCCCTTCAGAGACAGTGAAGTTCAGCTTTTTCCAGTGTTTCCTGACCATCTGTGTCTCTTCTGTGGCATTCTCTCGCTCTTTGTAAACAAGGCCTTGGGTTTGATCCCAATTCTGCCCGAAAGAAACTGTTTGGGTTTTGTTTTTCCTGCGTGTGCCTTATGCAGGCAAAGGCTGCCAGGCCTTTTGCCCCTGGGCCACAGTAAAGCAGACCCATCCTGCTACCCCAGACTCCAGCACTTAGCCCTGAACTGAGATTCCCATTCATGTGGGTTTGAGGGCACAGTGTGAGAATGGCTTCAAGGAGGTGGTGATTTCTGCTGGACAGGAAGGGAACTCCCAGTTGTGGAAATAGGAAGATTAACCTGAGGCTGAGGTCTGTCAGTCAGTCTGTCTGTCTGTCTGTCTGTCTGTTTAGGCATCTTTAGAATTTACTCTAGTAGAGAATGGGCTAGTGGCCGAGAGGGGCATGACCACCGAATCCCTTCACCCTGAATTATGATGTCAGGATCACTTTTAAAGTATGAAACAGAGAGCTCTCAGACCCCCGAAGAGCATTTAACAGTCCTCTGGTGGCCTGAGGGTTGGCGACAGGGTCTCTCCAGCCCTGGGAACCTGCATGCCCGGTTACAATGAGAAATAAGAGGGGCAGAGAGTTTCCCCACTGCATAGCTTCATACGCGTGGCCCTGGCTCTGAGATGAGCCACCTTCCCTTTCTGAGGAACACCGGAGAAGGGCTGAATCAGCAGGGAGACTGTTGTTTTTGACACTTGATGGATGCTGTTTTAACTTCCGCACAGTGGCCGTGACGAAATCTATGGCTACCTCAGCCAACTGTTGCGACTCTGCCCTTACGGGCCTGCCTCTCTAGCAGCGGCTGGCCGCACAGGCTGCAGCCTGGTGGGAATTCTGCTTCCCTAAGCTCGGACTCTGTCACTGCCGCTAAAGGTATCTTTAACACTCTATTTATAAATAAGACTTGAGATTCAAAGACTGACTGGGGTGAAAACTTGTGAGCCCAGAGAGACTGAACAGCAAGCAGCTGACCCTCTCCCCTTGCTGGCGTCTCCAAAGGACCTGCTCTGCCAAACCAGAAAAAGCTGCACCCGTCCAAATCCCTCCCTGCGGCTTCCGGTGTCTGTCTCTCCCAGATGCCCCCTGATGCTCAATGGTCACTTTCTGTCATCTAGTTGCTAACTCAGCCTCCTGACCCAAGGTTAATTTTATTTAATTAATGCAAACGCAGACTTGGTGTTGGCAGTGTGATCAGGTGTCCCCCAACAGATGGCTGAGGCACCCCTGGCTCTGAGTTGAAAACTCTGAGACTACAGACTGCTCCATGCACGCACGCACGCCGTGTCTGTTGCTTCCTGTCAGAGGGAAGGCTTGTGGCCCCGCCCTCTATCCCTAGCTATTCCTGCCACTTGGTTCCTTCCACAGAAAACTGCCTGTTACCTTAAACCCCACAGGGCTTTCCTGGTCACACCCCTCTGTCACACAAGTCTGCCACTGCTCCTCATCACTAATTGGCTAGCGTGTTCGCATCCCGATATTCAAGAGCCTTGGAGCTCCCTCTTCTCTGTTCTTACTCAGAAGCCTTTCAGTTTGTTGTTCCACAGGCCCTTCCTCAGTGTCTCGTGGGATTCAAGCCTAGACTTCAGAAAGTCGGGCTTCCTAGCTTCCCCCTAGCTCACCAGCCTGCCCCCCGAATGCCCGTGTCCCTAACACCTTCCCCATGAACTTGGCCTTCTCTCTCCAGGCTAGTCTCCCAGGACACAACCCTATGCTATTTTTCTCTTTACATCAGATCACCCACCACCAGTGAAATTTCATTCCATTCGTTTCCTGAATCTTTACAGGGTGCAGAGAGGCATGACATTTGCACACAGAAAGTCCCCACGGTCGGTGTTCCCTCTCCAGGAGGGTGCCACCTAGGTGGCTAACATCCGATTTCTTCACCTATCCTCCTCTGCCTGGCAGGTGTCCATGTGCCCCGAGGAAGCTCCCAGGCAGGGGAAAGGATGGATGCCACCCTGGAGCTCTCTGTTCCTGCACAACATTCAAAACACTTCAGTAGCTGAGCAGTGGTGGCGCACGCCTTTAATCCCAGCACTCGGGAGGCAGAGACAGGCAGATCTCTGTGAGTCTGAGGTCAGCCTGGTCTACAGAGCCAACCAAACAACCAAACAAAAATCCAAACAACAACAAATAAAGTTTGGCCTTCTTTCTGCCTCCTGAGCAGTGAGACCCTCCAGATGTCACTACAAGAGGGTGGTAGTGTCAGACTTCCTGCTGTCCTCTCCCTAGTCACCACAGTGGTTTCTCCGGTATTTTCTGGAAACCTCAGACAAGCTCAGGACTGTTGTCGTCAGCCCCTTCCCTCCAGAGCTCTGCTCAATTGTCTGCCTGTGTGAGGGACACCTTCCTTGGTTAGCCCTGTGGAAACCGCAACAGCCTCTCCTCCTGTGAGCCCGGCCTGGCGGTCTCACCCTTGCTCATTGGCAAGCGTCACATCTGCCATAAAACACTTCGCTTACCCCGCCCTCCAACAGAATGGAACTCTAGGGGAACAAGGGCTTCGTCTTTCTGTTTGTTTGCTTTGTTGTATGTGTGTGTGTAATGTGTCTTCATGCGTGAACGACCGAGAACAGCCCTGGGTGTGTTATTCTTTCCTTAGGAATGCCGTCTACCTGCTTTTTTTTTTTCTTCTCAGACAAAGTCTTTCATTGGCCCAGAGATCACCCGTTAGGCTAGGTTGGCTGGACAGTAAACACCAGGGAGCCACCTGTCTCTCTCTGCCAAGTGTTGGGATTACAAACACGGGCCGCTCCCCACAGCTTCTTATGTGGATGCTGAGGATCTGACTCAGGGCCTCAGACCTGTGTCGCAAACACTTTGCCATCTCCTTACCCATATTCAGGGTTTTTGCTGTTGTTGTTTGTTTCTTGTTTTTTAAGACAGAGTTTTCTGTAGCTTTGGAGCCTGTCCTGGAACTAGCTCTTATAGACCAGGCTGGCCTCAAACTCATAGAGATCCACCTGCCTCTGCCTCCCGAGTGCTGTGATTAAAAGCATCTGTCTGTCTATCTATCTATCTTTCTATATCTATCTATCTATCTATCTATCTATCTATCTATCTATCTATCTATCTATCTATCTATCTATCA
>NW_004949102.1:11584611-11589740 GCF_000317375.1 Microtus ochrogaster | reverse complement strand
GGCACATGTGACTTCCTCTGATGACAGCAGGGTTTGACTGGATGTCAGCAGAGGCACATGTGACTTCTCATAAGCCTCTTCCTTTTTCATTTCCTCAACTTGCTCCACTGTCCTCTGGTTCGGTTAAAAACGGCCCAGGTTCAAGTCTCTCTCCTGAGACTACTTTCTGTTTCTACACGGGGCTTTGGGAGGTGAAAATGAGTTGGTATTCTCATGAATGGACCAGTACCTGGCACATGCTTAGGTGCGTGTGCACACATGTGTGCGCGTGTGTGTGTGTGCACTTCGATCAGTGGTTTGGGGGGAGAAAAGGAAACTGAGGTAAGAGTGAGGGAGAGGCAGAGGGTGGGGTACACAGTGAGTGAAGTCAGAACAATAGACTCTGACGAGGTTAGGGAGAACAAGGCTGCCCGTTTCCTCCTCAGAGGAGGCCGCTGGCCTGGACAAACAAGTTTAAGATTAGTGTTTGTGGCTGAGGTGTGGCCCTCACAGGAATAGGAAGGAAGGAAAATGGGAAGTGGGTCGTGTTTCCTTTGGCAGATATATGAGCCCATGTCCCAATTTTTCAGGAACGGGCTGGGGCAGTGCTGTTGCTTGAATGTGGTTAGTAGCGTAGGTGGCCTCTGCGGAAAGCTGAGATGTTTGGTTTCATGTAGGACTGCACCAGGGGCTGTGAAGCCAGAAGCGTGGCCTGGGCTAAGACACGGACCGCGAGCCATGGAGGAGCTGCCTACACGGCTTCTTTAATATGAGTTATTTGTCCCACTGTTCTGTTGCTTATTAGTATAGGATATAATCCAGCACGGAAAGTCTGCAGAGGCTTTGGAGGTAGAGAGCATCCTTAGATGAGCAGCCATATCCGTCACTTCGCCTTCGCAGGCCTCCGGCCAGATTTGGTGACTGCTGACCCATGGGCTGAGGACAAGGCTTTCCAGGACCTGACTCTGATTCTTGAGCTCTGCAGCTCTTCCCTGCAATTCTGAGGTGGGCCACCCCTTCCCCAGGCTAGGATTTCATCTCTCAACCTCACTAATGATACATTGGAGCCAGGGGCCCTGAAGAACCAAAGGCACACTAGACAAACAAAATGTCACCCCCACCCCAACTGAGCCAGTGCTCTACTTGTGAGAGATACACCACATAGATTTTTAAGGAGGTAATTTTGAAAAGCTTTGGGAAAGAAATCAACAGGGCGAAGTGAGGAGGAGAAACCAGCAGGAACAGGCAGTGGTTCCATACTAGAGGGGCAGAAAGAGCTGCATTGGAGACATTAGGTATGAGGCCCGGGAGAACCTTCCATTAACTAGCTAACGCTAAAGTGGCTGATTGTTAACAAGTCCAAAAAAGAAAATGAAAAACCCCCAAACTATTTTAGGACATCATCTCATTCCATCTGCCAAAATAAACTCCACAAGGATTCAAGAATGAACCAACATCAAATGAAATCTAGAAAGAATAACCTTTGACTTGTGAATGAGGAAGCACATTATGAACTGAAAAACAAATCAAAACTATGAGGAAAGCACAGATTAGCTATTTAAAAATGGAGATTTCTGTGCACCAGTAATAAAAGCAATAGAAAATTAAAGGACAGTGAGCATGAAAAATATTTACAATAAATGAGGTAATTTCTAGACCTAATGTAGGGAAATGTTCATGCAAACATTAAAAAAACACTGCACAACATCAAAACCAACGAGAGAATACAAATAATTCACAAAATAATGTAGCTAACATGAAACAAATCTCTTTCCCAATGCTTCCAAGGAATGCCCAGTAACAACCTCTGTCTTGCTAAAAACTGTGGGTGACACCCTCAGTGACATTCCGAAAGACAAGACTGACTTTCTAACGAGGCGACTATGGATTTAAAGTTTGCATGTATTTTGTTCTAAACCCCCCTTTTATAACCTTATCCCAAGACAGTATCAGGAATGTAACTCCTGATTTATACACAGGATGGGTTCTCACAATAGTGGGCTAAGGCAGCTTGATTTCCCAGCCTTAGAAGTCAGTCAAGGCCCATGAGGATGATGAAGCGTCATGCAGCTTCAAGGAAGGCCAGTACAAAGGCCCACGGAGTGGGAAGTCATCTATAGAAAGAGGCGCAGGAGAGAGGGACTAAGGAATTAAAGCCCCAGTGCTAGCTAACTATGGTATTTCTGGGTGAAGGCTACAGTAAAATAGTCCCCCAGTGATGTGCTGTTTGTGGAAAAATAAAATCTATAAAACAGGCCGCCATAGTAATTCCATAATGTGGGAGCCAAACTAAGAAGCTTAGAAAAGCGTATATGTGAGACCATTTTCCAGCTACCAGGTCTCAGACCCGAGGTTAGGGAGCCCTGGTAGAGGACAAAGACACTGGAAATGCTCTCAGTTGTCTTGAAGAAAAGAAAGATTTTCCCTGTTTTCTCTCCTCTCCTTATTGAACAACTCCTTTGATTTTACAGACTAAAGAAGTGTAATGGAAAATATTAATCAGCCCAAATTAAAAACAAAACAAATCCCCCCCAAACCTTCAAGATCTGTTCCAAGGGACACCAACAAACACCTCAGCCCCCACCCCCACCCCAGGAGTTTGCTTTGGGGGTTGAAAAGCAGTCTGTATCAACACAGGGTCTCCAAGTCTCTTAGATCCTATACTTCTCTTTTAGCCAAGATCACAGCCCTTTCCTTGGTATTTTTTGGAGTCTTGGTATCAGTTTTGCTGCTGCTGCTGCAGTGACCTGGTTTTGTCTGTTTGCCTATTTCTGGAGAACAGTGTGTCCCGAGGCCACAGATATTTACTGGTACAGGCTGTGTAAAGCCCCGGCTGCACGCAGTTAGCCTGTGTGTTTCTAACCATTTGCCAGTGTTACCCTCGGCATCTTTGAGGCAGAGATACACAATGATGCTTGCTCAAGAGCATGGGGGTAGTACAGAGGTAAAACAGAAGGCCACACACCAGGGAGAGAGGAGGCCACAGACACTAAGCAAGCCTTTTCCCCTCTGTGCCTTGTTAGAATGTAAAGGATGCCAGCAGCAAACACCTCTGTCTCCGCTGAGGAGTCGTGGGTACTACTTACGAAAACCAAGGCCAGAGCCCACGAACACTCATCAAAAGGTGACACAGGAAATCGGCTTCGGGGAGTAAATTCTCTCCTGGGCTGCTTTCTAATGTCAGGCTCCGAGCACTGGGGCAGAGGAGAGAAGCTGCAAGCGGACTCAGAGCTAGTGTCTCCTGTCCGCTGCGTTCGCAGCGGTGTCCCAGTAAACAACTCCCTGAACTTTGGTACATTTGTGCTGACTGATGTCACTACCAGCTGATTTCACTTTCGGTTTTTAACTCGCCAGTGTCTTATGACTTTCCAGAAATGAAGAGTATAATAAACAGCTTCTCGTTGCTCACCAGAACATATGACCCACCCTGAGCACCAAACCACCTGCTCAGTGAGCCAGGTGAGGGTCCTGATCGGACCGGACCACACTGTAACTTCCCACAGGAAAGTAGACGCCAGCCTCCCGAGCTCCAGGGGGTGCAACCAAGATAAACACGACCTAGAATCTTTCTAGGGAGAGACCTTAGACTTTGTGGCCAAAGTCCCAGCCAGCACAGCAGGTGGAACTTGGGTCCCCTCTACTCATTCATTCAGAAAGCAGCTATGCCATGCCCCCCCCCCCCCTTTTTTTGACTGCTTCTCTGAATTGGAAACGTTGTCATTAGCAAAGTCATGCTCAACAGTTATGTAGCAACAGGAACGGTGCAATTCCATTTCAAACTAAAAGAGAAAGAAAGCGGTTTGTTTTGAAATCGCAGGGAGGGACTCTCGGCCTGAGTTTACAAACTGCCTTCTTTGCTCCCATGATCGCTGGGACTTTGGAACTGGGTAAGCTTGGGAAAGACAGTAGATAGCTCCCCGATAATGCTAAATTAAACTCTTGAGGTTCTCTTCCTTTCTCCATGACATCCTATACCCAATTGAGGTCTTAACTTCATCCTAGGGATCCCCTTTGCCTCTGTGCTAGGTTAGATTTCTTATTTTTCTGGACCAAAAGCTTTTCTCTTCCTCGGTTTATTCACTTTTATTTGAATTAATCTCCGGCGATTTCTTGAGAAATGAGGGACACCAAAGGTAATTTTTTTCAAAGTTTGCCAAACTGATAATATCTTTATTTTATTCTTAAAATTGTTCAAAGTTGGACAGAGCATAACATTTTTAAACTAATTGTCCTATGGTGTTGAGACTGTATTCCATACTCCCTTTCCTGTTATTGTTGGGAAGTTCAAAGCTGGCCTCCTTCCCATTATTGTCTTTTTAGCTTTTTGCTTTTAAAAGAAAGGGCCATTTTAGTGAGATCTTGGGAAGAAAAAACCATTTTCAATTGGAAGTCTAAGTCCACCCGCCGCCCCGCCCCTGCAATGTGTCTTTCCTTCTTCTGCTTGTGAGGTAGGGTCCCACCATGTAGCTCAGGCTGGCCTCCAACTCTCAGAAACTCCTGCCTTTGCTTCCCAAGAGCTGGGATTACAGACCATGTCTGGCTCCTTCTCTTTCTCCATGTTTTCATTCCAACAGGGCTAGCTTGCTTGGTCCCTCAGGGCTTCTGACAATCTACCCTGTCCATGGTTGAGCTTTTTGCTTTTAAAAAGCAGCTAACCTCTTGCTGCCAAAGCCTCTGTTGTGTAGACTTCACTTTTGTCCTTGAACTTCCCCACACTCTGCTAAACAAGATTACTTGCGGGAGAGTTTCCAAGCTCGTTGCTCTTATGTATGAGTCCGAATACCTGAGCTATTTCTGTGGAATGGCATGGCTGTTCTTAGGATAGGCTGGTGAGGCGGTAGTCGGGTCTTTTGAGCTTGACAGTTCCCACAGGGAACTTTGACCTTCTGACTAAGCGGGGTCAAGGTGACTGGCTCCAGGACATCTAGCCTGCCAAGGCTGGGGAAGAGCCTTTGTACTGTGCTTGGGTGCAAAGGGATGTCTCTAACCTGGTTGCACCTGCTTGCAGCAACTTGCCTCTGCAAGCTGGAAAGGATGTGCGGTGGCATACACCCCTGCTATTAATTTGAGGACTCTAACTCTTCTGGAAGGCACATCTTTTCATTTGTTGTGTTTATTTATTGTGAGTGTGGGCATGCACGCGCACACAC
>NW_004949102.1:11581735-11584511 GCF_000317375.1 Microtus ochrogaster | reverse complement strand
CGCACACACACACACACACACACACACACACACACACACACACACACCACTGGAGGTCAGAGTTGTCTCTCTCCTTCCATGGGGGTTGCAGGGATTTACCTCAGGTCGTGGGGCCTGAGGGAAGTTCCTTTGCTAGTTGAACCATCGCACTGGCCTTGAAATATGTTTTGGGGACAACTCTGGAGACTTTAGTTTTCTAAAAATAATTTTACCAATTTTTTTCTTATTGGGGAACGGGTGAGGAAACTAGAGAGCATCTCTGCCTACTTTTTATATTTCTAAAAAGAATTCTCAAATTCTAGGTTCATAGCAAAATTGAGAGAAAAGTCTATATGATCCTGACTCATTGTGGTCTAGGTTTTCTCCTATAGGCTGATCAGATTTGAATGTGATCGAGGATCCACTTTGAGGTGATTTTGTGACGTGGGGTTGTTCTAGCACAGCCTTGGGAAGGGCTGTCTCTGCTCCCCTGTGCTGCTTTGGTTCTTTCTCCGGAAGTTTTCTGGGCTATTCTGTTCTACTGGTCTGTTGATTCTTCTTTCAGCACTGATCACTGGAGCTTTAGAGAAAGCCTTGAAGTCAGTGTCAGTCCCGACTCGGGTCTCTTGCACTATTGTGTGGGCTGTTTCCATGCAAACTCCAGCCCTGCTTGCCTACGTCCACAACATGATGTACTACAGTTCTGAGACTGCGCCATGGATCCAGATGTGAAACATCTTGACAATACTGGGCCTTCCTATCCAGGAACATAAAATATACCTCCATTTATTTAATACCCCGATCGCCCCAAGTTTTTAAAATTTTTCTTTGTGTATATTTTGACATTTTGTTAGATGTGTACCTAAGAATTTTATGTTTGGGGTTAATGGTCTTGTGATTTTTACCTTCAAATTCTAAGCATTCATTGCTGGGGTGCTTATAGAAATTTACTTTTGTATATTTGCTGGGTTAATTAGTTTCCTATTGCTTTGACAAACTACCTTTGAAAATAATCTTATAAGAAGGAAACTATCGTTTTCATTCATGGTTTTGGAGGCTTTGCCTACACCAGGACACAAAATCTTAAGAAAATCAGAGAAACTGCTTGGCAGTGGTGGCGCTCATCTTTAATCCCAGCACTTGGGAGGCAGAGGCAGGTGGATCTCTATGAGTTTGAGGCCAGCCTGGTCTACAAGAGCAAGTTCCAGGACAGGCTTGATAGCTACAGCGAAACCCTGTCTTAAAAAACAAACAAACAAACAAACAAACAAACAAAAAAACCAAAAAATTAAAGGAACCAAAAAAAAAGAAAAAAGAAAAAGAAAATCAGAGAAACTGAAATAACTTTGAGTATACTATCCGATCATAGTGCAACAAAGCTCAGAGTCTACCAAATGAGTCTCTAGTAATTACACAAACAATAGCAGTTAAAACAACACATTGCAGAGTGATGAAGGGGCCAAAAAAGCAGTCTGAATGATGATGAAACGGACGCTTAAAAAAATCCCACACTAGCTCAGAATTGAGAAATAGATATTTATCTAAGGGTAAACTCACAAATCAGAATTCTCTGCTTGAACGGTGGACAGAGATCGAATCCCGCAACCCAACAATCCGACCGAGCAGCGGGGAAAAGGGAGGGAAAAAGGGGCGGATGCAAGCTCTGCACCCGTGTATATAGTATAAGAGGCCACGCCCCAGCGGAACCTCTGGGACACTTTACAAGCAGTCTTAGAGGGAAAACTACAGTTCTAAGAACCTACACTAAGAAATCAGAAAGAACACAAATAAACGACTTGATGCATCTCAAGAATTTGGCAAAACGAGAACAAATCAGCCCCAAATCCAATAGATGGAAAAAATAATAAACACCTGAGTAGGAATTAAAGGAAAGAAAATAATATATAGATCAGTAAATATAATAAGTCGTATAACTGGACTTAAAGACAGTAATCATATGATCATCTCAATAGGTGCAGAAAAGCTGCAACATGCCTTCATGATAAAAGTCCTAGGCAGAGTAGGACTGGAGGGAAATAGCTCGGCAGGATAAAGCCTGTGTACGGCAGGCCCGCAGCCAACATCATCTTACATGGAGAAAAGGTTCACCTGTACCTAAGTGATGGGTGAGCTCAGCATCCACTGGTGTCTTTTAAGCTCCTAAGAGTTTACACTCTCTGTCCCACTTAGTCCGCTCCAAGTCTTGGCATACTAACCCAGTTACTATGAGTTCCCGGGAGATCTAATGAGGAATTCCAGAGAAGGGCACATTTGAGTTTAATCTTCAAGGACTAGTAGAGGCTTTCCAGACAGAATGGCCTTGATGGAAGAGTGACATACTTAGAAAATTCAAAGTTAAATATTATAACGTGAAAAGCAGAGTGTGAAAGCGGTCCACACATATTCTTGTACCCCACATGTCGGGTATTTATAGCAAATAAGAGACAAGGGGAGGGCTTGTTAGATGGCTCAGTGGGTGTGGGCACTTGCTGCCAAGCCTGACCACCTGAGTACTGTCCCCGCACCCGTGTGGTAGGAGAACGGAAGCCAGCAAATTGTCTTCTGACCTCATGGGTACTGTGGCATCCGTGACTCATGGGTACTGTGGCATCCGTGACTCAGCGGTGCACGAGTGCTCACACATCCCCACACACACCAGAGTAAATAATGTGGTCTGACATTAAAAAAATGATACAATATAGGGGATTAAGGGGAAAGGATAGTGGTGAAATGATCAAGGAGACACCGCTCACCTCAGTTTGCACACTCAATGGTGAAATGATCAAGGAGACACCGC
>NW_004949102.1:11574680-11581619 GCF_000317375.1 Microtus ochrogaster | reverse complement strand
CAATGGTGAAATGATCAAGGAGACACCGCTCACCTCAGCTTGCACACTCAATGGTGAAATGATCAAGGAGACACCGCACACCTCAGCTTGCACACCCAGAGGATCCAGCATGTTACTGAGGTTATACGCGCAAAGATACTCAACTCCAGAGTCTGTAGTCTCAAACTTTCATATAACCGAAGTTTCAAAGAACAAATGTCAATTGAAAAGTTTAGGTTTGCATGTAGTTTCGCTTTCCCTGGTTTACGAGAACAGGGGCAAACTGACTCTGAGAGCTCGTGCTCCTTCATGGTGTCAGTTACCAGGGTAAGAATTCCCAGGAAAGAAATTAGGGACCTCTCTGGGAACCCAGATACCTACCCACCCCCCAAACACAGTCCTTTTTACTGAGGAACACAGTTGCTCCCTGCCGTGTGTAAGGGTTCGCGAGGAAATTTATGGTCAACGCTCCCAACAAATCGCATTATTCTCCGTGAGCTCTCAAGTCCCTTTCGGCTACTAGAAACACTGACCACGAACCTCCTTATCCCGCTTAGACCTATGTCATGTCTCCCGTGCCTCTCGAGTCCCAGGCCTGGCGGCCTGCTTCCTCCCTCACTCGCCTTCGTCCTGACTGACACACTGCTGCACGTGTTGCAGGACTCCCTCCTCGTACTCACCGTATTATTTCTATTTTCGGGTGACACTGGGGTGTGAACTAGGGTCTCCCCACACTCGGCAGGTAGTTCTCTGTCACCGAGCTACACCCTCCGTTTCCCTCCGTGCTGTTTCAGTCTTTTGTTTGGATACAGCATTCATTAGGTTGCTGAGGCCACTCTTGAACTCATGCTGTAGCCCAGACAAGCCTTGAACTTGTGATCTTTGAGTCAGGCTCCTAAGCCGTTGGGAGATAGCGTGTACCACCCACCCCACAGCCTGACTGCTCACCGCCTTAAGACAAAAGTGAGGTGTAGGGCCTACTTCCGAAATACCCACTTGAGTGAAAGGCTGGAGGCGAGCACTTGCTGCCCTAGGAGAAAGGGCATTTCTAATCTTTTAAAACTTTGCTTAATTATGAGATAAAATGACTTTGAAACCATAATATATTTCCATGTTATTTGGTTCCACCCTTTGGTCTGTACAGTTAGCATCTTCTGATATGTGTTAGTTCATTAACTGGAGGTACATAAATTACTATTTTACTATTCAGTTATTATTAATATTTATCTTGCTGCTTTTAAATGTTGCCCAACATTTAAAAGCCTGGATCCCTGATCCTTCTGCCTCTACTTCCCAAGTGCTGGGATTACTATCGTGTGCCCTATGCCCAGCTATCATGTGTGCTCCTGGGAACAATTATATGATGCTCTTCTAGAAGGGAGAAATATTGTTTATTTCTCCTGTGCTATTTATAGCACACCAACTATATAAAAGAAACATGGAAAATGACCGCTGGTTCATCAAAGTGACTGAAATCATTAATAGCATGTTCTTCCTTTCTTCAAGTCTTAGTTTCTTTTTGTTATATACACACAATTTTGCAAGAAATCAAAAATTTCAAGCTTTTTTCCATGTTGATACAAATTAAATATATGTGTTTTTTAACTTTTCTATATTTCCTCTGGATCTTTTAAAGTCTCTGAAAGATGTTTCATCTAAGGAAAATGCATGTGAAGAGGGCAGGGCAGGGCAGGGCAGAGCAGGGCAGGGCAGGAGCTGCTGATTTTTACTGTGTCGGAGCATCTCCATCAGCCACAGTTCCCAGAAGCACTTTCAGCTTGATTAACTGTTGCTGTGGAACTTCAGACGCAACGGGAGAGAGCTGTTACTCTCATTTGGTTTCTTGTTGCTTTTAGTTGGATGAGGAACTGTCTGCTCAGAGCTCTTCAGGGTGGATTCTGCAGGCTGAAGACTGTTACCACTGACAGCGTTGGCATCGGTTTTAGGACGTGAGGGAATAGTCTCCCGTTTGCGGCCATATATATTCATCATATATTCAGAGTGTCTGGCCCAGAGTTCAGAATGCTTTTTCCTCTTCTGAAGACGGCAGAGGGGTGATAAACATTCTAGTGATCTCTGGGGCACAGGCTGGAGCCATTCTGGGGTATCTGTCACAAGATTCCTTCCGGTTTTCAAAGCGAGCTTTCTGCTTGGTGTCCAAGGTAGGCTGTATCTTCTTATATTTATGCAAGCAGTTGGAACGAGTCTAGAAAAGAAAGGAAACGGATGAGTTTTTGCCTAGTGTGTACCTACTTTGTGGTCCTAGGTATACTGTTATGATGCAGATTGTATATTTTCCCTCGGGTGAGCTCAATGGCCCTTGAGGCTTTATCCTCATCTTTATGAAGATGGAGTTAAATCTTCATTTCTGGTTCCAAATGTTTAGCTCTACTCCAATCCTCTTCTAGATGTCCAGAGGGTGTGGTTATCTGGTACCTTCTTCAGGACTCACTGACTTCATAAACTGGTCTATACTTTGCCATTAAAATGTAGTTTGTTCCATAAAACTAGGTGCATTATACACGGTATACAATTTTTTAGATTAACTTGTAAGAAATCAGTGAGTTTGAGAGACAGAAGTTTCCTTCAAGAGAGGAAGGTTTTTATTTTATTTTTTTCTACATACTAATCCCAGTCCCCCCCCCCTTCTTCCCCTCCTGTTCCTCCCACCTTCCCATCATCCCACTACCATCTGATCCTCAGAGAGGGCAAGAACTCCCAAGGGGAGTCAATAAATTCTGTCTCATAACAGTGCTGAGGCAAGATCAAGCCCCCCCTCCTTGTGTCTAGGCTGAGCAAGGTTTCTCTTCATAGGAAACGGGCTCCAAAAAGTCAGATCATTCACTAGGGATTGCTCCTGGCCCCACTGCTAGTAGTCAGATCATTCACTAGGGATTGCTCCTGGCCCCGCTGCTAGTAGATCATTCACCAGGGATTGCTCCTGGCCCCGCTGCTAGTAGTCATATCATTCACTAGGGATTGCTCCTGGCCCTACTACTAGTAGTCAGATCATTCATTAGGGATTGCTCCTGGCCCCACTGCTAGTAGCCCCACAAACTGCCCAAGCCACCCACCGTCACCTGCTTTCAGGAGGGCTAGACAGGTCCTACGCAGGTTTCCTGGTTGTCTGTCTACAGTCAGTGAGCTCCCGCTAGCTCGGGTCAGCTGTTTCTGTGGGTTTCCCCATCATGGTCTTGGTCTTGACCCCTTTGTTCATGTTATCATTCCTCCCTCTATTCGAAAGGACTCAGGAGCTCTGTCCAGCGGTTAGATCCACAACTCATTCTATTTTTCTTTAGAATTCTATTTAACTTGGAATGTTAACTATATTTTCGTTACACTTTTAAGTTATGCAGTAATTGTAGCATTATTTGCACTTGGAAGAAGACAGACAGATTGCCCATACACTTCACCTGCTCCCTCTAGATGTGACATTTTCTAAAGTTACAGCGAACACACCGGTGTGTGGAGAAGACACAGAACCATGCCCTCGTATTGTTTCTCCAGTGCCCACTTCTCTCCTGTCTTGATTTCTCTTTAAACTCCTGGAAAACATTAGCTTGTCATCCAAATTATACCATTCTGTTATTTCAAGAATGTTATGTAAATGTGACCACACAGTGTGAAACCTTTTGGAATTAATTTTTCTGCCCCCCCTCCCCCGTATAATTCTTTGGGAATTCATCGTTGTTCTGTTTCTCCTCTGCTCATTTCTGTCCATTTTTTGAGTAGTAGTCAGGAGCTATACTGCAGTTGAATGATTTATGCACTGAAGGACCTGTGGGTCTTTTCCAGTTTATGGGTGTTGCAAATGAAGCTGAATAAACATTTGTGTGCAGGATTTTGTGTGAACTTGTCTTCTTTTCACTGGGATTAAATTCCAGGAAAGCAGTTGCTAGTTATATGGCAGCTATGTATTTATTTTGAAAGAGACTCTTGTCTGGGGTGACTCTGAGCTTCCAGTCCTCCTAACTCTTCTCTCGCCAAGTGCTAGGACTACAGGTATGTGCTATCACAGGCAGCTAGGAGAGGCTTAGTTAAGAAGCTATCAGGTTTTTAAAGAGTAATTGCCCCAGGTTATGTTCCCAGCAGTGATATACAAATAACCCAGTGTCTACATCCTCACTGGCATATGGTACTCTTGTTGTTTCATGTTTTGTTTAGCTGTCCTGACGTGTGCGATAGCTTACTGTGTGTTAACTTGCATTGCTGATGCTAATACTTCCTGTGCTTGGGTGCCACCTGTGTATCGCTTACTTAAATGCCTATTTATATCTTTTGCCCATTTTCTAGTGACTTTTTTTTTCCCTGAAGATTTCTTTCAAATTATATGTATGCCTGTGTGTTTGTGTAGGAAGATGTGCATGTGAGTACAGGTGCCTGTGGGGGCCAGAAGAGGGTGACAGATTCCCCCGGAACTGGAATCACAGGTGAGTGTAAGCTGCCCAATGTGGGTGCTGGGGACAAACAGGCCCTTAGCAAGAGCAAAGAGCAATTCATGCTGGGTTATCCCTTTGGCCTGAAATGCTTTTCTGACTGTTGAATTTGGGGTTTTTCTTACTTACTTACCTTGCTCTCCCAAGTGTTGGGATTACAGGCATGTATTACCAAACCTGGCTTATTTTTATCCAGGCCTTTTGCAAAGTAAACATTTTAAATCCAACTTTTTTTTCTCTTTTATGAATCATAGTTTTGGTATTTATTCTAAAAATCTTAGCCTTAGACTTGAAGATTTTCTATGGTTTTTTAAAGGTTTTGTAGTTTTATGTTGTGTATTGGAGTCCATGCTCCATTTTTTGTTTTTGTTTTTCGAGACAGGGTTTCTCTGTGGCTTTGGAGCCTGTCCTGGCACTAGCTCTGTAGACCAGGCTGGTCTCGAACTCACAGAGATCCACCTGCCTCTGCCTCCCGAGTGCTGGGATTAAAGGCGTGCACCACCATCGCCCGTTTTTTTTTTTTTTTTTTTCTTTTTTTGCTCCATTTTGAATTAATCTATGTATAAGTGATGGATTTACGCGGTTTTGTTTTTTTAAGGCAGTTCGGCTTATTTTTGTGAATGAGCTCAGTTCCACAGATGTGTCTTCTCATCTTCCATACTATATTGTATTGCTGTCACTATATAAAAGTTCTTGAAATCAAAAGGCCAGTTCCTTTTGCCAAATCGTTTTTGATGTTCAGTGGTTTTGTATACAAATTTGAGATTAGCCTTAACTATGTTTATAACAATTCTGCTGAGACCTTTATGGGAACCGTGCTGAATCTGTGTGTCCATGGGAGAGCTGACATTTTGAGGTTTCCAATCCACAACATGTTTATATTTTCCATTCATTTATTTACACTTGGTTTTCAACATTCTTGGTGTTTTCAGCTCCAAGATCTGTACATATTTTGTAGAGCTACAGATATGCACTTCATGTTTTGAGAAGCTGAAAATGGTTTTGTATATGTAAATTTGGAGAGCACATGTCTCTTTCTTATAGGTAGAAATAGAACTGTGTTCATATGGTTGTCGTATTCTGAGGTCTAGAAAGACCAGCTGGCTTTTCAGGAAGTTTAAAAACAAGTTCCTCGAGACACTCTACATAGAGAACACCACTTTCACAACCAGGGGCCATGTTTTTCCTTTCTTCCTGTGGATATGCTTTTTCTTTTCTCTGGCCTCGCGCTGTGGCACAGAGGTGACTGAGAGGAGAGGGAAGCGTGGGCAGAGTAGCTGCCATTAGGTTGCACGAGGCCCTTCATTCCTTCTCTTCTGAAAATTGGGTTTCTTTGTCAATATTTGTCTATGCTAATTAATAGTGAACTGTGGGTTTTCTTCTTTATCTTGCAAATATAGAAGGTTACATTGCTTTTTAAGAACATTGAGTCATTCTTGAATTTCTGAAATAAGATTCACTGCCAAGTGGTAAATCATATTTTTTAAAAAAAAATTAGCACTGAATTTTATTTGCTAATAGAATTAATAGGACAGAATTTTTTGGTTTTCCATTTTTGTTTTCTCTTTGGCTGATTCTGGTCTTATGCCAATAGTGGCTTCATAAAATGAACTAGAGACTGTTTTCTCACCTTCTGGAAGACACTGTATAGAGCTAGTGTTAATTAGTTTTTACATGTTTTGTGAAATTTTGCTGTGAAACCATGTGGCCCATGAGATTCCTTTGGGGTGGTTAAAATTACGAATTCAGTTTCCTTCCTTACATACCTACCTAATGTAACAACAATTAAAGGAGGTCATGATTCTAAAAGGGAGTGGGATGGGACACGGGTGGAGCTGAACTTGAGAGGGGTGGGAACGATATAAATGCATGAAGAAAAAGCCCTCTGAAATAAACCAGCTCTAGGGGGCATGAAGACATTCTAGTCCAGAGTGTCGTTCTCTGTGTGTGCACACTCTGAAGATATGATCTTCTGTAACTTACTCAACCTGCACTTTATGTGGTTTTCTTTGTGTGTGTGTTCTTGTACATGTGTGTATAAGAGTGCACATACGTGTAGTCACCATAGGACAACTTCAAGTGTCATCCCTCACATACTATAGACCCCACCCTCATGTTCATAGCATGTTTGGTCTGGAGTTTGCCATGGATGGTAGATGGGCTGGTCAGTGAGCCCTAGTGGTCCACCTGTCTCTGCCTTCTGGGTGCTGGAACATGGGTGTGGGAACAAAACCCAGGTCATTGTGCTTGCAAGGCAAGGTCTTTACCAGCCGAGCTACCTAGTTTTAGTGTTTCTTACTGTTTCACTCCCATTTTGCAAGATCTGCAAGGTCTTTAGTGACATCCAATTTCTTTCCTCATATTCATAATTTCTCATTTCTTTGTCAGTCTTGTTAGGGGGTTGTCAATTTTATTGCTCTTTTCAAAAGATGGATTTTATTTTACTGAATCTTTTTCTGTCAATTTTCTGCTCAAATTTTATTAGTTTTTTCTTCATTTATAGGTTATTTTCTAAGATTTTTTT
>NW_004949102.1:11572164-11574574 GCF_000317375.1 Microtus ochrogaster | reverse complement strand
CTAAGATTTTAAATTACCTTTACTAACGTGTGTGTGTGCGTGCAAGTGCGCACGTGCAGGCTGGAGACAACTCGTAGGAGTCGGTTCTCCCTGTTCATCATGTGCCAGCCTCCCACTCTGTCTCACTGGGCCTTCTCTTTTATCCGCATGTGTTTAACTCTATAAATTTCCACCGATTAGCTATATTGCAGTTTCATTTTCATGAATTTAATATAATAGCTTTATTTCCTTTCAGTTTACCACTAACTCACAAATCATTCAGAAGTGTGTTGCTTAGTGTTTGTTTTTTCTTTTATTGTTTTGTTATTTCTAGTTTAATTCTACTGTGACCAAAGAATTGCACTTTGTATTGTCTATATTGCTTAAATGTGTTGAGTTTTGTCTTAAGACCTATGTGTGGTGTGTCTTTGGAAAGTAGTATGTTGAGTTATTGTTGGACAGAGTGTTCTATAATTACCAGTTATTTTTACTCTGAGCTCTTTCATATCTTTGCGTATTCTCCATCTGGCCACTGAATAAACTGTGTGTCCAGTTCTCCCTTCCATTGTGGCTTCATATATTTTACAGTCAGTTCGCTAGCACTGTGCATATATTTAAGGTTGCTGTTTGTTCTCAGTATACAGGGGTTTTAAAACTACTATACAGAACTCTTCTCTGTCTCTGATATTCTTGCCTGAAATCTGTTTTATCTAAAATTACCTTATCTACCCTCCTCATTTTTTCAGTGCTTCAATAATATGCCATCTTTCATCATTTTATTTTTAGCCTGCCGACACCGTCATATTTGAAAGCAATTTGTGTGAACTGCATGCCAGTGAACAACGCCTTAAAAATCTATTTTGCTAATTTCTTTCATTGTTTTATTTAAACATCTGGTTGCGATTATATATATTTAGTTTCAAAACTTGGGTGGCCAAGACAGAAGAACAGTTTGAACCCACAAGTTCAAGACTGATCAAGGAAATATATAAAGCAAGACCACACCTGGGAATTTGAAGAGTTGGATGGGTAAGGGGGTGGGGAAAATCAAGCTCAAGATGAGAAGAGGAAACTGTTTAGAATGACCTTTATAAAAATTATTTTCAAGAAAAAGAACTAGGAAGATCTAAAAATTAATTATTAAAAGATAGTTTCAAAATACAAAGATGTCTGTGAAATTTGAATTTTCTAGCTCAGTCTTAAGATAGTCATGATGAAGATACTTCAGCAAACACACCTGGAACAAATTTTTAAAAACAGAAAACCTTAGTGGGGAAGAAAGGATGCAAAGATAGTGTGGAGAGAACAGAGAAGAAAGAGAGAAAAAAGATGGAGAGAGGAGGAAAAGAAGGAAGAAAGAGAGGAGAGGCATTGGAGAGACCATAGAGGAAAACAAGAGGAGTGAGGGGAAAGGAAAAGAGAGAGAGAGAGACAGAAGAGAAGACAAGAGAGAGGAGAGAAAGGAAAGAAGGAGAAGGGGAAAGGGAGAGGGAGGGAATATTAGGGGAAAAAAAAAAGGACTCCATAAAAAAAACCAGAGTCCAAGGATTGAAATTCCCAGTGACTCACCATCTTTCGGAGTAGTCTTGGTTTTGTCTTAACTGTAACACCCCAGGGTTTTGATGGAAAGAACAGAGGAGACAGCTCTGGTTCATCAAGATGTGAAAAGTCTGGTTACATTCTGATTTACAAAATGCTTCTTAGGGATTTTTACTGCTATATTAAATGGAATACCAAACAAGGACTATTCGTCAGTATCCATACTCTGATGAGTGCTTGACCAGATATAAATTTAAAGGCTACAAACCATCTCGGTATCAATCGTAACCCATGCAGGCCCTGTTCACTGTGGATCAGGCCAGAAGAGATAAGCACAACGCCGAGACTGTAATTACGTGCAGTGTCAGAGCTTCCACCCGGCACTTCTGCTTCAAACGCACACATTCATTTCCAACACAGTTAGCGACAGGAGCTCTTGTTTCTTGCTTACCCCTTGTTCTCCCTTTACCCTGTATCAGTCAGTACCTATAGGTAACAGTGTAGAATATTGCTGTGCCAGTCAAACCAAGAATATATAGAACAGAGAAAAGGCATCCTGAAAGACAGCTCTAAAACAAAGAAACAACAAACAAAGTAAAACAAAACATACACAAAATCCACAACCAACAACAACAACAAATCACAAAACAATGTGCTATTGTTACTGCTCCTTGAATACCCATAGCAGAAACTTCTGGGTTTTTGCTGCAGAATAGGGCTTCCAATAGTCATAAGAAACTATGTGACCTCCACCCATTAGCACAGTGCCAATCTTTTTTCACATTTGTGAACAAACAATTTGCATCTTTGCAAATCTAGGATGGGGTGTGGCCACCTTCTACAGAATGGTGCTAAAGTGGAAAAGCCCTGGAGGATTTCTCCTCCCCAGTTC
>NW_004949102.1:11522926-11571977 GCF_000317375.1 Microtus ochrogaster | reverse complement strand
CATCAGGGTTCCCTGACCTGTGGGAAGTCCAAGGACCGCCCACCTCCATCCAGGTTTAGTAAGGTGAGCATCCAAACTGCCCAGGCCCCCCCAAAGCCAGCACGTGCAGTACATTTCTTCCCTCTTATCATCATTAGAACTGTGTGCTTTTTAATCAATCTCTCTTAGAGTGGTTTCTTTATTTGTCAACTCTTCAGTCTCACCCTGTCCACACTGAGAGCAATCTAGATTTGAAGTGTAAGGACTCTTTTATTACAACAACTAGAAAATTATTGCCTAGACCTTTTGCTTACTCTGGAGTCTCAATTTCTCAGGCTCTTTGCGAATATCTATTATATTTTGCAATTAGTTTTCCTGATTTGTAATTTCAAAAAATATTTTCTACGTGTTTATGTTTGCAGCCATGTGGTTTCCCAGCATGTGTGTGCAGGTGCCCACAGAAGCCTGAAGAGGGTGAGATCCCTGGAACTGGAGTTATAGATAGTTGTGAGCTACCATGAGTGCCGGCAAGTGTGTGTGGCTCCTCTGCAAGAGCAGCCAGCTCTCTAAACCGGCGAGCCATCTCTCCAGCCTTAATTTATAACCTTTAAAAATGATCTAATTTTTATTACATGTATGTATGTCTGTATGTCTGTCTGTCTGTCTGTCTGTCTGTCTGTGTGGGAATGTGCCTGTGGAGACCAGAAGAAAGTGTTCAATACACTGGTGCTGGATTGGGGGCAACTGTGAGCCACTATGTGGGAGCTAAGAACTAAATTTCGGTCCTCTGCGTGAGCAGCGTAACCTCTTAGTCACTTAGCTGTTTCTTTAGTACTCTCATTCATAATTTTGCTGATTTATACTCTATACTCTGTTTGCCTGCCTAGGTTCACATTATTTTTTCATATTTTAGCTGCCTAATTATGAAACTCAATTCCTGTCAAATAGGGTCTTTCCCATCACGACTGTGACAGCATTTCACTAGAAATTGCCACCTACTGCCCATTTTTTATCATATTGGTTTTGATGATTATACAGTAAAGGAATAAACATCACTAATACCCATCCAGAAATAATCACTTTTGAGGATATGTGCTCCTGGAGTTTTTCTTCTCCATTGTATTTGAATGTGTATAACGTATACATACATGTACACGTAATCACACCAAATAAAGTGGGTATAAAGCTCATGTTACATACATATATTATGACCGTTATTTTTTATTAATTAATATTTGAAATTACCTGGCGCGAGTGAGAAGGAAACATGAAGCACACAACAAGCCTGCTTAGGAGTCTATGAGAAGGGGGTGTACAGACCTGGGGAAGTCAGTGTGCAGAGAGAGAGGGAGGGAGAGAGGGAGGGAGAGAAAGAGGGAGGGAGGGGGCAGGGGGATGGAGTGGTCACATCATATGCAGATGACAGAACTCATGCATGTGCTCAGGGCTCATGCCTGAGGGCTTGTCTGCACATGCATGGCCCTGGAACCGGGAAGTGTCAGCCATATTGTGGCTGAATCATAACAGTATTCACTTGCAATACTGAAATACTACAGAATATTTCATAATTAATTTTTATTCTTGAACATTTATATTTAATTTTTATCTCCTATAAACAATGATAAAATGAACTTTAAATATGTCTTATAATTCTTATTTAGTTTTTTTTTCCTTAAAGTAAACTTCCCAAAGCGGAATTCCTTTAGTCAAGAAGGTGGTGCGATGGTGACTCAGGAGCATGGGTGAGGCCCACGGCTCAGCCCTGAACACCACGAACAGGAGGAGAAGGGGAGAATAACGTGAAATCAGGAGTTTTCATTTATAATGTTGAAATGCCTTATGGAAATTACCAACCTGTGTCCCACAGTCAGGGAATAGATTCTCCCACTGAACAGCAAAAAAATTAAATGCTGTTTTATCACTGCTTTGATCTGTAATTTTCAAGTTAGCAAAATTGAACATTTCTAAATGTTTGTTGGCCATAATATTTTCTTTTCTTTCTTTCTCTTTCTTTCAAGATTTATTTATTTATTCATTTATTTATTATGTATACAGTGTTCTGCCTGCATGTATTACTGAAGGCCAGAAGAGGGCACCAGATCTCACTATAGATGGTTGTGAGCTACCATGTGGCTGCTGGGAATTGAACTCAGGACCTATGGAAGAGCAACCAGTGCTCTTAACCACTGAGCCATCTCTCCAGCCACTGATCATGATATTCTTTTGTGAATTGCTTGGTTATAATCTTTGCCTATTTCCCATTAAAATCTCTGCAATTTTCCAGTTAATTTGTAGGTATGTACTCTGGACTTTGAAATCAATTTTAACAATTTGAATCCAAATTCTTCTACCTATTGTGTGACTTTGAAAAAGTTGTTTAATGTCTTTGCATCTTAATCTTGTTATATGTAAAATGTAAGATACTCAGTGTGACCTCTGTATTGGGGGTTTTGCATCTGCAGATTCAACCAAGAACAGATTAGAAATATATTTAGGGCTTAGATTAGTTATATCCAGGGATGTGGAAACTGTAAATATAGGGCCATGCTGGTCATAAGTATATAACTTAGAAAAATATCTAGCACATAGGAAATATTTTATAAAATGTTGTCAATAATACTAATATATTTATTATGTTCAGATTTCATTATCTTTACTTTTATTTATGTAGTTTTCCTTTGTGCCTTGGAAAAAAGTTCTGTTTCCCATCGTTAAAAGAAATAATCTTATTATTGTTTTCCAAAGAGTACCAAATAGTTGAAGTTGCCAAGACAAATTATTTTAATCCTACTGCCTTCCCTCAGAAGTATAAAGTTTTAAAATATCTGAAAATCATCAATTCATGCTATAGTTACATCTTATTTATGCATACTTACTTTACAGATACAAACTAAAGTATTTTATATGAGTAATAGGTCAAATAATGCCTGATAATAATGCCTGATAACTTAATCCTTTACATACCTAGTATATAATTATGGCCTTAGGTTTTGTGATGTTGTGGATGCTGTTTTTTAAAGCCTATGTTTGTTTCTAAAGATACTGAACTAACAAGTTATACTTACTTATAAAACTGTATTAAATAGTAAGGAGCAGGCTTGGGGGTGGCTTGGAGGTAGAACATTTGCATATCTAACAAGGTCCTGGGTCTGTTCCCAGCAATACATAGGTAAGCATGATGAAGGCCATTGACTTACTGATGTTGCTGGAAGTCGGCTCCTGAAGTGAAAAGGTCTTTCATTTGAGTAGATTTCATGCTTTTAGAGGATTCCACGATAGGGAGTAAATATTGTAGTATTTCCTGGGTCTGAGCTATTCTTTTATCTCTGTAGATTCTTTTTTCATCATCTGTCCAATTTGTGCCACTTCTCTTGCTTTGGAAAGATGCACATCTTTTTACTTTGCTTTTCAGTTCATGATGTGACTCTAGGAAGCAACCACAAATATACATACATACATACACATATACATATATACACATGTGAGTATATTCATTCAGCAATTTTGTATTAAGCCAAATTCCACATGAGGGGTTTTATCTGTAAGTCTTTGCTATCTAAAGTTTATGGTTGATAACAATGGGTAAGTAAAATACCTAGTATGTTAAGTAATAAAGTTTACAGGGTAAAATAAGGCTAAGGAGGGAAATGGAAAATTCTAGGGGAGAAGATGATTGACTTACATATTCAATAAGAAAGAAAGCCTATCCATGACTCTGATGTATCATAGGAGTCATGGATTAAGCCAAACAGATACCATGGGAAAGACATTTTGGACAAAGGACAGTCAAGAGCAAAAGCTCTTACTGAGATGGGAATATTAGCATGTTGAGGACACGAAGACAACATCAGTGGCTAAAGCAAGTGAATGAAAGGAAGGCTATAAATCAGGTAGCAGTGTGAATTTAGACAATATAGGACCTCAGAGGTCAGTGCTTCTCAATCTTCCTTATCAATAACCCTTTAATACAGTTCCTCATGTTGTGGTGACCCTCTAACCAAAAATTACTTCATTGATACTTAATAATTGTAATTTTGCTACTGTTATGAATTATAATGTGAATATCTGACCCCTGTGAAAAGGTCATTTGACCACCCTCAAAAGGGCTGTGGCCGGTTGAGAACCACTGTCATAGGCCACCATCATAATAACCATAAGTGTTAATGGGAGGGCTTTGAACACAGATGTGCACTGTTGACGAGGAGTGTAAGATGGTGCAGCTAATGTGGAGAACAGTATAAACAAAAAGCTAAAAACACATTTATCATATTTCCAAGTAGATTCCATCAATCCCAAAAGAATTGAGAGCATGGCATAAAAGACACATTTGTCCCCTACGTCGTCCACAGCAGAGTTATTTACAAAGTGAAAGCAGTCTAAGTGCATGGAAATACTGACATTGTTAAATCTTGAAGTCATGGTGTTAGGTAAAAGAAGGTAGTCCCCAAAAGACAAATACTATATCTGTCTTCTAAATATTTAACTTAACTTATAGGGAATGTCTAGGTACAATATGTAGAATAGTTCCCAGGGGCTGAGAGAAAGAAAAGCAAGAGCTGTTTAATATGCATAGTTTCCATATTTTAAGATTAAAAAGTCTTAAAGATTGTTTGCAGAATAATGCCAAAGAACTTAACACTACTGACCTATACCCTTAAAAATCATTGAGGGAAAATTTTATATTACATAAAATTTATGACAATTAAAATAAAATTAACATACTCAGGAACAGAACAAAGAAAAACCCCGGAAGGAAGGCTGACTATTAGTCTTGCATCTTAAAGAGAGGGGCAGGATCATTTACATGTAAATTGTTATTTAACAACATAAGGAAAAGTAAATCACAATTAAAACTAAGTCAAGAAAACACACTGTGCTTTGTTGTTTCTTAAAGTGATTATCCAGTTTGAAATATATACTAGATTATTTACAGGCAAAATTTTAATTTGTGGAGTCTGCTTTAAAATACTCTAGGAAAATGTGGTGGAAATACAGATAAAACAAAAAATCAGGAAGCTAATAAAGGAGGCTGGTGGGCCCTGCAAGTTCATTATTCTGTACTCTACTTTTATGTTTGAAAAGTTCTCCAATGAAATGCCTTTTTAAAATAGAACTGCCTACTACCAAAAGTAAAATAAACAGAATACTAAAACTCATACATCCAGCTGGATCTGAAAAATAATGACTACAGTATCTGTCAATCCTGACAAATGAACTGGTATCCAGTAACTCTAGAAGCCACTACTAGGTATTGAGCAAATACTCACTGAATATCTACTGTGTGCCTAGCACTTTGATTAGCTGGTAATTAAATATGGAAAACATAATCCTTAATTTCATTATACTGGGTCAAGACTAGAGAGAAGCTAAAACATCAACAAAATTCTATTTTTGATTTGTTATCTATAATTTTTTGAGTGGTAAAAGTTTTTGAGGTGAAGGGGCCATGGATGGAAAGTTTAAGAAGACCTGATCTGTATAGTAGATTAACATGGCACATTCAGAAAATCACAGATTTGTTTTAAAATGAATGGCACAGATGTCACGTGTGATAAAGTTGCTCACAACTAGCGGCTTTGTTTGCAACAATAACACTTTCAGCAGCTTCTCTGAAATAAGAAGGCTTTGTGATTAGAAGATGATCAGTGTATATGGTTGAAATCGAATAACTCAGAACATTAAAAATTTTATTCAAGGAAGTTATATAATTGATTTTCATTTTTGAAATCATGGCAGAAGCATAAAAGAATAGGATAAATAAATTGTGATGGGAGTTGTGGGGACAAGTTAGGAGGTAAATTGTTATGGAATATTCTTTTACACTGTGTGAAGATATGTCACTGTGATTGGTTTAATAAAAATCTAAATGGCCAATAAATAGGCAGGATTTTTAGGACAGAAAGAATGCTGGGAAGAGAGCAGAGAGGTTGAGAGGCAGAGAATAAGCAACACTTGCAGGAGGACAGTGGAATCAAATTGAAGACCCAGATATTAATCCACACACCTATGAACACCTGATTTTTGACAAAGAAGATAAATTATACAATGGAAAAAAGTATCTTCAATAAATGGTTCTGGCATAACTGGATGTCAACATGTAGAAGAATGAAAATAGATCCATACCTATTGCCATGTACCAAACTCATGTCCTAATGGATTGAAGACCTCAATTTAAATCTGACCACACTGAACCTGATAGAAGAGAAAGTGGAAAGTAGTCTTTAATGCATGGGCACAGGAAACTACTTCCTAAATATAAAACCAGTAGCACAGACACTGAGAGCAACAATAAATTAATGGGATCTCCTGAATTTGAGAAGAATCTCAAATGGTCAAAAGATACTTAAGGAAATGTTCAACATTCTTAACCATCAGGGAAATGCAAATCAAAACAACTCTGAGATATCATCTTACACCTGTCAGAATTGATAATATCAAAAACACCAATGATAGCTTATGCTAAAGACCTTGATGGCCAAGTTCATTCCAGATATAGTCAAGCTGACAACCAAGAATAGCCATCACAGTTGTTGTGCAGGCAATTAAGCAATAAAGAATGAATGGAATGTGCTAGAGATTTACATGTGGTTACAAGAGCTGGAATTAAAATTATACTCCTTAAATTTGGAATTGGGTCAGCATAGGTCCCCTATCTGCTCAGCTCTGCTTATGTTTATATGCCTAGATTATGACTTCAAGTGCCATATAATGTGACTACAGGCATTGAATAGCCTCTCAGAGAGAAGATAAAGAAGAAAGAAACCCTACCAAAAGAAAATAGTAGAATTATGTATTTTCATAAGTTACAAACTTGATGACATTTCTGTTACATATAGTGTAGATGAATCAGATGGAACTCCCATTGGATGGTTTAAAAAAATCTTTCCTTCCCTTCCTCCCTCCCTCCCTCCCTTCCTTCCTTCTTTCTTTTTTCCTTTTTCTTTTCTTTTTTTTTTGGTTTTCCAAGACAGGGTTTCTCTATGAAACAGTGCTATCTATCCTTGAACTTACAGAGATCCATCTGACCCTGCCTCCCAAATGCTGGAATTCAAGGTGTGTGACACCACCACTCAGCTAAAAAAAAAAGTCTTTCTTAAGAAAAAGCAACACGACTATTAATAGAAAATAAAAGAACCCCCCCAAACAGTCTTCAAATGTTCTTTAATTCATAGGTGTGAGGGCTTAAGGCATTTTTGGGCACATTTTTGTGGACTTCTTTTTAAAAGCATAAATATTCCCCAATGGAGAGAGAACAGAGCAAGAAACTCTTTCTTTAACTCATTGTTCAGCTGCACTTTGTTTTCCTTTTGTTGCTTAGGCCTCATCAATATTTAAGATATATCAGTGATATTAGGAAAAGTAGTTATGGAGTGTAAGCAGAAAATCTGTGGGAGTGAAACATCCCGAAAGGAAATGACTGCCGGGTGCCATGACTTATTTCCAGAGCTGGTGGTTTGGATAAGCAGAAGAGTAGGCAATGTAGGAGTATGGCATTTGTGTTAGTTAAGCCCAAAGAAAAGAATACTTAGACATAAAAATGTTGGCAGTATTTGTTATGGATTTACTTCTCCACTCTGCTTTGGCAGGCAAAACTCATTTTTGTACTATCATCAGTAAACACAAACAGTTCCAGAACTAGAGTCTGACTGGACCTTATATAATCCACATATTTTCTTCTTGGTAAGTTCAATAATGGGAAAGGACAGAAGAGCGATGATGAAGACATGGTACTTTAAAGGGAATGCAGAGTAGAAAAGGAAAGGGTGCTAGCTCCTGTTGAAACAGATACATTTTTGAGAAGAGGGGAAACATAACTTTTATTTTAATGTCATCAGGACTCAATAGGATATTTGTTTATAAAATAAAGTAGTATGGAGAGAAGAGGATCTTAGTTAAAATCTAGATAAGGTTGAAAACAATTATTTGTTTCTAAATTACATTAAAATGTTTATTATATGTATGGTGTGTGTGGAGAGGGTCATGCACATGTTGAGAACAGAGGAAACTTTGTGGAGTTGTTTGTCCTCTGTCTCTAGGTGAGTTCTAGGCAGTTGGTCTCAGGTCTTCAGGCTTTGTAGAAAGCCTCCAGCTTTTCTCTCCCATCCCTAGGTATACTTCAGTTGTATTGGTACCTCTAGCATTCTACCAAAATTTCTCCAATCAAGATCCCAAGAACATCCAATGTTATAAAATTCAAGTCAGTCCATTTCAACTCATCAATCAGAAGTCTCAGACTCAAGCTGACCATTCTTTCCTACTTGACACTGGTGTGGGACAATTGTCTATATTCTGTCAATTATGTTTTAAATAAAAGCTAATTGGCCAGTAGCCAGGCAGGAAGTATAGGTGGGACAACCAGACAGGAAGTAGAGATGGGTCAATAAGAACAGGAGAATTCTGGGAAGAGGGAAGCTTTTTCTGCAGTCTTGGCCCCATCCCAGAAGAAGCAAGATGTGACTACATCGCTGAATAAGGTACCAAGTCACGTGACTAACATAGACAAGAATAATGGGCTAATATAGGTTATAAGAGTTAATAAGAAGCCTGAGCTAATGGCCAATCAGTTTTATAACTAATGTAGACTTCTGTGTGATTTTTTTTGGGACTTAACGATTGTGGGAACTGGGCAGGACAAAAACCTCAGACAACAAGACACTTTCTTGCTTGGTTTCCAGGACTACATATTCTCTGCATCTCTCTCCTATGGGTTACCCCCTATCTCAGAGTCTTCTGTTTCAGTTCCTCTTCTTTTTTGGACCCATCATGGAAGGGTGTCTTGGAGATTTGGTCCTTTGTTCTTTTCTATCTATAAAGTATGCTCACTTCCTTATAAATGCCTTTCAGAGCATGCTTTAAACCATGGTCTATGTTTTCAAAATTCCCAAATGTATCCTACGTTCAATTCTCTTTTCTGATGCTAACAATCAGCAGTCTATTCAGTAGCTCAACTTCAACAACTAAGAGACACTTCCAATGTAGTGTGAGACAAGATTGCAGCTCCATCCCTAGTCTTTCCTGTTTCACTAGATAGCACTTCCGTTAAGCTGGTTGTACTGATCCAAGACCATGGCATTCCAACAGTTGTCAAGACTTGTGAAATCATCACTACAATCAGAATATAGGAAAGATAATCCCTAAATGGATTCTTATGGTATATCCAGTTTTCCATATAGCTCCTACTCTAGGGAACTGTATTTGTTTCTTTTTCTCTCCAGTAAACGTTGCTTTCATATAAATGCAATCATACAGCATTTTCTATTTTATGTTAGGCTTCTTTCTTTCTTCTTTCTCTTTCTTTCTTTCTTTTCTTTCTTTTCTTTCTTTCTTTCTTTCTTTCTTTCTTTCTTTCTTTCTTTTTTATTTTTTGAGACAGGGTTTCTTTGTATAACAGTTATGACTGTCCTGGAACTTGCTTTGTACACCAGTCTCACCTCCAACTCACTGAGATCCACCTGCTTTTGCCTCCCAAGTGCTGGGGTTAAAGGTGTGTGCCACCACTGCCCAGCCTATGTCTGTTTTTTTTTTCTTATTTAGCATGACTTTTAGATTCATTAAGTAGAATGAAGTTGAAGTTGACTTTAGTTTTACCTCTACAACTTAACCCTACATTTGTTACTTCGATGAATGAGAATTGGACCAGTGTTCTTTGGGCTTCTGTAAGGGGTAGTTCTTGGACATATCTCTAGACAGTATTATGGCCTACAGAGGTTTTCAATTGTTTTGGAGCCACTTTAGAGACACAAAGTTAAAGGTTGTTTACAACTGAAAAACCCCATGCCTGGGAAGCAGAAACTACCAGAAGATGGTCATAGCATTAAGACAAAGTTCCTTGGTTGTTGGATAGTGATAATAGAGCTATTTTGAAGGATGCAGTTAATTTTTTCAAGGCTATATTAAACCAAAGAATTTTTAAATGTGCTCATTCAGATATAAAATGAGGTAAGTGTAACATGTGGGCTGGCTTGTTGGGGTTTCTGTCTTACCTGGTATTCCACAGCCAGTAAGTCCCAAAGAAAATCACACACAGGTCTACATAAGTTATAAACTGATTGGCCCATTAGCTCAGGCTTCTTATTAGTTCTTGTAGCTTATATTAACCCATTGTTCTTATCTACATTAGCCACATGTCTAGGTACCTTTCTCAGCCGGGCAGATTATATCTTGCTTCTTCTGTGGTATGGGCAGGACTGGGGAGGAATGGGATTCCTCCTTCCCAGAATTCTCCTGTTCTACTTCCTGTCTGGTTTACCCACCTATACTTCCTGCCTGGCCAATCAGCATTTATTTAAAACATGATTGACAGAATACAGACAATTCTCCCTTACCAGGTAAGTACTTTCCAGACACAAGAGGGCAATGGTTATGAATTCTCTGTTTACTAATGTAGTTCCCATAATTAGGATTGGATGAGATTTATTATGATGACATAATATAAAGAATCTTTGTGTATTATTAAAGTATTAATAATACAACAGTTTAAAAAACCTGTTGGTATTCTTGTCTTCTCAATCCAATTTGAAGTTTGTTTGTTCACAGGACTCTTCAAGGATGCCACTTTGAAACAACTCTCATACATGTCGATTCCTTTGGACTGAACTGCTTCCTGGATTGGACCCTTACAAGTTTCAAAAATATATGTCCGTTGGTCTTTGATAAGACTCTGACTCACACGTTGGGAGCTGAAAGAAATTGAGTACTATAATCTCAATGTCAACTACTTACACAAGAGTAATGCAGTTTTTCTATTTGCATTTTATTCCTTAGTATGTAATTGCTGAGCTCTCACCAGCCTGTGATATAGGCTGGATAACTAGTACTAGTCCCACAGGGGGATAAAGATTAAGCAATTTTTTTATGATCATACAGGCAATAAGAGGCAGCATCAAATCTAATAATCCTGTCTTCTAATTCCAGTGCTTTTCCTGTTCTCTTTGTAAAGATATATTTTAATTTATGTGTGTTTGTGTCTGCATGAATTTATGTGTACCACATGTCAGCTGTACAGGTCCTCTAGAAGACAATAAATGCTTTTGACCACTGAGACCTTTCTTTGGTCCCATCTTTTTTTTTTTTCTTTTTTTGAGACAGCGTTTCCCTGTGTAGCAGTCCTAGCTGTCCTGAAACTAGCTCTTGTAGACCAGACTGGCCTTGAACTCACCTGCCTCTGCCTCCCGAGTGCTGGGATTAAAGGTGTGTGCCACCACTGCCCGACTCCCCATCGTTTCTTATCTTGATATTTATCATTTGATTTCTTTCAATAGAATATCTTATCTTAAAATTCTTAATTCTAGGTCCAAGAATAGTTATGTCTAAAGATGCCTGTATATTATCACTTTTGTAATCAGTTCTCTAGGCTTTTGGGATAAGAGAGTACACACTCAAACAGAACCTTTTCTATTGTTGAACAGAAATCAGGTTTTCTTGAGAAAGAAGCCAAGCAAGGAAGAGAAAGCCTCTTGTACCTTTTGTAATAAAATTACATAGTTGTGCAAATTCAGTGAATTCTCAGAGGCTTATCTGTGATTGTCTAAGTCACCGTCCAGACAGTGGTTGATATCATTATTCCTATAGACAGAAAAATTGGCCAAAGGTAATAGAGATATAATAGTGACTAGAGATTCAAAGCTGGTCAATGTAATCTGTGACTTCCCTTTCTATGCCTTTTTCATAGACACTAGTTTTATCTCTGTGTGACCGATGGCCCATCAACTATGAGACGGTAGTAAAACACATGCTTGCTGTGTATGCATTCTACAGTGATAATGAATTTGCCAGAAAGTTTTATTTTTAAAATGAGAAGCCAGATAATTCAATCATACATTTAGCTAAGACTTTAAAATTTGGGGATATTGAAATTGTCTCAGAACCCTTCAAAACTGCATCTGTGAGTGCTCTTACATTTTAGAGTGAACTAGACAGGTAGGATCTAAAAAAAATGCTTGATCAACAATTTTTTTAAAAGAGTAACCTTATCTGTTGCTTTAATTCAAAATCAAAACATTTTAAATAGAAGAAAAAGAATAATATGTTTAGGAGAAATCAAGAATAGTTCACCAACCTTGGGTGCGTTTTTCGGGCATAAAAGCTATGTCCAGGAATCTTCACTAAAAAGGATAATATAGCATAAGATATTTAGTTACACTTTAAGATCAACAGGTGTTAATTTTTCTTATTTTCTTGGTAATTACTTATGTACACTTAATGGCTAGATAATTTAGTTCAGCTTTAGTTTAATAACGTTTTGTTCATGTACATGAAATATATGAGCACATTTTCCTCTATTGAGCCTTTTAATAAGACTGTTCTAAAAGAAGAATAAATAGAAAAAGAATATCTATATATTAATTACCAATTGGAAAGTAATCTATGGACTGGGGGTATAGCTCAGTGGCAGAGGTCTTGCCTAGCATGTGAGAGGCTCTGAAGACACAAACAAAAAGGAAGTTGAAGAAGAAGGAAAAGGAAGAAGAAACAACTACCATCACCAAAAATCAAAATAAAACAACCCCAAACTTGTGAAGGACATTTACATATACACTGATGTGATCAACATTTTAGAGAGTTGATCTAGGATACAGATGTATTAGATATGTATATCAAATAACTATTATGAAAATATTTTAAAATAAAAGTTGGGGCCTATATTGTATATTACTATATATTATCTTCCTTGCAATTATATATATTTTATTATTTAAGAAAAATAATAATAGAATTAGTTAACAGTGGCAATCATAATTAACAGAAGAACAAGTTAATCAGGATATAGTGATGAAATGTAGTTTATAATATTTCTTTCCTCTGATATAGACGTCAACTCTTTTTAAAGGTATGGTCTTATGTAGGGAGATCTGCATATCCCTCAATTAACATGCAAGTGAGATCATCTTCTATTATTTTGGCCAGCATTGTTTGGAGGAAGGTGAAAATATTTTCAAATGACTTAATTCTTTTTAGTCTAATCCCAGACTCATGAAACTTAGTTTACCTACATGTTTTTACTTCCTTTCCTTGAGGATGCCTCTATCAACTTAACAGGTAAAGTGAAGGCACACCAAATGTGAGAACAAATGATTTATTCAATTTAAAGTGAGGATGGCCACCTGGGACATAGTTTAGTAGCCCAGAGTAAGTGCTCTGAGGTTTACAAAATTATGGCTTCATATATAGTTTTAAGTTGCATGAGGGATTTGAAATGATTTGTTCTGGCTAAGTTAAATTGCCTTGTAAAAAGTATATTGTATGTAGCATTCTCTGGGTAGTGTGTGGGGAGGGGTCTATTGTGCAAAGTTAGTAGAACTTAATAAACTATGTTTTAGGAATCTGAAGTATGCCAGGCCCTAAGGTCAGCTTCATCTGTGGTACTTGTGTTTGAACAGGGTTCAAGACTTAACTGTGGATGTATGTGAAAGCAGCTCTGTCTCCCTAGTACATTTTAAGTGTCCAAATCAATTTTACTCTAGTTTATTTTCCTTGACACTTAATCTCAAATTAAGTTTCTCCATGCTGTACCATATCCTCTATTGTTTGTGTGTGCGTGTGCATGTGTGTGTGCCTGTGTGAAAGACTGATGTCCTGTGTCTTCCTTGATTGTCGTATTCCTATATTTGGAGATGAGGTCTCTTACCTGAACCCAGACCTTCCTGATTCGTCTACCCAAGCCAGCTACTGGGGATCTCACTTCTGCCCTCAGTGGCCCACCATGTCCACCTGGGCCCTATTTTTAGATATCTGTCTTCCTAAATAGTTAGATATGTCCTTTAATTGTCAGTGAAACAACATAGTCCCTTAGCCTTCTTAAGAGAGAGAAGATTAGGTCAGGCAGGCATTGGGATGGTACTCATTATCTTTTCAATTTCCTTAACTGAAAGCTCTTTCGCAATAGTTGCTTCATTGCTGAAGCTCTTTAGCAACAGAATGAACTGTATTGCAATTTAATAAACAACTTGTGGTCAAAAGTTGTATCAGCCTGATGAATTCGCACTAAAGAATTAGGGCTCAGACTAGAGTACTCCCAAAGTTTATCTCTGCCTTAGGATTTGATGAGATGTAAGTGCAAATATTAGATATAGTGAGGTAAAACATTCTGTTCTCTTTCTGGTAGTATAAAACTATAAGAAACAGATTCATGTCCATAACTAGTCATGCATAGGGAGGGCTCATTGAACCCTACCCCTTTGTGTTGCCTGGTAGCTTCTGGGAGAAGGGGAGTCATTGTCTTCAGTTGTGTACCCACTGCCAATCCAACCAAGCTCCAACAGTCACTTGTGAATCTAAGGCCACAAAGTCAGTTCCAGTTAAACTTAGCCACAAAACAAAAAGAGACACGAATGTAGGAAAGGGAGTGTGTGCGTGCGTGTGTGTGTGTGTGTGTGAGAGAGAGAGAGAGGGGGGGAGGTAAATACAAAATTAAAAACAAACTCATATATAACCAATTTCTGTTGTTTTTTTCTAAGCATTTCTAGAGCCAGAAAGAAATAAAAAAAATCAAGCTCCTAAGTTTCTGTTAAGGTGAACTACTGTTTGGCAATGTGTTTTTAAGATAACATCTTATTCTTTAAAATACGTAGATCTTGATTAGATAAAGATTATTATTGCACATGTTCAGATTATAGGTGCTCACACGTTTCTGAGCCCTCTTTACTTACCCAAGCCTTGATTAGGCAATGGTCTTCTGAAACAATGAGCCACATAAACATTCGGTACAGTTGGCCTTGGATCTAGAGAAGACGGTAAGGATCATAGCAAATAGAAAGGAATGATGGATTATTGACAGTTCATTAATATTTTGTATCTCCTTTCAAAATGAAAAGTTCAAATAATGAGTGAATAGTAGTTGAACTCAATGAAATTAAGATATAGTATCTTCAAATATAAATTTTGTTGTATTTCAAGTATTTATACCACTGGGGAAACAATTCCTTCTCTAGGAGTTTATCTTTTAAAAAATTTGTGTGTGTGTGTGTGTGTGTGTGTGTGTCTGTGTGCACATGAATGTGGGCATGTGTATGCCATAACATTTGTGTGGAGGTCAGGGGACTACCTCAGGGTCTCTTGTTTGTTTCTGCATGTGCCAAGTGCCAAGGTATCTGGCGTACAAGCTTATGGAGATTCTCCTGTACACTTCTCCTATCTTACCCTCGGTATATTGTAACTACAGTTGTGTGCTCCTGTGTCTGATTTATATGGGTTCTGAGAGTCCAAACTCAGGAACTCATGCTTGAGCAACAAACATGTTACACGATGGAGCTTTGTTCCTAGCCCCTTTTGTGTTTATCTTTATTTCTGATTTCTGACATTTTAAACAAAAGTTATATTAAAAAAATCATTGAATTCCTTAGCGGTCACTATCAGAAAGAGAGACTAGTTTAAAGTTCTAGTAAAATTAATCTTATCTAACCTCCCCTGTTCATGGTAAGGTTTTTATCTTTCAATGTTTAGTTTCCTATTTCACAGACTGAATGAATTTATGCACACATGTATGTATACATTTTAATTAGGTTACCTCAACTCCTTTTGGGGAGATAAATGGTGGCATAAATGTATAATAAATTAGTGCACACATACATAAAATTAAATAATTATTTTTGTTTACATAATGTACATATCTATTTATAAATAAATATTTATATATTTATTAAAGACACACATCAGACAGCACCTTGCAGCACAAACAAATGAATGCTGCAGATTTAATTTCTTTCCTGGGATTGTACTCTATTAAATTAGGAAATGACAGGAGTAGACAGTCTGAAAAACATGACATCCCTATATTCTCTTTGAGAGCAACTGTCCACAACCCGAAGAATGTGCCTCAAATATGTGGGCTCTCTGCTGTTCAGGGTCACTGACTACTCCTGTCACTGGTCCTGGGGACACGGTTCTCACTACGGGCATTGTACCTGCAACACAGAGCTTGCTTACTTGCTTTTCTTCCCTGGTTAGAAGATGAGCTCCTGAAAGGAAGAACTGGTATCATATATTTCTTTAAAACATACTTATTTACTAATCATTATTGTGTCATGTGTGCATACATGAAGTGTTTGTGTGGCAGAGTACATGCCACTGAGAGCATGTGGAGTGCAGAGGACAATTTTTTGGAATTGGCTTTTGCCTTCCAATTTTATGTGGGTCTTAGGGATCATACTTAGGTTGCCAGGCATGTGTGGCAAGCACCTTTGCCAGCTGAGCCATCTTGTCAGTCATCATATACATCTTAGAATCTTTGGCGCAGGGCAGTGGTGGAGCACACCTTTAATGCCAGCACTCGGGAGGCAGAGGCAGGTGCGGATCTCTGAGTTTGAGGCCAGTCTGGTCTACAGAGAGAGTTCCAGAACAGGCTCCAAAGCTACAAAGAAATTCTGTCTTGAAAGAAAACAACAACAAAAAATGTAAATAAAAATTAAAAAAAGAATGTTTGGCACCAAGCGCCAACCTCAAAGTTATGGCATAAAATGAGTGTTGCTGAATAAATTGTTTGTGAGAAGGTAAAACAGAAGTTTACCTTTCACATCAGAATTTGATTCTTCGTGTCTTTGGAGCAAATGTTCTTTACCATAAACCTAATGGAACAGAGAATCAGAAAGTAGGATGATATATTATAAACATGAAACTGAGGTATGCTTCTTATTTGATTATAATATGAAGGAAGGGTTTTCAACAAACATTTCTTATTTATTTTTATTTTATTTTTCTTTCATTAATAAATAGCAGGAAAAATCAGTATTTTTGTTTATTACTAAAGAGAGATTTTTTTCCCTCATACAGCACTCATATATCTTGACAAAGAGATAAAAATGTTAAATTAGAATTATTTAAATTAGAAGTTGAGAGTATGAAATAGATGAAAATATACACATTTGTGTGAAAAATGTATCAACAAATTTCAGAACTATGTCTATATACAATAGGTAAAGAATATTTTCTTGAGCTTTGTAAAGAACTCTAAAACAAAGGAAACTGCAAGTATACTTTCTCTTTTGAGAGGAAACACAAACCTGACATTCTGGACTAAAAGAGATGCCCACTGAACTTTTGATTGTGAACCTTGACTAATGTACAGATCATTGTGAATGAAAAGATTTTAAACATTTTCAAGCTTTTGTTTCTTTGCCTAATATCATAAAGAATTTTCTAAAAGGTCTGAGGAGGGAAAGATAAATGAAAAACATTTTTGCCATCATCTAGTGCATATAATTCAGTAACACTAGACTATGAAATAAGGTTAATGCATAGTGACACAGTTATATCCCTGTTTGTTTGTTTGTTTGTTTTTATGGAAAAGAGAATGATAGAACTTTAGCCAGTAGGGAAGCTTTCTTCATCTGTTGCAAATGAAATCAATTCTCTGGGAAGAGACTAGGATGCTTTTTGTTGTATGGCCTGGCTCTCTCTTAAGGCAAAAAATCCCAGGCTGGCGGGACTGGTGACTATGATGCTCTTCTGACTGGAGCCTGGCTATCACAGTCATAGGTCTCCAGGACCTGAATCCATACTTTATAAGGCAAGAATGACCAGGGCTCACTTATTCAGTGGGGCAGAACCCAAGATGAAACCTCTAGCCAAACACTTGGGTTGGAGTAGGATTCTTTGTCCTTTTCTTTGCACTCACCCTGAACTTAGCGTCATAAATAGGTAGTTGGAGGCTAGATTACCAATGCCTTGTTCCTCCTGGGAATATATCTCTGTTAGCCGTGGGGAAAGGTGTCACCTGTTTTCTTGGCTGTACTATTCTGCGGTAGCATTTCTGCTTAACTGAGCTCAGAGTGGAACAAGGACAGTTTGGATTCTTAGACTTGCTATTTTCAAGGAACGTGAGGATATTTTAAATAGTTATTTTTTATTTTAACCTTATTTTTTTATGTATAATCTTAGACTTTTAATGGCTGTTCTTCTTTCTTTGTTAAGCAGTGTTTGCCAGTTTGCCAGTGAAGAGATTTGCTGAGATCTCGGCTGTCATTTAGATGTCCATCTCTTGGCACCATCTATTTTCATTCCTTCATATTTTCTTAGGTTTCCTTGCTTTTAAATTTCTTTTTAAATATCATAGATTCATTCTGTAAGCTTTCTCAAATATTTTTAAAATAAAGTAAATACAAATGAAATTCGAACATGTCACCTTAGCAAGACCTGTCTCTCACCTGTCAAGACAAACTTTTGAGTTTTTGTAAATAGCAAATAATATGATCAAAGTTCTATTCAGTTTTTTCTGAGGAAAAATGAGAACACATGACTTGCTATTCTCTTGTATTCATATTTAAAACATTTTACATCATTA
This sequence comes from Microtus ochrogaster, assembly GCF_000317375.1. Taxonomy (NCBI): domain Eukaryota; kingdom Metazoa; phylum Chordata; class Mammalia; order Rodentia; family Cricetidae; genus Microtus; species Microtus ochrogaster. The sequence continues at coordinate 11,553,721 of NW_004949102.1, read as the reverse complement.
CAGTAATCATTATTTACCTCTCTTGCGTAATTCCGGCGCTTTGCTAAGGTGGCATTTCTTTCCCTCTTTGTTTTCAGATACTTTTTCTTGTTTTTCACCTACATAAAAGAGTATTTTAAATTAGTATTTAATGAATATATCAAAGTCAGTCATTTTGAGTGTCTAAATACAGACATTTTGAGACTCACTTCCTAGAAGATGGAGTAATGACCCCTTTCCTCCCACTGCAACTGTGCGCCCTAGATGCATGCAAAGCAAACAGAAGAGTCTATTAAAAGGTAATTGGGCTTCAGAAATGTTTTCTAATCCCCAGGAGAGAAGATTACTCCATATCTGAACAGTAAAAATTTGTTGTTCTTGCCTAGCATGCCCAAAGCCTTGGCTTTGGTCCCTTGCACACATGCATGCAAACTCAGAATTGTTTTGGTTCTATGGCTGTTATATACTATCCATTCTTTATTTTTAATGGGATGTCTATTATAATGTCCCAACTTCTGTTCCAGTATTATGGATGTACACAAGAGGGGCAGATAACTTGCCTTATTTTATAGGTTTTGGTCCAGGCCTGGTGTAGGCCTTGATGGAGGACTAATAACCATGCCCAGATAAGATTCTGGGTGTTTCAGAAAGGGAACAAATACTAGTAAATTTAGCCTTTGGACAGGAAGTTAATAACTGTAACCTAGAGGTAAACTGTGGAATGCTAAACCACTGGTTCCAAATGTTTTGTTCTCCTTAATAGGATTATGCATCCCCAGTTTTCGCTGTGGAAGGCTGTAGAGCCTCTCAAGGTAAGTAGAACATACCTCTCCATTCTGTTGAATGTTGAGTCTGGCTGGCTATATGACTTACTGTGGCTAATGGGTTGTTAGTGAATATGGTATACGAAAATAAAGGCTTACTATAAATTACTAAGGTTTTGAAGTTGTTTGTCACACAGTGAAAAGGAGCTTATTCCTTCACTTAAGTATCCTCTTTCTTCAGTAAGCCCATGCAAACTGTGATCTCCATATGAACTCTCTCTTCAGGCGTCTGCCCTCGTCTATTGACTCTTTAGGCATCTACCCTCGTGTATTGACTCTTCAGGCATCTACCCTCACCTATTGACTCTTTAGGCATCTGCCCTCGTCTATTGACTCTTCAGGCATCTACCCTCGTGTATTGACTCTTTAGGCATCTAGCTTGTTTTTTTGCTTTTTCGGGCTTTTCCCTCGTGTATTGACTCTTTAGGCATCTAGCCTCGTCTATTTAATCTTCAGGCACCTACCCTCATCTATTGAACTGTATGTTTCCCTATTTTGTGTGTCGCTCTCCCTACTAGCACATATGGAAGCAAAGGAAAGAATTTCTGACTCATTGTTTTCACTGCTCTGTTCCCAGCACCTAGGCTATGCCTGTTTCATAGTTTGAGCGAATGTTAACAATATGTGTAATTAAATAAATGAATATTGGGTCAATAACCAGATGATGTATGTTAGTGTACCTCATGTGGCATTAACAAGTGGTGTGGAATTTGAAAATTAATTCACTTCCTGGCATCTATGAAGTAAGGGGGTTGGAATAAAACTTCTATGACTTAAAGATATGTACATAATCAGAAAAACAATTATTACTGCACAAAAATGATAGATGCACAGACCTTTTCCTGGTTGTTAGTAATAACAATAATCAGTGTACCTGCTTAACATATCCATACTGAAGCAAACTTTTAAATCATACCTGAGAGGTCAGCTTGAGAAGATAAGTCGGAGTGTCATTAGACTCTGAACTGTCAGAGCCTCGACTACTAGAAAAGGAAAATAATAATAATTATAGTTTTCAGAATTTAAAATTTCAACATTGCTTTTACTTCATTATTTTATTTGAATAGACAATTCCAATTCTAAAGAGAATGATATTTACAAAAGTTATTTATCATTAGGTGGTCCCATACAACTTAGAAATGGTATTTTTATTTTCTGAATGACAGAAACTATAGATGTTTGGGAATATGTTGTTGGAAGGTAAGCCCCAGGAGAGCACGGTTTATTTTTTCCGTCTGGTTCATTACTGTGCTGTTAGGGTGAGAATAGCACCTGGCACACAGTGAGGCTCAGTATTCCTTGTTAATAAATAAACAAGCAATATATCTGTGGAATTCTCTAATTCTTATGGGTATCATTAGCTCTTAAAATTAATTTTATATCGTTATATTTCTATCTTGCTTAAAAACAACTAAGGGCCACCCAAAGTATAGTACCTCAAGAAACAAAAGGTCAAACACAAATATATTTCTAATTTTGATCACTTAATACAAAGTATTAATAAATAAACTTTATTTGTTTAAGTAACAACTCATGAAAGGAAATACTTCTGGGTTGTATTTCTTATATATTATTGTTAATCAATAAATTTTTACTTTTTAAGAAGTTTTAGGTTTACAGAAATGCACAATAGATATTCCATAGCTCTCTGCTGCACAGTTTTCTCTGCTATTGGCTTCTTGTGCTACACGGTAATTTCTTACAATGGACAGGAAATCTATTGTCTACTAGCTGACTCAACATATATTCTGTAAACTTTGACAAACTTATAAAGACATGTATCTTTCACCGCTACAGCATCAAACACAATTTCATTGTCTCAAAAATCTACCCATGATTCTGTTTCCAGGGAACTGTGGACAACCACTGACCTTCCCCCCACTAGTTTTGTTTTGCCCATTGTCATGTAGTTGAGATTACACAGCCTTTTCAGACTTTTTTCATTTACCAATACTGTTACCAACACTGAGGCAGGCGCTGTAGGGGTAGAACTTCTATACTGATTTACCACTAAAGTGTCTTTTCCTTTAGGATGCAAATTGAGCATGTCCTGACGTGTTCCTGTCTGTCATTTTTACAATTTCAAATCTATGATCCTGGGCCACGAATGCATCAATGTGGCTGCCTTTTTTCTTTCATGAAGCATGACTTAAAACTGAGCATGTTCAAGAATCTACTCCTTAACTGAGCAAGCTCAGGAAAGTGTCTCTCCCCACCCCCAGTGCTTTCTTATACTAATATTTGTAGGCTTTCTAAGTAAAATTCCTACACTGTCTTTGAGGAAGGCATTGCTGTTTGCTCTCCTTATCTGCTACAGGTAACAAATCTTTCTCAGTTATTATTTCTTGACCATGCTTGTTTTAGTATTGTATTCATCAAGATGAAACCCATTGTATGTGGTTGCAATATGGACTTAGATTTCTGTTCTGTCATACTGTTTCATGGTTCAGCAACTCACTTATTTTTATCATTGAATAAAAATTATATGGACACAATTTTTTATATAAAATTCATTCATCTATTAGAGGACATCTGATTGCTTCCAGTTTGGGCAATTATAAATAAAGCGGTTTAAATACTATGTGGACTTATTTTCAATTTATTTGGTTTAAACCTAAAACACAAAGATGAGCTGGTGTAGTAGTTCATGACCCCTATGATGGTGCATACAACTGTGGTTGATCTGTCTAGGTTAGAGAATCTACAGGGGCAATTGAATGTGGCTACATTTTCTCCATGTTGGAGTGGAAGTTACATGACTGAAAGATACACAATCAAGGCTGAGACGTCTGACAATGGAGCACTCACAGTGACCATTTTCTTCCTGATGGTATGGAGTGACATGTCTCCCTGATGAATGGGATCTATACCCCAAAATGGCGGATGGACTATATGGTTCTAATTGCAGCCTTTGAAAGTAGCATGTGGTAGAGAGTAGGTGGTGGTATTTGGGGGTGGTGGGAGAAGGAGCAGGTGGTGAATCATTTATAAATGGCACCCAAGCAGACCCAAAGCCTAAATTCCAGGAGGGTGAGGTGTGCTGTGCTTTCACGGACCACTTGTCTAGGAAGCAAAGTGTGTAAAGGACCAAAAGGACAAACAAGGGCAATATTTCATACACCACAGTGGTTGGAACAGATGGAGTGGGATAAACGGGTTCCAGAAAGCAGAGCAGCTAACTCTGTGGACACCAATTTGCAGAAACAGCGAGAACGTTAAAGGTCAATCAATGAGGAACAAGGAAGCAGAGGGCAAGAGGAGAGAGGCTGCTCCTGGCCTGCAACAGAAAAACAACAAAAAGGAACAGGCAGGAAACTCCAGGAAATGGAGATGATGACAGTACCAGTGAGACACCTCAGCCTCCTGGAAGGGGGCCTGAGGGGATCCTACTGCTGAAAACCAAGAAACATTTATGAACAGGGCTGAAGCTAAAGAGTCCTGAAAGCTGACACCATGGCTGGTGGAGGCCTGAGACTCGATCCCCAGGCAAATGGTCTCAGTAAATGTGTCGCTCCATGCAGCTGGGACATGGGTGCGTCAGGGCCATCTATGAGAATTTCAGCATGCTGCAGTCTCTCAGAGTTTCAAGATTTCCTCAAGTACCTGGCGAAGGATCCTGCAACTTTGCTCAGTGCCAGTGATTACGAAGTGGTTCCTCCTGAGTATCATCGGAAAGCCGTGTGAGGGACGTGCTCTCACGCGTGCTTGGATCTCTGTAAACAGAGTTTGGGTCTTAGTCCTTCTGTACAAATGATGTACTTTGAAGATGTTACTGTATAACAGAACTGATGCTTGTTTTCTGTTGGATTTTAAACAGAGGAAATAAAGGGAGCTCCTTTCTTTTCTTTTCTTTTTCATTTCCAACTTTCTACCAGTGTCTTCAGGGATGGACAGACAATAGAGAGACATGCTGTATGTGCAGCCTTCTTAATGCTGTGACCCTTAATACAATTCCTCATGTTGTAGTGACTCCACTCCCAATCTCAAAATTATTTTGTTGCTACTTCATAACTGTAATTTTGCTACTGTTATGGATCACAATGTAAACATCTGATATTCAGGATAACAGATATGTGAGCCCAAAGGGGTTGCGACCCACAGGTTGAGAACCCCTGCTGTAGAGTATTATTACTGCCTAGCTGACACAGATGATTTTGAATGCTGGCAATGTTCCTTTGACACTATGCACTTTTATAGTATGTGATACTGCTTTATGACAAAATACTGATTACTAGTGTCTCAGGTTCACATAAAAATGCTGATTCCTACTGCCTAAGGTTCACGCAGTGCATGCAATTCACACCCACCCGTTTGTGCTTCCTTTGTTAAAGCTCACCCTTTGCAAGTCATCATCGTTGTCAGTTCATGGTTTCTATATTTCCGTCTAAAGTCTGTTTAATATGATAGACACAATGCATTGTGTAGCTACAGTTTTATAGGAAAGTCACTAATAGAGGAGTTGTTTTCAGGCCTGCAATACATTTTCCTTTCAGTTTCACAAATAAAGTAGCATGTATGGGACAGGACGGTAAGGAGGCTGTGGCAGCAGCTGTGCACCCTTTGCTGTGGGTGATAAGAAATGCAGCTAAGACTCATCTGCCTGCTCAACTAAGGGAGGAATTACGAGGAAAAGACACATGGGTGAGAATTTTCTCGTCATTCTATGATTTTGCAGGAAAAATGGAAAACAAGAGGGAATAAGGTGGCATGATAGAAGATACCTCTGAATCTACCTTTAATATAGAAGGAGGAAATCCATTATTCAGCATGAAAATGAAGGCCCTAATAATTGTGTAGGAAACATAACAATTAAGGAATATTCTTCATCTGAACTGCTATTGTCAGTCAATCAAATATGATTTACTTGTTCATCTGCCTTCTAACTATTAGTGATCAGGTATATAGATTATTGATGTGGAGGAATATTTCATTGTGTGTGTTTGTGTGTGCGTGTGTGCGCGCAATAGTTACAGTGGAGACTCAAAAATGGTTTGTTTGCTGAGAATAAGTGTCTATTGCTTGGAATAATGACTATACCATTCTCTTGAAGGCTAAGGGGACAATATAGAAGAGAGGACAGAAAGAATGTAAGAGCCTGAGGAAAAGGTGGAGTGCTATGTAGCTATTTCCTCTGAATGGAAACATTTCTCCTGGAAGGAGGTTCATCAGACTCGGGAAGCTATGAGATCTTTCAAGGCCCAGGGAACTCGTAAAACTTAGAAGGCTCAGGAAACTCAGAAAGTTACAAGATTCTCAAAACCTCTATTTCAGGTCACATAAGAAGTCAGCTTCTGGGAAGGGGGGGCTTCCTTTGGTACAGACATCAGCAAGCAGGTCAGGGTCATGGTGGATACAACTTTTGTGAGGTGTGGCCATGATGTGACAGCTTTGGCGCTGCAGCAGCCTGTGAGTCACTAATACTTGTGTTGGTCATTCCAATATGTTCATAGGCTCACCAGGCTAAACTGAAGTGGAATTACTCCCTTGGTCTGCTTTGGTGCCCTACGTGGAATGAATAGGATTTTATTCGCATCTCCCCGGGAAGAGTCACACAACATAACCCACCCAAACAGCGGTCCTATTTTCTCTCATTTTTACTAGTATTAGTATTGTCAGTGCTTTGGATTTTAAGAAATTCTAAAGTGTTTGCCATGGTATTTCATTGTTCTAATTTGCAATTTCCTAATGACAAATGTTAAATTTTCATTCGGCTTTTTCCTCTATTAGTTTTAAAACGTATCCTTTTATTGTTTTATTTTTAAAACATGAATGGATAACTGAATTTTTATATCCTTATTCCCTATAAAATATATTATTCTACCTATATAAAGTTGTACTTATTACAGACTATTAGCATATATAGATTTTCCTTATTCCTGAATAATAATCCACAGTTTCAATGTCTGTCATTGTTGATGGGACATTGGAAAACTACCTATTTTTATAAGCAATTCTAAACCAGGTTAAGAGAAGTAAGACTGAGTGTTTGAATGTACAAAGAAATATTTATTATCTAGCACAATAAAGCACTGTACAAATAAAGTGTCATCATGTGTTATCTAGAATGACTCTTGGTTTCTGAGATGGGATATCAGGATGTTGTCCAGTCTGGTCTGAAATTCATAATCCTCTTGCTTTGGCTCCCAAGTCCTGAAATTGTAGGTGTGTACTATCGTGCCTATCTAAAACTGCTTTTTAAAATATCTTAGCTTTGTTTGAGAAATTGAGACATGACTTTGCTTTCCTAGCACCAATACACTTATCAATAAGAATCTGTAGAATGTAGAATTATCTGGTTGGTGTATTTCCTTTTAGAAACTGTGTAATATATAATACACAATGAAGAAGCGTCACTCTTGAAATGCAGTGATATTCTATGTAGTAATACACATATTTACCTTTTTAAAAGGAAAATGAAAGCTACCACTTGCTGTTACTAGACAAGTGAAAAGAGTTCAGAAGAAAACTTCCAAATATTTGAGGAACTTAGTATATAGTACATAGAAGGCATAGCTGTAGTTTGTGCTTAAGAAAGCAAGACCATGCTAGTAGTAATAAGGAAAAATATGCAAAGGAAAAAAACTCTAACAATAAGAACTAATGGGGAGAAGCGTCAATGGAGAGCATGTGATTGGCAGAACTGACAAAAATTGCATAACCATTCACACATGTTTTTTAAGCCATGAGAAAGACTCCATTAAATTATTTTAAACCTAATGGTTGCTGCATAACCTAACTATAGATTTTAAGAAGAAAAAACATGTATATTAGGAAATAGATATAAAATATGTACTATTATTCACTGGCTTGCTTTTAGAAGAATCTATATTAGAGAGAAAATGGTATTTTCATAAACCAATTAGAATTCTCATAGACTTCCCTCCTGTCCATGTCATAAAATTAAAACTGGATTTTTCAGGACAAGGTTTTATTTATTATTATTAAGTTAATTGTTGATATTTTTATTTGACACATCAAGTCAATATGGGGAATATTTAACTTTCTGACTATATGTGGGATTCTTCTATATAACTTAAGAATTTCTATAACACAAATGAGGCATTCAAGGTCTATAATGAGTCACCTTCAACCTACTTAATTATATTATGTTTTAATATCTCTGTCCTAATACAAGTAAATATTCTCTTGTCCTTTTCTCTAGAAGAGAAGCAATGATCAATGGCCAGGGCAAAGACAAACTTTTCAAAATCATGGTTCCAGCAACCTAACTGGGCCCTATCTTCTATAGTTCTACCGTGTCCCAACAGTCCCAAATTGAATCCATCAATAGATTGAACCAGCCCTCATGATCTAATTCTCTGTGGAAATGTCCTCTCAATTGCACCAAGAGGTGTGATTTGCTAATCTTTTAGATGTCTTTAAAGCCAATCACTTTAACAATCAGCATTAACCTCACAACAGTCAATGTTATTCAACCGAAGGTACACAATAGGGAAAGAACATACTTTTCAACAGATGAGGCTAAGAAACAGTATGTCCATATTTAAAAGAATAAAATTGGACATTTATAATACAAACACAAAAGCTCAAAATGATGCAGCTACTATTAAAAATAGTATGGAGGTTCCTTAGAAAACTAAAATCTAGTAACTACTAGGTAATCTAATAATAACTCTAATGATACACTATGACTGGGTGGGTATCAATCAAGAACCCAGTTCTGGAGCTGACACAATAATAGCACTAAAATGTTTTATACAACATTTTCCAAAAATAGTTCACAATTCTATTTATACTAAGTATCTAAAATAGTCTAATTCATAGCATCAGAGAATGGTTGTTAGGAGCAGAAGCAAAAGGAAGTTACTAGTTAATAGACATGAAAGTCAGTTAAGGAGGAGGAGTAAATTCTAGAGTTCTACAGTACAATATTGTACCAATTATCAACAATGACATACTGTCAATTTAAAATTTGGTTGAGGGTAGGTCTCTTTAAGAGTTCTTAACACTTAAAATTTAAATGTAAAGAGAAAGTATACTACCCCTATGCTAAAAAAAAACAAATAAGCCCAAACCAAAACAAACCCTAAACATCTCTGAGTAAAGAAGCCCTTTCTGTACGACTTGAATGCTTCATTTTATGGCCTCAGCCAACATGCCTCTTGGAATTTTATATGTGAAACCTACAGCACTATACTGGTATTGCTATAAAGGGCACACATACAACAAATTGTACATTTACATTGGCAATCACATTGCTTTATTTTTACTCAAAAGAGATTAAAATATATCACAGAAGAACCTACACATTGATGCTTATAGAAGTTTTATTTACAATGCTGACACTTGGCAGCAACTAAGATGTTTTTCAGTTGAGTGAATAATTCAGACAACACAATGCTTAGTACTCAGAGCTAAAAATAAATGTGTCATCATACCATGAAAAGACAGAAGAATTTTATAAGCATGTTACTAAATGATAAAATGCAATCTGAAAAGATAATATAATTCAAATCAAATGACATTCCAAAAAAGGTAAAACTAAGTAGACAATGATAGAGGTCTGTGATTGCCAGTTGTTGGGGGAGGAATGGATGGAGTATGAGCCAATGCAGTGAGGATACTCTGTCTTCTCCTTTGATGATAGGAAACATGTCGTTATAAATTTGTCCAAACACACAGCATGCGGAATTACTTTCTGACTGGAGTAGCTGATAATGTAAACTGTGACGTAACTGTCTGTTAATGAAATCCATTCACTGAAAAATATATCATCCTTGGATGTTGATAGCAGGAGAAGGCTCTGGACATATAGGAATGGGGATATATGGGAAATCTCTCTAATGTTTTCTCAGTTTTGCTGTGCTCTAAATAAGAGAGAATGCAAAAACAATTGCACCTTGGTGTGTCTTTTACCTATAGTAAACACATGGCACACAGCCGTGCTCATATTGAATAAATCAAATGAAACTGATATATTTGACCAAAATAATGCACTTGTGAAAACTTTCCCTAGTATTAGAATTTTCTGTATAATAAAAGCTCAGCAAAACAATGTAACAATTACTTCAATGAACCTGACTTACCTAGACTCCACATCCATTGATATTTCTACTAGAGAAGTATCTGAATCATCAAAGCCTCTTTCCAAGTTCATATGTTTTTCCATTTCTTCTAATTCTTTCAGGCACTTAAAATACTAAGGGAAAATTATAAATGAGTTCATTACAAGAATAACATTACTTTATAATTAAACTAATTTAGTGATCATATATTTACATACATATATATAATTTAGTGATTATATATATATATATAATAACAACAGTTATTGGGTAACTACATACACCCAAACCCAGAGAGCCATTAAGATATTGAAAGGGAACACCCGTTGTAGGACAGCAGACAGATTGTCCATCTGACAGCCTGAATCTGACATTTATTCAAATTGATTTACTTACCTTGCTCCGGTCAGGATCACAGTAGTCCAATAGAGAATCACAAAAATGATATCCCATTGACTCTAAGTCTTTTGTGCTGAAGTGGGTGCCTCGTTTATTACCTAAAACATCAAAAAAATTTATTCACTCTGGAGGATGAGTTACTATTTTTTTTCTTTTCAGATAAATCTAAATTGTGAGACACTATAAATAAAACACGGGTATAATTCCATATTCTGTCCTTTAGATTTTCTTCTCTGGAGCAGGTCTTTTAACAGCTCAAAGCTTTTGCTCATCCTTTCGCACAACCTGGAGCAAAGCTTACTGTGCATACACTGACGAGTATTGCAAGGCAGGAAGTCAGTTACAGTTATGGTCACCAGTTACTAGTTGTGATGATAACTACTCAGAAAAATTCCATGAGAAAATATTGTCATCATGAATGATGTTACCTCCGTTTCAGGTCACAATTTTTTTTTTTTTTTTAAAAAAGGAATCTCCAGGCGTGGTGGCATATACCTATAATCCCAGTGACTCAGAAACAGAGTTAGGCAGATCTTTGTGAGTTTGAGGCCAATCTACTCTACATAGTGAGTTGCAGGACAGCTAGGGCTATGTAGAGAGACTCCGTCTCAGAACAAAAGCAAAAACAATACTAGGTTGAAATTACATGTATGAGTTTCCAGAATTTTCCTTTTTCAAAATGGGAAAAGTTCTTTTATGTAGCCCATGCTAGCCTCGAACTCAAGAGTTGCCTGCCTTTTTCTTGAGTGTTGAGATCACAGGCAGGTACCACAATACAACCCCGACCTGAAACATTCCCTACGTGTTAAAATCATTGTAATAAAGAATATTCTAACTTCACTAATGCATGCTAAGCATGACATTTCTAATGTGAGACTACAGAGCATAGCTTCATTTTTAGTTGCAGGAATGAAGGGCTTCCTTCCAAATATAAACTGACAACAACCAATGAGTGGATGAACCAACCAACCAAGGAAATAATGCAAACTGCTACTCTATTTTTGCTTGGCAAACAACAAATCTAATAAAAATATTTAAAGTTCATTCACTACTTTTTCTTGGCCTCATCAGGAATTCTCAGTTTGAAAAAATCCATAGGAATTCCCTTAACAGCAAAAACAAATGCTTGAAGATTAGTAAAGAGTGCATCCCAGAAGATTCTTTTATAAACAAGAGGGAATGATGACACAGAGATACCACACAGTAGACATTTATTCATCCTGCTTATAGGACCGATCAAATCTAAGTGTGCATTTAAGTGGGAAGAACATGTTCACTAGTGGTGTCCGTATCACTAATCTTACAGCAAAGCCTAGCTTTGATTTACTGTCAGGAAGAGGTCATCAAGGACAGTTACCAAGAGTAGATCCGCAGAAGGTGGCCTCCAGGGTGAAGCTGTTCCTGATGCCCATCTTCCACATCACAACCCTTCCTGTCCCTTCCTTGCTCTTCTGAACGTTAAACTTGCAAGCTGAGAAGGAAAACTGAGAAGCAGTGATTAGAAACGGCACTTGCACTTTTTGGGAAGAGGGTAAGAAGGAACAAGCAGGCAGGCTGTTCTCCTTTATTACTATCACACATAGATGCAAGCCTCCTTCTCTTCAATTTTTATTGTTACATACAGATACATACACAGGTACAAATGTAGGTGGGAAATTAAAAAAGTTCAGGGGAGAGTAGCTGGGAGTGGCTGGAGGGGAAAAAAGAGGGGAGAAAGTGATTCTTTCAATCTTTTTTTTTTTTTTTTTTTTTTTTTTGCCTAGAGACATGGATTCTGTATTTGCAAGGGCAGGAACAGATAAGTGACATGGGAATGGGTAGACACAGAACATCTTTGGAGCTTCCTTTTTATTCTGGCAGGACTTCGTGAATTTTCCACAGATTCTTCTGTTTGTACTTAGCACGCTGGTGCTTGAACCAGATCTTGATCTCATACTCGGTCACGCCAATCATCAGTGCCAGCTCCACATGTTCCTCCAGGCTAGGGTCCATGCACTGACCAAAACGTTCTTGGAGGAGGAGCTTTTGTTCCTGGGAGTACACAGTATGTTTCTTCCGGTGCTTCCTTGGAGCTTCAGGTTGAACTTGCTGGTCACATTTATCTGAAGACTCCATAGGGCCTTGGGAACCCTCAGAGCCAGAACTCACTGAGGAACTTAAGGGAATCTGGTGTCTAGGGTGTACTGTTCCGGTTCCCAGCGTTAGGGTGCCTTGATACATTCGGAGATTTGGTTTTGTTGATGGGTCTGGGGACACATGGGGACGTGGAATCCTTTCATGATCTGAGTGCCTTTGAAGACTTGATTGCATTCGCATTCCTGGTGGAATTAAGGGACTTTGAGATATTTACAGACTCAGTTTGACAACAGAGGATGGGTGATTTTGAAGCTCGGGGCCCTGGCATATGGAATCTGCACTGCCAGAGGTGACGAGAGGGACATAGGCAGGTAGGCCTATCATGAGATCCAGAGCCAGGCTTCCCAGGAGTTCTGGAGCCTACTTCGGATTCTCATAGCTCCTCTGTTCTTGAACCAAATCTTGATATGGGACTCCTTCCAGCCAAATCTTTGAGCCACGCATTGCTCTTGGATTGGGTGCATTCACTTATCAAGATGTTCTCGCGGGACCAGCTTTTCTTCCTGGGAGAATACCGTCTGTTTTCTCTGTTGCTTCCTTGGATCACTGATAGACACTTGTGACCTTGGAGGGCCTTGAGACGTCATCAGTAAAATTTTTTTTTAAGTGGACAAAAAAACAGAATGAAAAATAAAACAGCATCTCTGTAAAAATTGTAATTTCAAAGCTGAAGGTGTTACCTTTTATTTCCTGGTCAATAAAAATAACTATTATTATTTTATTGTTTGAAACAGGATCTCCTGTAGCCTAGGGTGACCTCTAATTCACCAGAGTTGAGTGTGGTTCAGACTCAACTTCTGCCACCACCATCCAAGATGGAAAGTAATTTGTTTTAAGGATTATGTATTTATATTTTGAGGATAGAAATTGTAACACCAACAATAAATATGCTTTTATCATCATATAACTTGTCCCAAATAAGCTTAATTTTTTCATGGTTTATTCATTTTACTTTATGTATATGCATGCCCAATCTGCATGTACACCTTTATCCTAGAAGAGGGCATCAGATCCCATGATAGATGGCTGTAAGTCACTATCTGGCTGCTAGGTATTGAACACTGGATGTTTGGAAGAACAGCCAGTGCTCTTAACTGCTGAGCCATCTCTCCAGCCCCTCCAAATAAGTGTATTATTTTTTGCTACTACTAGTACAGGATATTATACCTTTAGGAACACTTCCTGTTTTGTTGCTTGCTTGCTTTTTGCATTTTTTGAGACAGTGTCTTGTTATATAGCTCACACTAACCTCATACGAATAGCAATTATCTTTGCTGGGATTAAAGATGTGTGCCACCACACACAGAATCCTGTATTTTTAGTAAGTTCTAGAAAGTCTGCATGTTTTAGAATGAAGATTCATCCTGTATATTCCAGGAATTTAAGGAGTCTGTTTTCATAGGAAAGGCATTGGAGATGTGTTGAAATATTGTTTATAAAGAGATCAACATTGTTTTGGTTTCTTTTACTAAGACAAGTGTACACCAAGTGACTGGGGGGAGGTGTTATTCAACATAAGTTATTTGTGTCCATTCTGAGATTTTAATGTGTAGAGATTCAGTTAATTACCACCATCACTACCACAATCAAATACAGAACAGTTCTCTCCCTGATCCCCACGTCCCATCTTTTTAACTCCTCTCATGCTATTGCCTTGCTGTCACATTCTTCTGTTTGTCTGCCACCTCACTTTTCCCTTTGTCACTATGTGTTTGTGTTTTCAAGACTGTTGTCTAAATGGAATTGAGTTTGTGATTTTTTTTTTGAGACAGGGTTTCTCTTTAGCTTTGGGGCCTGTCCTGGAACTAGCTCTTGTAGACCAGGTTGGCCTTGAATTCACAGAGATCCACCTGCCTCTGCCTCCCGAGTGCTGGGATTAAAGGTGAGTGCTACCACCAGCCGGCTGAGTTTGTAATGTTTTAAGACTGGCTTCTTTAGTAAAATACTTTTGAGATTTATCCAAGTTGTTGCACATAGAAATATTCATTCTCTTTTATTGCTGAGGGTGATTCATTCCATTGTGTGACTGTACTACATAAAGTCTAGTTTGAATTGTTTAATTTTTTTTCTTTTCTTTTCTTTTTTTCAAGACAGGGTTTCTCTGTGTAGCATTTTGGAGCCTGTCCTGACACTAGTTCTGTATATCAAGCTGGGCTCAAAGTCTCAGAGATCCACCTATTTCTGCCTCCAAAGTGCTAAGATTAAAGGAATATGCCACCACTGCCTGGCTGAATTATTTAATTTTTAGAAATTAAAAAGAGCTTCCAAAATATTTGTATATACAGGTTTACATATGAATGCAATTTTTAATTTTTTTTCCTATGGTTCATCTCTAGGCATGGGATTGCTCAATCACATGATAACTGTTCATTTAAGTCCGAAGGCAAACTATTCTCTAAAATATTGTATTAATAATCATATCTCTGAACAATAGATATGCTTCAAATTTTTCTTTGCACTGGATATAAGCAACACTTTTTAAAAAATTTTAGTCATCATATTAAGCATGTAGTTGTATCTCATCTTCATGATTTTCACTTGTAGCTCCTTGATGGCTAATTAAGCCAAATACCTCTCTTTTCATGTGCCCATTTAGCATTATATATTATTCTGATGAAGTATTGTGGTGGTTTAAATGAAAATGGCCAACATAAACACATAGGAAGTAGCATTATTGAAGGTGTGGCCTTGTAGGAGTAGGTGTGGCCTTTTTGGAGGAAGTGTGTCACAAAGGGTGGGCTTTGTTTTGGAAGCTCCAGACAGACCCAGTGTCGCTCTCTCTTCCTGCTACCTGCTGATCCAGAAGTAGAACTCTCAGCAACTTTTCCAGCATGATGTCTGCCTGCATGCTGCCATACTTCCTGCCATGCCAACAATGAACTAAACCTCTGAACCTGTAAGTCATCCCCAATTAAATGTTTTCTTTTATCCTCAGCAACAAAACCCTAAGACAATATCACTAACATCTAATATCAGTGCTATTTTTTGAAAGTTATTTTATTACTGAGTTATTCTAAATATAAGTTCTATGTCAGAAATGAGTTTTCTATTTATAGCATCGTTGCATCCTCTTTTTGAGACCTTTCATAGAACAAAAGAATCTATCTGATGAAGTCTAATTTGTTTGTTTATTGTGACCCAATAGGTCATGAGCTTGGTATATGCCTGTATCAGCTACTTTTCTAGCTGCTGTAACAAAATACCCGACAGAAGCAACTTTTAAAAAGGAAGGGTTTGTTTTGGCTCCCAGTTGAGTATAGTCTACCACGGCAAAGAGACAAGGCATTGGGAAGTTGAAGAGGCTGGCTGTACTGCCTCCGCTGCTAGGAGGAAGGGAGAACAAGTGCCTGTGCTCAGCTCACTTTCTGTGTATTTAGTACAGGACCTCAGCCCATGGAATAATTCTGCCCATATTTAGGTTCCAATTAATCTAATCTCATTAAACTTTTGCAGACACACCCAGAGGCTTGTCAATTCAGTAATTTTAGATCCTGTCAAGCTGGTGTACTAGCAACTATCACAATGTTCAAGAACCTTTTGTCTATCTTCATGTGACAAAAGTTTTATGTATAACATTTAAAATGTGAGGTTTAGGTGGACGATGTTTTAATGGCTGTCCAATTGTAATACCAATTACTGAAAAGTCTTACATTAGATTTCCTATGTACCTTGACAGAGACTGTGTGTGTGTGTGTGTGTGTGTGTGTGTCTATGTGTGTGTACTACTGTGCTGGACTTGCTCTCAGTGTCTGTGCCCCTCCCTATACTATACTATATCATATCAATCACGATTATTTTATCCTATCTGAAAATTTGATAGTGAGATTCCTTTAACTTTTTTCCAAAATTGATTTGTTAGGCCCAATTTCTTTGCATTACTTACAACAAACACAAATTTACCTATTTCTGTAAACAATTATGTCTTGATTTTTTCATGAAATTGTGTTAACTCTACCCATCATTTATGAAAGACTGAATATCTGTGTTTATTGTCTCAACCCAAAATACAGAATATCTCTCCATTCATATGGATATTTCTCAATATTTTTAAGGGTTTAACATACAAATTTAAACATTTTGTTAGACTTACAAATATTCATTACTGATGGGTAAACTCTGTCAACCAATCACATCTAGTTAAGGCGTGGCTACCTGGAGCCCAGGAAGAAAAACTGGGAGGACCCAGATGCATGCTCTCTCTGCGTGGCTCCAGCCACCTAGATAGGAAGTCGGACCTCCCACTCTTGTAGCATTATTTTTATAACCATTAAAAACATAACTGTCATCCTTGAGCTGGCCTGGTTATTTATTGTGCCGACCTAATTTGCAACACATTACTTAGAATTATGACAAAATAGTATTGTCTTCAATTTTAGCTTATAGTTACTAATTTTGACTAGAAATTGTAGAGTGAACTTTCCCCCTACAATGTACTAAAATCACTTCCCCTAAGAGGTTTTATAGATACTTTGAACTTCATATGTGGGCAAACATGCCTTCATTGCTTCCATGCAGTGAATCTGCCTTCTTAGCATTTCTTAAAACATCCAGAAGGATGCATGGGAGGAGCAGCATAGGGCTGAATCTCTAGTTCAGAGGACAGTATTTGCCACATACCTGAATCTCTGAGATCAGCCCCTAGTCCTGCCTTAATAAAGGAAAGATTAAGCAGAGGAATCCTTGTTTTGTAATCTGATTTTTTGAGAAAAACATTATCTTAGAAAAGTCTCTAAAAAAAAGTCCAGTATGATATCAAGTATAGAATTTTTGTATATGTTTCTATTAGTTTGGAAAAATCTTCAATCTTTATTTGAAAAAATTAATTTTAATTTTTTGAAAATTTCACACATATATACAATGTATCTTGATCGCATCCACTCTTCACTCCTCCCTTCAAATTCTTCCAAGACCCTTCCCATCTCCTCTCCCTTACAACTTCATGTCTTTCTTTTATATATCTTTTTTATCTATTTCAAATAACATTTTATTCAATCTTTGATAATTCCATAGAATATTTATTTCCCTACCCCAATTTCTCCCAGATCCTTTCCCACCTCCTTACCCACCCAGCTTCATCTTTTCTCTCCTTCCCATCATCACCATCATCCACAAGAACAACAAAATCCATGGAGTTCAGCTTGTTTTGGTATACTTCTCCTGGGTGTGAGGTCTGCGCTGGAGTGTGGTCAGTACACTAGGTATGAATCTATTGAAGAAAACTGCCCAATAGTTAGTGGCAGAACTCCATGCCTACATCCCCTGCTCCATGTTGGAATCGTGTCTGGCTTGAACTTGAGCAGGTCTTGTGTATGTTATCACAGTCTCTGTGAGTTAATATGTGCATCCGCTCTGCTGCGTCTGGACAATGCTGTTTCCTTGAAGTCATATACTACCTCTGGCTCTTACCCTCTCTCTGTTCCCTCTTCTTCACAGATTCCTGAGCCTTGAGAGTGTAATACAGGCATCCCATTTAAGGATGAGCATTACTAAGTCTTTTATTCTCTACTTGTTAACCAGTTGTGGGTTACTTAGCACCTAATGCAGGAATATTTTCAGATAAGGGTTGAGAAATATAAGAATCTATGAGCATAGCTATAGCTATGTAATCAGGAGTAGTTTTATTGCTATGCCCATTTATCAGAATATAGTAGCAAGTTTCCCCTAGAGTTCATGTTCTATTTAGCCTCAGGTCCTCTTTAACACATGCTACCACTTGACTGGAGACAAGAAGACAATGTGTTGGAGTTTATTCCCTCCTTCCACCATGTGGGTGCCAGGTGTCAAACTCAGACCATCAAACTTAGCAACAGGTGCCTTTACCTGCTGAGCCAATACTGTTGACGCAGGAATCTTAAATATGGAATGATGGTCTGTATCTCTTTCTAGCAAATCAATGTAATTTCTGACAATATGGTATAAGTCTCCTAAATTTATTAATTGAAATATATGTATCTTTCAAAGTTTTATAACAACTCATGAAAATTTTCATCAAATTACAAAAAAACCAAGAATTTTTGAGTAGAACCACAAGGATATTCCTTTATTGTGCTTGTCTGCAGAATCTGCTCAAATTAATACCCCTCTCTCTCATTCTTGAGTTAGTAATTTTTGTCATCTTTCTCTTTCTGGTCAGTTTTGGTAAAGTGTTATCAATATTAATTGATCTTTCCCAGTACAAACTTTGTTTTATGGTTTTCTCCATTATCTCCGTTTTCAACATCACCACTTCTCTTTATTGTCTGCTTCATTCTGCTTGTTTTCCCTTTCTAGCTTCTTGTATAGAAATTTAGATATTGGCTTGAAATATTGACTTGAAACCTAGACATTGACTTGTTCTATAGTGGTCAATCAAATCCAGTTGGTGTTGGTCAGTTCTTACCTATCTCCCCTGCTTTCTAGCTACCTGTTCTTGTTTACTGGGAAAGTATTTCATCTCTACACCTTTCATTGCAGATTTGCCTGAATGTTGTAATGAGAAATGTTTCAGAGGGAACATAGAATTGGAGGTGTCTATATTTTAAGTAATCACTGTATTAGGTGGAACAGCTGTTTAAATGCAGACTGGTTGGTTATGGCATTCAAGAAACAGATCCATTTCATGTAAGGCACAACTAATTAGAGATTGAAGACTAAGTAACATGTCAATAAACATGCTAAAACAGCTTAGAGATAGGAGAGATAGGGGATAGCTTTACAGGAGTAATGAATTTTATACCTATCACTGCTGACATAATATAGTAATAGATTCAGGTATGGGATTGCTTTCTCTGATCTTCCCATAGGTACAAGGATTCTTGGGACAACAAACCTGTTCTTTCTATAGATAGCTTTTCTATCAAATCACCTTGGGGTTTTTTTTTGTATGTTTGATTCCCAATTAGCCTCAGAAAGCAGTATTTCCCATTTAGTTCTTTATAATTAAAATGCTTCATTAAGACTTTGAAGTCTACATGATTTTTTGTTTGCTACACTCATTCTTTTTTTCTAAAAAAGTAAATTATTTTAACAATTCAGTAATTGAACAGCTCCAACATTTTCACCATTAGCAAAAATATTACACTGTATTCTCTTCTAATTCTACTTTCTAAGTATTTTTTAATATTGGTCATTAAATTTTTCTTTGAAAGTTCTAATAAATTTATTGTACATTTCCTAAGATCACAATCTTTAGTCTGTATAACTTATACACAAGAAATCTTTTGAAAATTTCAGTCCTTGAAATTGATAAGAGAAATGACAATGAGAAAAAAGTTCAGAAGGTAAATAGTGCTGCTCTTAGAGAGAAGAGAAGAAAGAAGTTTTGTTTTTATTTTTTTTTGAAAATATCTCTAAATAATTGGGCATTAAACAGACTCAAACAGTTTTTTTCTCATAGTCAATTGTAAAAATCAGTTTTAAAAGAAAGCAAAACCAAAACTAATTTTAAAAAGCAGGTTAATAAGTAGGATGACAAACTTGACTTTCCCATATTTGCAGTATTTAATAAGGAAAGTTAAACTCTTAATGCTACTTACTTTATTTGGGCAGTTTTTGCTCAGCATAAGTGGGAAGATTCGTTGTTGTAAGTATAATCCTTTTGTTTTAGATCTGCTGCTTCCATCACAGCCATACATGAAAATGTTCTGTTTCCTACTATGGCCATGAAGATCACAATATAAAATAACTTCTCGTTTCTCCATTAACCTATTGTAAAGAAAAGGAGCAAGTCACTAACTTTACCTCTGAATCTTCTTCTACAGGTAATATAGATTTACATATATAATAAACAAATAAATCTTAAAATATATCATTTTTTGACTTTTTATGCTCTGGTTTTCCATGATAACAACAAATTTCTCCCACTCCCAAGACTCCTAGCAGATCTCTCTGCTTTGTCCTTTGGTTTTCTGTTATCCACAGAAGACAGATCTCCCTTCCTTTGCCCACCACCTTTCCAAACGCTCTACTGGGCTAGAGAGTCTTCTCCTTCACCTTGTAGTGTTCTCAGCCTTCAGAACAGTCTCACCCATTCCTACCCAGCCAGTCCAGTCAGAACTAAGGTGGTTCTGGAACTTGGCAACACCTTACTAGTACCATTTCCTTGTCACCTGTCTAGGAAATTTTCATGTTGGTTATTTAAGCTTGTTAAAGATGGGGAATGTTTAAAATCATCTACAACAGCGCTATGCACACAAGCACCAAATATTTGTTAAAAATTGAGTGCCTCAGAATTTGGTTCTGGAAACAATGAGAAGTTAGCCTCTGAGAATACCACTCTGAGAAAAAAAATGACACTCAATTTTAAACAGAGTTTTTTTTTTCCAATAAAACTCTAAAAAAATACTTAAATTATCAAATTAAAAGAAATTATCTTAAGAGGACAACCCATCACCTGCATAATTTAACACTCAGTTATTTTAAATTGAGAAGCAGGCTTCTCAGATGGATGCTGAAGAGTACTGGAGAAGAGCCTTTAAAAATGGTGCCGCGGTATTAGTAGTATGAGCATTTTTGTCTCTTCTGTCCTGTTTTCAGGCTTTATATGGCATTTCTACATCACTTAATTAAAATTGCATGTGTCATTTGCTATATCTATATATTTAGAAGGGTAAAAACTAAAATATTAACAACGGTATTACAAGTATGTATTTATAAAAAAATCAAACATCACTTTTATTAAAAACAATGGTTATAAAATTTAAAAATGAAATTTTATGTGCATTAATTTACTGATTTTATTTGATAAAATCCACTTAACACAAAGGAATCAACACATTTTTACAAGTTCTTAGAAAACTAGATTTTAAAGCATGACCACTAAATATGAAACATGCCATCCATTGTAAAATCCAATATTCAGAGGTTTGGAGATATTTCAACTTCCCACAAGAGCATCATTAGAAAGCTCTAGGAATTAATTACACCTATGTAATTAATATTACCTCTGAAGTAAAGTGAGATATTAATATTTCTTCCCTTGCATTAATTAACATAAGTTAATTAATTGGGATTTTCTTTTTGTTCACCAGTAATTACGCTAAATATTTTATATTAAGTATCCTAAGAGTTTCCTCTTATGGGAACATGTTTTAAGCATACTTAATTTGTGTATACTGACATCCTGTCACCTTCCTATACCTAGCTGCCTGTCTTCTTGTTTTTCTTACCTGCTCTTGAGTAATTGAATTAAAGATATTTCCCTTTCTTGAAATTCTTTCAGAAATTGTTGAATTGGTTCCTGCCTTAACCTCTTTACAAGGCAAACTGAGAACTGAGACATTTAAATTAGCTTCCATAGAGACAAGTCAAGCTATATTGGCTTGTAATCCATCATGTGTCAAGCCAGGAACTCTTAATGTCAAAGATGCATTCCATCAGCTACCTTCATATGTATGTATGTATGTATGTATGTATGTATGTATGTATATATATACACATATACATTTCATTTTTAAAATAACAAGAATGACACAAAAGCTAGAAAAGCAGTGCTCTAGTCTACTTCTTTTGTAGCTTCTGTTTTGGTTAGTGTGTTGTATAAATTTGTTATGCTCTCAGAAACAAAGAAATCAATCTTGGCACATTACTATCATTAACTAAGCTCCCAACTTTATTTAGATTTCATTAGTTTTTACACTAATGTCCTTAACTCTATGCCAGATTCCTGGGCACATTACATGTATTCAGTTATTTTTACTGTTCACATACCTAAAGGATGCTCAATTGTACCACAAGGACATGTGCTTAACTATGTTTATAGTAGCATTTTTTTTTGTCATAGCCAGAACCTCAAAACAACCTAAATGCCCCTCAACTGAAGAATGGATAAGGAAATGTGGTACATCTACACAATGGAGTACTACACAGCAGAAAAAAATGACATCTTGAAATTTACAGGCAAATGAATACAGCTAGAAAACATTATATTGAGTGGAGCTAACCCAGACCCAGAAAGACAAATATCATATGTTCTCATTCATAGGTTGCTTTTAGACATAAAGGAAAAAACAAAAACAAACAACAACAACAACAACAACAAAACGGCCTACAATTCACAGTCCTAGAGAACCTGGACAACAAAGAAGACCCTAAGAGAGACACACATAGATCTAACACAGGGGATATAGGAAAAGACAAGATCTTCTGAGTAAATTGGGAGCATGGGTGCATACCATGGAAGAGGATAGGAGGGGAGGGGAGAGGGGGAAAGGAGTGGAGAAAAATGCATAGCTCAATAAAAACAATGAAAAAGGAAAAAAATTAAAAAATGACAAAAAATTAAAAAATAATCTTACAGTTCCTTTAGATGGATGCCTTGCTCAGCTCAGATATAGTAGGAAGAGCCTTGGGCCTTCCCCAAAGCAGTGTGCCTTACCCTCTCTGTGGAGTGTGGTGGGTAGGTGGAGAGAATGAGAGGAGGGGAGGGACTGGGATTGGTATATAAAGTGAAAAAACGATCATTTTCTTTAAAAAATAAAAAATAAGTTATATAAAAAAGGGAAATCAGTTTACTCTAAGTAAGTCTAAGGACTCACTCAGCACTGTATGACTGGCATAATTCCAGAAAGCTTTGGTCTGTAGTTAATATTCACACATAGATGATTAAAAAAAAACACAGTGTAACCATCAAGGCTACAGTAGTCATCAAGGTTACTATAAGTTTTAGGAAGAAATCAAGTTTGTGACATGCAAACTTCCCAGTTTCTCAAAGCCAGTGAAATATTCTGGAGCCTGTTTTCTCATTCAAGACAGAGCTTGTTCACAGTGCCAGAAAGGTGTGTGATCAGAACTGGAAAGGAAGAAAATCACTTATGAACTATCTTATGAAAAGTTAGAGGTTTTTTCTTTGCTTTATGTCTAGAAGCCACTTATGAGTGGGAACATATTATATTGTCTTTCTGGGTTTGGGTTATCAACCTACAGTCCACAACCCCAGACAACCTAGACAACATGAGAACCCTAAGAGAGACATACATGGAGCTACATAAGAGGGAGAAAAAGAGAACATCTCGTGAGTAAACTGGGAGTGTGGGGGTCATGGAAGAGAGTATGAGAGGAGGGGGAGGAAAGAAGGAGAGCAGAGAAAAATGTATAGCACAATAAAAACAGTAAAAAAAAGAAAAGTTAGAGTAAAAGAAATGAATGGGATTGTATGAGCAAAGTTTTGATTCCCAAATTTACGAATTAAGCAGAGATGCAATTTACAGATTATTTTACCTATGGATCATGTTCCTTGTATACCAAACAGAAGGGTAAGATTCCTTCAGGAGAGATGTATAGTTACGGTTTAAATCCCGTCCAGCTAAGGAACATCGGTAATTTCCCACGATCACACCATCTGGATTCAGCATGGGTATCACCTTGAAGATGAAAGTGTCCCGAAGCAACCGTGCATCACTCGAGTCCCCTAAAATATAATCTAGGAAGCCTTTCATGATCCAAGAGCTGTTGGTCTCTCCTGGGTGAACCCTTGCTGTCAAAATCACAGCCTTGCGCTTTCTTGAGTCACTGTTCTTCAAGGGAGTAGTGATTGTCAAGACATACACCATATTCCTAGCAAGCGTGTGGCACAAGACACGTATTTTACAAAACTTTGATCTTACTGGGTCACTGTTGATGCCAGAAAGGTATTCTTGAAGGTTGGTGTAAGTGTATGGGTAGCAGTGAGCAAAGTAGCAAGTGTCCTTGCTGTGTGGAAACTGAAATGTCCATGTAAGAGAAAAAGAGTGGCGCCCATCTTGTCCAAGGTTGTTTTTATAATACTTGATTTGGTCTCCTATTCTCTGCCAGCCAATGTTATGGATTTTGGCCTCTTTTTCAGAATAGAACAGTGGCTTCATACCCCGATTGTAAAGACTAGAGGGCTTGGTGAAGTTGACAATAGTGAATCTGTAGGCTATTTCTGCTTGGGTGTTAGTGACCTGGAAATAGTACCACTGAGTATGCTTATTTGTGAAGAGGTCTGGGCGCACAGTCAACTGATATTCATAATCTGCCCTAATACACAAAAAAGGAAGGAAAAAAGCACATAAGTATGACATTTCAGTTTAAGCTATATTAGAAAAATAATCTTATTTTTATCTCTTTTATATAGTCATAGATAGTTCTTTTGGGAAGAAACAACATATACTTAGAATTTGATAGCAAACAACCACAAAAATTAAGTTCTGAAAGTTTTATTTCATGAGTAATTGATATTTAAATATGAAGCCTTTGTATTCCTTTGTAAATGCAGAAACCCAATAAAATTTTGTATGTTTCAATACAATATTTCCTATAAAAATAGGTAAAGAGTTATTGAAACTGAAGAAAAAAGTCATTGTTTGATTTTTTCCCCTTCAAAAATTTATTTTCTAATAATTCCAGTTCTAGGAGAAAAAAGTAGCTATCACTGAGAATGTTTTGAAAGTACATGTAAAGTAACAGTCACATAGGTTTCAAAATTTGAACTAGCAGAAAAAAGTCTGATAACTATCTGTACCCACACTCAGTCGCTGAAGATCCTTAATGAAGACAGACACATTTCAATCTAAGATTTATTCACATACCCATCTTTTCTAATTGTGATTTTCCTTATCAAACAACTTTGTATTAATGTTCATATACATAGTATTATAAGTGCTGAGCTAGGAGTGGGTTCAATAAATATAAACCTTTAATACTCTAGTTAGCATCTGTACTTCAGGAACTACAGTTAAGTAATGGAGACTAAGAACTTTAATATACCTAATCTAAAAAAAAAACAAAAAACTAGTAAGTAGCTAATGGCCTACTTCCTCTAATAAAAACAATTAAAACCTACACTTTGACTACCTTCTGTAGATTACCACTCTCAAACCTTGCTTCAAACACCAAAGTGTTGTCACAGTTATCCACGGGCTGTTTCAAGGATGTCCGGTTACCCCCAACGCGGGAATACACAAAACAGGGCTCTTTGTAAGCTGATGAGAGAAGACGAAATCAGTGACAGTAAGATATCCAGATAATCTCATATTCAGCATGCTTCTACATAATTCACAGCAAGCAAAGCATCACAGGCATATGAAACAACATTTTGAGCAGAATGACAAGTCAGACACTGCATCTACACTTGTGGGCTGGAGCGAAAGCTGTACTTAGGGAAAAGCTTACAGCTTTAAATAAGTTCTATACACCAGGAAGACTTAACTCAGAGGATACATTCTGGATTATGCGTAGGACACAGGACACTGGGAAGTGCATTGCTTCAGTCCTGCAGCACAAAAGACTACTACTGTTAGTGAGCAAATTTGCAACTCTTTTGAGCTACTGAAAATTCTATTACCTATGGTTGCAGGACAAATGTCCAATTCAGAATCTAAGGAGAGAGGGTCATGAGTACTAGTGTACTTGGTGCAGATCATAGCAAAGTTCATTCAGTTAGGGCTGACCAGCCCTAAAAATTAGTTAGGGCTGATCAGATGGTTCTGTAGTTAAGGGGCACCCTGCTCTTGCAGGTTTGGTTATCAGCACTCAGACTCAGTGGGTGGCTCATTACTGCCTGTAACTCCAGCTTCAAGGGACCCAATGCTTGTGGCCTGCACTGGCATCTGCATTTGTGTGCATACTCACACAAGCGACATGTAATTTAACAATAAGTCTTTTTAAAAATTATAACCAGTCATCAAAAGGTTGAGTGTGGACTAGAAAGAGAAAGCAGATTCTCTGAGAGGGTATGAGGGGCATATGGGTATAAGGGAAATTTGTCCCTGCAATAGTTCTTCTCATGGACATAACCTGATATTCACAAAAACATTTCCAAGAAAGCATTATTGACAATACACAAAACCCTAACTAGATCATTTCTCCCTCTTCTTTATGTAACAAAACCTTAGATTCTTTTTATTTAATTTAATTAATTAATTAATTAATTATGAATACAATATTCTTTCTGCATGTATGCCTGCAGGCCAGAAGAGGACCCTAGACCTCATTACAGATGGTTGTGAGCCACCATGTGGTTGCCGGGAATTGAACTCAGGACCTTTGGAAGAGCAGGCAGTGCTCTTAACCTCTGAGCCATCTCTCCAGCCCAAACCTTAAATTCTTATGAAGTAAGGACAATAAACACTGTCACTAGGGTACTAGTGTTCACATACATTATCTGGGAAAAGAAAACTGTTTTCAAAATCCCAAATCCTTTACTACTTGCAGAAAGGCGGAATTGCAGGATGGAATCGTGTTTTGTTGCTGACACTGGCACACTGCAAAGACCTCACGTCTGAGAACTAGGGACAAGGTGTGCGGCTAAAAACTCTGTGGTTCTGATTAAACAGTTCCCTCTAACAGTCTAAGAGGCCATGAGTAAAAAATAACAAGGATTTATGAATTGGAGAACACAGAGTTCAGAGAGCATTTCTCTGCAGTGCAGCATAAAGGAAGAATGGCCCAGAACTGAGAAGGTTCTTCTGCATCATCCTAAATGGTGATGTAGAGGAATCTGAATTCTGTGGTGCTGTAACAATAAGAAGACCAAGAATAAATCTAACACTAACTGAATTCCCATACTGACCGAATTAATACCTCCCCCAATCTCATAATATACACTTAAAGACTTAGACCCAGGATTTTTTTTTCAGTTTTTTTCACACATAAAAAATATTTGATTTTCTTTACCACCTAGATAAGCTCCTCAGCTACCAACCAGCGGGTTTCAATACATATGCTTATGCACGCACATACACAGAGACAATCCCACAGACGTGGATCAAGAGAGAAAACTACATAACCAGTTTAGTATAATGAAGATGTGAGTCTATCAGGTAAAACATTCAGAAGGCGAAAGATAAGTCAAAGGACCA
The DNA here is from genome assembly GCF_000317375.1 of Microtus ochrogaster. NCBI lineage: Eukaryota > Metazoa > Chordata > Mammalia > Rodentia > Cricetidae > Microtus > Microtus ochrogaster. Next base: position 11,526,559 of record NW_004949102.1, on the reverse strand, counting down.
GGTAAAAAAGAATATACAAGATCAGATGGAAATGTAAGAAAGCATCAAATAGAAAATGACAAATGAAAAGCAGTAACAAACATTGAAACTACCCCTGAGGAGCTCATCGGGAGACTTTACAGAGCAGAGGGGATACTCAATAAACATGAGGATGGTGAGCAAACACATAAACTCAAGCAGGAGTTTCTAAAAACAAAAGTAACACAAAACATACAAAATAAGACGGCCAGATCCAAGAACTGTTGCTATCAAAGAACCTAACATATTCAGACTGAAATCCTAGGAGAAGAAAAGTGTAAGAGATAATACCTGAGATTCTGACATTAGTCACTGGCAAGAAACCAAAGTTTAAAAAAACTCAAGGAACAACAAACATATCTATGTAGAAATAAAGATTAAAAGTCTCAGAGGCTATAAATTTGGAACATTTTTCAAGTGCTGCAAGATAAAATTTGTCAAATAGACAATATTGTTTTTCTGAGACAGAATTAATTTGCATTACAAGAAATAAGTAAAGTTTTTCCAGGCAGAAGTGTTATTAGACAGAAACTTGGATCTATACAATACATAATAGTAAATAAACAGATAAATAAGTGTTTGATGGCCAGGGAGCTAGAAAGCTCAGTCAGTACAATGTCTGCTGAGTAACCACGAGAATCTGAGCTCAACCTCCAGAACCCACATTTGTAAAAGTCAGGTGTTGCGGCAGAGCCCCTAATCCAAGTTCTAGGGATCCGTGAAGCCTGCTGGGTCAGCCAAACTAGCCTAGTCTGTGAGTTCCAGGTTAAGGAAACACCCTGCTGCACAACCCAAGGTGGACAGCATCTGAGGATGACACACAGGTTTACTTCTGGCTTCCACACACATGCATGTGCTCATATAGATGCTCATGAATGCACACACAAACACACAAAGAAATTAATACTAGAAATTAAAAGTAAATACTCATTTTTCTTTTTTAAAATTATCTAAAAGATTACTAATGAAGGGAACAGTTACTTTTTTTAGCACACAAAAAAGTTAAAATACATTTGAAATTATGATAAAAAGGAAATTGAAAATACATTTTTACAAGATTTTTGTATTATATATGAAATGACAGGGTTATTTAAAAGTAATTTTTATATTTATTTTAAAATCATTAATTTTTAAAAGATACATACATATAAATACATACATACATAAATACACACACACACACATATATTTGAGTGCCTGTATGTATGTATGCACACTATGTACGTGTCTAGTGTCCCTGGAGGTCAGAAGAGGGTGTTGCATCCTTGGAACTGGAGTTACAGATGGTTGTTAGCTATCCAGTGTGGGCTCTGGAAACTTAACTGGGATCCTGTACAAGAGCAGAAGGTACTCTTAACTACTGAGCCATCTCTCCATCCCCAGTTAATCTACTTTTGAGAAAAGTTTTCCCTGTGTATATCAGGCTGGTCTTGAATTTGTGATCCTCCCACTCAGCTTTCTGAGTATTAAGATACAGGCATGTGCCTCCAACACCCAGCTGCAAGGAGAATCTTTTATAAGGACATATACTAAAAAAACCTAAGGCAACCACACAAAAACCTAATAAAAAAGTAAAAAAAAGATACAACACAGCAAGATGGTAAGTATTGAATCCAATTGCATCAAAACTTAAATTGATTAGCGTAGTTTAAAAACATATCTTCAAACTATATAAAAAGCCAGGCACAGCTATATGTTGTAAGTACCTATTTTAAAAAATGAAGAAAACAGATTAAAAACTAAATGATGTGGCCAAGTATGATGGCCCACGCCTTTGATCCCAGCACTTGGGAAGCAGAGGCAGGTGAATCTATGAGTTTGAGGCCAGCCAGGTCTACATAGTGAGTCCCGGGCTAGCTAGTGTTACCCAGTGAGACCCTGCCTCACATAACCAAAAACAAAACAAACATTTTAAATGATGGAAAAAGATAGACAATATAAATACTAATAAAAAAGCCCAAATGGCTATTTTTTTGTATCAAAGTATCCAGCTATGGATAAAGCTACATCACCAGTGTGGTATTAGCACACTCATCAATACATCATCACAGAACATACCGTCTAGAAACAGACTGACATGTATACTGTGAACTGACATTTCACTAAGGTAGCTAGACACTTCCATGGAGGATAGGATAGTCTTTTCAATACTTCAGAGTGATAGTTTCAAAAACAGGTGTGTGGGAAAATAAACCTTAACTTTTATATTCCAAGCCATGCATCAAAAATTATTCAAAATAGATCGTGAACATAAAAAGAGAGTAAGTTGTTCTGTAGTTATGGAAGGGTGAATTACTTGGAGTATGAAAGCATCAAGTAGCACAGTGGATTTGAAGAGCAGAGCCCTGAGGCAGAGCAGTCAGACATAAAGGCATGCTTGCTTTGTGAGTTTTTATCTCCAGGGAGCTTAGGATCACTGACAGAAATCAGAACAACACTTGCTCTGCAGAATATTTGGGAACTCACCAGCAGGTAAATAGGAATTCTCTGGGGTTCCAAAAAATTGTAAACTCAGCCTATTTCACCTTGATTTAACATCCCTGCTAATCATATCACACAGGGTCATCGTCTTCCATAGCCTATTGGAAGAGCACAGCTTTCTCAGAACCTTTAGTGTTCATTGGTACTTAATTTATATCTTAACTTATTGAAACCCTTTTCTGTTGTTTTCATTATTATTAATAAAACATGGAGAAATATAAGTAATTTAGAGTGATCTTTTATATGCTGATGAAAGTATGGTAGAAGGTTTTCATCTTCAAATCTTATTTCCAATGCTACAATCAGGGGAAGTGGTTTTCACACAGCGATGCACACGGTTCTCCCTCAGGCCTGTCCTCTACGCTCTCCCCATTTCTCTCCATTCTCTGCTTCTGGTACCCTGATCTTCAGGGACTGTCTGGGAGGGTCTCTGAGCCTCTGCTGTGGACTGCAGAAAGCTCTGCAGAACTTGGGAAGGTAGGAGAGAGTGACATTCGGCTATCTCCCACTGTGTTCTCCACCGGAAGCCACAGTGGCTTAGGAGCTGCCTTCTCACATAGTTACCGGCTGTAGGTCTAGAGACCATCCCACTTTCTTACTAATTCAGACCCAGGAGACAGGCCATTTTCTGTTGATAGCCTCTTGTCTCCTTCAGCTCTATCTGCTCTGTTGTAAATTCATTAAGTTTCTTCAGGTAAACTCTGACTAACCTAACCTAACCTCCTTATTGACCTAAACCACTTAATTTTTTTAGTTACCTCATTTCAGTTATGTGTGAAAGATCATAGGTTAGTTATGTAAATAACTGAAAACAAAAGTTTAAAATTTGACAAGTGCTTATCACTTTAGTGGTTACAAATGTGTGAGTACATGATTTCTGGGACTGTCACTGCAGACAAACAGCCATTCTGAATTTTCCTTTAGCATGCTTGCTTTCTCAATATGCATGCTCTCTGGAAGCTACTTTAATATATAGGAACAATAAGATATCAAACTCTAATGAGGAAATTTCATAAGAGTCCCATCATTAGGACATTGGCCCAGATTTCTGTTGAGTTATCAGCAGGCATTATCTTTTTTTTTTTGATTTTTCGAGACAGGGTTTCTCCGTAGTTTTTTTGGTTCCTGTCCTGG
>NW_004949102.1:11519306-11522112 GCF_000317375.1 Microtus ochrogaster | reverse complement strand
TGATTGATATATACGCAGCCTAAAAGTCAACGTTTTACAGAGGGCTAGATTTTTTATCAAATCATTTATCAAGGATTCATCACAAGAAATAACATTGTCACATTGGATCAGAACTCATGACTGGATGTGCACCTTGTGCTAATTACTGTCCAGTTCAGCAGCAGTTATTTTATGCTGACAAGCTCTACAGTCAAGTTTCTAGTTCTCTTGAGTCCTCCATGCTATTTTATCCCTTCTCTAAGTGTCTTGCTCATTCCATTTTGTACTTTCTGCTTCCTCTGTTTTCAGCCTTTTGCTTGGTCCTCCCTTAAACTGGTAAACAGATTTGTTTCTTCTCTCCCCAGGAAGGGTGAATATTCTTAAGACTTCCACAAAACTTCCAGTTCCAATTATTGTTGGGATTACACCAAATCTGTAGATTAGTTTGGGGATAGCTTATGTCTTTAAAGAATGAGCCTTCCAAAACATGACTCTACTATCTCCCCTTATATTAGTTACTTTTTAGTTTCTGTGATCAAACAACTGACAAACTTAAAGGAGGGTTTGTTTTTGTTCGTGATTTCAGTGGATTCGTCCATAGTGGCAGGGAAGGTGCAACAGAGCAAGTCAGGTCCCGTCATATCACATCATCGAGAGTCAGGGACCAGAGAAGGGATGCTGGTACTCAGCATGCTGCTCCTTTCTTCTATCCGGTTCATAAGTCCATGCCGAGGTGCCATCTGCATTAGGAGTCTTTCCAGGATCAGCTAGGCATTTCCTCTCTGGAAATGCCCTCTATTTACTTAAATCTTTAAAATTTGCTATTGTTAATGTTTTATGGTTATAGATAAGACTTCTATGTCCTTTGTTAGATTTATTTCTAGGTATGTTGTTTTATGACTTATTTGAAACAATTGGATATATGTGGAAAGTAAACAACAGTAAACTAAAATCATTTCCCTAAAATACTTTAGCAATACAGTACTAAATCCTTTCCAAACACTTGTATGTTCTTGAAAAAGAAGAAATTCTCCCATAAAACCATTAGCATACCCATCAAGATCATAATTTTGGTCTATTACTGCTGTCTAACCCTAAGATTCCAACAGAGACTTTACCAGTTGTATCAGTAGTAAAATGATCTACTTTAAAATTGCACAGTGCACTTAATTCTGTTTTTATTTGTACCTTTAATTTTTGAAATACATTCTCACTCTGCATCTCAGGCTAGTTTGGGAGGTCTTTCTGTCTATGTGTTGCTTTTATTGGTTAATGGATAAACCTGATAGGGTAGAACAGAGTTAGGTGGGGAGAACTAAACTGAATGCTGGGAGGAAAAAGGACAGAGTCAGAAAACTGCCATTGAGTCACCGCCAGAGTCAGACATGCTGAAACTTAGCCAATAAGCCACTGCCACATGGCGATACACAGATTAATGGAGATGGGTTAAACTAAGATGTAAGAGCCAAAAAGAAGCTAGAGCTAAGGGCAAGTAGTGATTTAATGAATACAGTTTCTGTGTGATTATTTCAGTTCTGGGCATCTGGGAACTAACTAGTTAGTCAGGCGGCCAAGCATCCTGGAACTACCAAGCAGCCTCCATACAACAAACTGGGCCCATTGTGTGGACAACTGCATCCACACAAAGCCTGAGTGAGCTTAGGAAGTAATTCTAGACAGAAAAGAATAGAGTTAAGCACAGCTTATTGATAGCAGCATTTTCTCAGGTGGACTCTGTTTGCTAGAGGCAAACACTCTCATTTAAGAGAGGCTTCCTGACTCAGCTTTAGCTGCAAAACATTGCAGCTGTTTTAAGAGGCTCTGCCACAAAACATTTAAATGGTGTTTATGAATACCCTACAGCATGCTTCTTGGTGGTACATGGACCTTAAAACACCATACAATTATGGCAATAAACATGGCTCTTTCCAGTACCTCCACACTGAAGCTAGATTCTCAGAAAGCTAAAAATGGGGTGGATCTAGCCATCAAAGCCATGGCTTTAACTCTAGCCATACTGCTTAGCAAATTAAAGACTCGTGTGGTCAGAAAAAGATATACAGTAAAGAGAGATTCAAAGACAAGAAAACCTCTAAAAAGTTTACAGTGTGTTAAAAATATGTGTAGGCTTGGGAGAGAAAAGAAAAAAAGGATAAAGTCCTTAAAATAAAAATGAGAGTGGTTGGGTGTGGTGCACACACCTTTAATCTCAGCCCTTGGGAGGCAGAGGCAGGCAGATCTCTGTGAGTTCAAGGACAGCCTGGTCTACAGAGGGAGTTCCAGGACAGCTAAAGATACACAGAGAAGCCCTGTCTCAAAAAGCCAAAAGTTAAAAATAAAAATAAAAGAGGTTAAAATAAAGCCATGTAAAGACGGAAAATACACAGAGTCTGGATACTGTATGTTATTATGTTCTCTTTGAATTGTTTGAATGCTGAGGAAGGAACAACAGCTGCTAAAAGATACTTGTTTATAAATGCTGGTGACTTAATCCAAGATTGGTATTTTGAAAATACCTTGACTTCAAAATTGAAGTCAAAAGGTATGTTACTTTGGAAAAGAAATGAGAGGCTGCGAACTCATTCCAGGTTAAAAAAATATCAGGTTTGATCAAGGAAGACCCCCTGAGAAATCTCCAATAGGAACGGATGGCCCAGATGTCTGAGTTCTACATCCGGAACAGATTCAAGATTGCTGCCTGAGATGATCAAGCCTCACAGGATACTCCAATTATGACTTGATCTTAATTATAAATTTTCTTTTGGTCCCCATCAGATTATCAGTGTCCCCAATCAGCAGGAACAACCTGGAAAACTACGCCCCCATT
>NW_004949102.1:11476204-11519206 GCF_000317375.1 Microtus ochrogaster | reverse complement strand
CTCTCATTTAAGAGAGGCTTCCTGACTCAGCTTTAGCTGCAAAACATTGCAGCTCTTTTAAGAGGCTCTGCCACAAAACATTTAAACGGTGTTTATGAATACCCTACAGCATGCTTCTTGGTGGTACATGGACCTTAAAACACCATACAATTATGGCAATAAACATGGCTCTTTCCAGTACCTCCACACTGAAGCTAGATTCTCAGAAAGCTAAAAATGGGGTGGATCTAGCCATCAAAGCCATGGCTTTAACTCTAGCCATACTGCTTAGCAAATTAAAGACTCGTGTGGTCAGAAAAAGATATACAGTAAAGAGAGATTCAAAGACAAGAAAACCTCTAAAAAGTTTACAGTGTGTTAAAAATATGTGTAGGCTTGGGAGAGAAAAGAAAAAAAGGATAAAGTCCTTAAAATAAAAATGAGAGTGGTTGGGTGTGGTGCACACACCTTTAATCTCAGCCCTTGGGAGGCAGAGGCAGGCAGATCTCTGTGAGTTCAAGGACAGCCTGGTCTACAGAGGGAGTTCCAGGACAGCTAAAGATACACAGAGAAGCCCTGTCTCAAAAAGCCAAAAGTTAAAAATAAAAATAAAAGAGGTTAAAATAAAGCCATGTAAAGACGGAAAATACACAGAGTCTGGATACTGTATGTTATTATGTTCTCTTTGAATTGTTTGAATGCTGAGGAAGGAACAACAGCTGCTAAAAGATACTTGTTTATAAATGCTGGTGACTTAATCCAAGATTGGTATTTTGAAAATACCTTGACTTCAAAATTGAAGTCAAAAGGTATGTTACTTTGGAAAAGAAATGAGAGGCTGCGAACTCATTCCAGGTTAAAAAAATATCAGGTTTGATCAAGGAAGACCCCCTGAGAAATCTCCAATAGGAACGGATGGCCCAGATGTCTGAGTTCTACATCCGGAACAGATTCAAGATTGCTGCCTGAGATGATCAAGCCTCACAGGATACTCCAATTATGACTTGATCTTAATTATAAATTTTCTTTAGGTCCCCATCAGATTATCAGTGTCCCCAATTAGCAGGAAACAACCTGGAAAACTACGCCCCCATTTCCCAAAAATGGACTATGCATATTTTCCTCTGTTTAGAATGTTGGTTACAAGTTGTTATGGATAATGGTCAGGAGAAAAGCTAAACAAAGGATATTAGATTCAGAGTTCTTCTTTTTTTTTTTAAAGGGAGGGGGAAGTGCTGTGGGACAATGGTCTTTTATCCTGTCACTTGTATTATTTTTAATAAAATGCTGATTGGCTAGTAACAAGGCAGGAAGTAGAGGCAGGGCAACTAGAATTCTGGGAAGAAGGAGGTTTCAGTCTGTAGTCATGACCCAGACACAGAAGAAGCAAAATGTGACTGCCTTGCTGAATAAGGTACCGAGCCACATGGCTAACATAGACAAGAATAATGGGCTGACTTAAGTTGTAAGAATTAGTAAGAAGTCTGAGCTACTAGGCCTATCAGTTTACAACTAATGTAGACCTCTGTGAGATTTCTTTGGGACTTAACAACTGCAGGAACAGAAAACTCAGTCAACATCAGGCTGACCTTGAACTTAGGGATCTTCCTATCTCACTTCCTGATGCTGCAATTACAGGTATGTGCCACCACATTGGATGTTAAAATATGTATTTAGCCTCTTTCAATCTGGAATAGTTTTTCACTCTTACATGACTGATGTTTCTGAAAAGTACAGTCATACTTTCAATTTCACCTAAGAGATGTGTAGAATAAAGACAGAATATTATCCTCACCCTTATAATAATAATAAAAAAGAAACCCAAACTGGATTAATTCCAAAATATTTTATTGAATCTACTACAGTATTGAAATTGCAGACTATTTAGGTACTTCAAAATACGGGGCAAGACAGGTGGGCATCTGAAAGACAAAAACAGACCTGAGTACCTGTCTAAGATGCTGTCGACCTCACAGACTGTTAAAAGGGTACAGCTACAAGCTTTTTTTTTTTTTTTTTTTTTTTTTTTTTTTTTTTTTTTTTTTTTTTGGTTTTTCGAGACAGGGTTTCTCTGTGGCTTTGGAGCCTATCCTGGAACTAGCTCTGTAGACCAGGCTGGTCTCGAACTCACAGAGATCCGCCTGCCTCTGCCTCCCGAGTGCTGCAAGCTTTTAACATAAATCATGTGTGAAGCTCCTTCTCAGGGAAGAAAGATATAGGACACAGGTTAGTACCTGCTTCTGGGCTTTTCCTCCACTAACTTCTAACAAAATTCCATTAAGAGTCATCTATCTATCTTTTATCTATAGAACAAGATACACAATCTAGAATACCCCGTACACCTGGGAAAGGGAACAGAATATATAACCTTTGCATAGAGGGCAACCATTTAAATTATTACTTTTGTTACATTGTTTACTTATTTTGTGTGTATGTGGGCACACATATCCTACATGCATGAGGCCAGAGGACAGTTTGTGGGAATCAGCTCTCACCTTCCACAACATGGGTTCTGGGGACTGAACTCAAGTTTTGGGTGTGGCAGCAAGTGCCTTTATACATTGAGTCATCTCGTCTGCCCTATCTGTGTTATTTTGTTTCTATATATCTACAAATTCTCATTCCACACAAATACAGTCACATATTTTATTTTTAAGACAATCTTATTTTACATACCAATCCCAGTTCTTTCTCACTTATGTCCTCCTGCTCTCCCATCTTCTCACCATCCCACCCCCTCACTCCTCAGAGAGGGCAAGGCTTCCCATGGGGCATCAGCAAAGTCTGACACATCACTTTGAGGCAGGACCAAGGCCCTCCCCCTGTATCATAGGGAATGGGCTCCAAAGAGCCAGTTCATGCACAAGGGATAAATACTGGTTCCACTGCTAGTGACCCCACAGACTGCCCCAGCCATACAATTGTCACCCACATTCAGAGGGCCTAGTTCGGTCTTATTCAGGTTCTCCAGTTGTCAGTCCCAATAACTCAGGTCAGCAGTTTCTGTGGGTTTCTCTATGATGGTCTTGGCCCCTTTGCTCATAATATCGCACCACCCTCTCTATGGCTGGACTCCAGGAGTTCAGCCCAGTGTTTCTGTGGATCTCTGCATCTGCTTCCATCATATACTAGATGATGTTCTATGATGACAATTAAGGTAGTTATCAATCTGATAAACACATGGCATTTATCCTCTTTTGTCTGACTTCCCAGCATGTTTGTAAGGTTCATTCATCTTGCAGCATGTGTTTAATACTTCATTCTTTTTTATGGCTATTGATATTTCATTGCATAGCGTCACCATGTTTATCTCTTTATCTCTTGATGCACATCTGGATTGTGTTCATATTTTGGCTATTATGAATAACACTGTTATTGACATTTGTGAGTTTTTGTTTGGACACATTTTTGTTTCTTCTGGGTGTATCTAGGAGTGAAAATGCTGACTGCACAGCTTTACGTTCTCTCCAGCGTATCATGCCTCCAGTTTCTCTGCATCCTTACCATTTCCTGTGATCTGACTTTATAGTCCTAGTCATCCTTGTTCCTGTAAAGTGGTATTATCGAGGTTTATTTTGGGGTTAAGCCCATTAAACCTCTCAGGGTATAGAAAGATTTGCTATGCAGGCGAAAACTGGCTAATTGGAATAAATCATTCACGTATGTTACTGCTACATGTTCTTTATTCCTTTGTACGAAGAAACAGCAAGAAGAGGAAGAAGAAGCATATGGGGTAATCTCCACGAGGGTTTTAGTTCTTATAGACATGGTTGAAGAATCCTATAGGTAAAACAATGATATCACACACATTTTATGATCATAAAAAGGGGCAGGTAGAAGCTGACAAAGCAGTGCTCTGGAACAGGTGATACCACCCAGGAAAGGGCCGGCATCCAAGGGGAAATACCTGACATTCCAACCATTAGATAAAGCTACTAAATGTCCCTGAACCTGGACTTTACCCTGTCCAGACCTGACTGTCACCTTCCTGCTCAGTGCCTGTCTTCTATAGGTACTGAATTTCTATGTTGTCTTTTAGCAAGTATTTTTTTTTTTTTTTTTTTTTTTTTTGAGGCAGGGGTTTTCTTTTGCTTTTGGTTCCTGTCCTGGAACTAGCTCAAATGTAGACCAGGCTGGTCTCAAACTCACAGAGATCCGCTTGCCTCTGCCTCCCAAGTGCTGGGATTAAAGGCGTGCGCCACCACCGCCCGGCTTTAGCAAGTAATTTTGTGGGATTGACTCTACATAAATTTAACTGTTAGAACAAAGAGTGAATACTATCGCTCTATGGCCTCATGGTGTGGGGAAATGGAAAGGTCATTCTGTTGCCTGTGCAGAAGAAGTTATACTGTTGAGGTGTTTTGGGAATAAATCACATTTTGAAGGGAGAATCATGGTCTCACAAAGTTTTTACAGATATGACAGCGACTTTTCCAAAAGACAAGTGCTCCCACAGCTCTGCAAAATGAGTTATTCCATGTGGACATGCACATATACATTTCCCATGGAACGGTCTATTGTTCTGTCCTCTGAACATTTACTGTGTAGTCTTGTGGGCTCCAAATGGTACCTCAGTGTATCATCAATTTGCTTGATGGCTAGGATGTCAAATATCTTTTTAAGTGTTTACTGGCAGTCTGTTTAACTTCTATGAAGTAATGTCTTACTAATTCTCTGCATGGATTTTTAAAGTGAGGCTCTGACGACAGAAGTATGTCTTTAGAAGTTATTTATTATATGAACATTTATATGTCTCTATAGAACTACAAAATAGTAGGTTTTCCCCTAGACCCAGGACCTATGTAGTCTCAGGTTCTTGGCCACTTTAGTACTTTCAGGTATAGGTTCCACTTCAAGGAGTAGGCCTTAAATCCAATAAAAAAAAAGTGCTTGGTCACTCCCATAAACATCTGTGTCATGATTGCACCAGGATAGCTTGTAGGCAGGTTTCTGTTGTAGGCTGCAAGGTTTGTAGCTGGGTGACAGTGACAATAATTACCTTGTACATGCTTTTATCGGTTAATGAATAAAGAGGCTACTTGGGCCTGTGGCAAGGCAGATTAGAGATGGGGGGGGCAACAGGGGACAAACTAAAATGCTGGGAGAAAGTAGGCAGAGTCAGAGAGATGCCATGTAGCTGCCTAAGGAAAAAGATGGCCGCTGGAGCCACCCCCTGGAACCTTGTTGGTAAGCCATGAGCCTTATAGTAAAATACAAAATAATGGAAATGAGTTAAAGAAATAGGAGCTAGTTGGCAATATGCCTAAGTGATTGGCTAAGCAGTATTGTAATTAACATAGTCTCTGTGTGATTATTTAGGGTCTGGGTGGATGGGAAACGGACAAGCAGCCTTTATCTACAAAAATCTATCATAACTATTATAAAAAGATTGGCCTTACGAGCTAATATGGAAAGACTTTCACAATAGACAACTGGGCTAGAGAAATGTTCTAGCTTACCTACATGGCACACTGGATGTCTAACTTTGACTCTTGGCTAAGAAAAGGACAGTGAGATTAGTAGATGAGCTGTTTAAGGTTTTAGACTGCTCTGGTAACCCCCAAAAGTTTATAAACTGACGGCTTTCATTTGGCAGTACATTTAAACAATCTGTTTTAACCACATGAAAGAAGAGGCACAAAACTTTGTTTTGATTTGCCTTAGTTTCTGAGGTAGAGCAATTCACTGTATACATGTTGTTTTAATCAGAAGTGTGTGTGTGTGTGTGTGTGTGTGTGTGAGAGAGAGAGAGAGAGAGAAACAGAGAGACAGAGAGCGAGAGAGAGTCAGAGAGAGAGAGAGCGAGAGAGAGCGAGAGCGAGCGGGCGAGAGAGAGAGAGAGAGAGAGAGAGAGAGAGAGAGAGAGAGAGAGAGAGAGAATTAAAAATCTGGAGAGTTTGTACCCGGAGGATGCCTGCCTTCTGGGCTCCAGCATTAGCCAGAAGCCTCTTTGTTTTGCTACACCATTCCTCTACATTTGAATAAAAGCAATCTGCAAGTGGAACTCTGTTTAGTCTTATATGTCCTGTCAAGTACTTAAACTTGTTTAAAAAAGCAATCTCAAAGGAATGTGCAAAACTGTGGAAAAGACTTTCTGAAATGATAGCAAGTAGGAAAAGCTGTTAAAGACAGTTGGGAGTAAATTCCCAATGTTTCCTACAGAAAGGATGCACTAGATGTGGCAGCTTGATAACCTGCACAACCCGCAAATGTTACAGGACACAGGCCGAATCAAAGAACATGGCACAGCCCCAAACAAAGCTCTCACCCTGTATGAGTCTACCATGCACGAAGCGTGTCACTAGTAGCTGTGAAGCTTCCATCATTACTCCAGGGACCTTGGGAAACCAATGCAGAGAACGGCTGCATCTGACCTACATCATGGAGTGTCTATTTGCCATGTAAGACGCCTGAAAAATGGCACCAGTGAATTGAACTATTCTTAAAAAACGGGAGTTTGGTATGAAAATACATTTGGAATTAGTAGAAGCCAGAAACAGAACTGCTCTAACCCGAAAGCACAAAACTGGGAGTGTACCAGGTAACCAGGTGCAGAGACTCTTTTCCATCCCGAGGCACTGGTGTTAATCTAATCACCAAGAGCTAAATGAAGGTTGGAAATGAAGTGCTATAATCGTAAGAACAGGATGCACCAAGGATGGGAAAGTGGGTTGTCCGGCTAGGGGGAGAGAGATTTACTAAACGGAACCAGCATGGGGCAGGGGCAAGCTGGAAATCAGAGATGTGCTGGGGATTTACTTTCTTCTCTCTTTTGGGTTTCTTACCACTCCCACAGAAGAGAACATAGACAGAGGCCACAGGAAAAGCAGGAAGGGTGTTCCTTCTCAGCTCCAATTCCCTTCTTACTCACACAGCTACAAAAAGATTATGAAACAGAAGCAAGACATAAGAAGGACTTGAGGAAGAGTTAAGATTTAGTGTGTTGTGGTGGTCAACAGGAGAGACCTTAAACCATGGAAAATAGACACTAAAGTGGTCTCTGTAAATAAATGGTGCTTATAGTAGTAAGCATGAATTCTTAGTGTATTTCTAGACCTAAAATTTGGAAGCCAAGATGGAAAAAAAAAACCTCTAAATTTGTTACAATGTGTTTAAAAATATAAATAGGTTTGGGAGAAGAAAAAACTTGGCTTTCTTCTCTATAAGCAAAACCACTATCCTTTTTGCTTCTCTATGTCCTCTATCTGTTGACCGCCTATCTTGCTATGATACTTATCTATCTAAAACAAGATAATGTAAGAATAAAATTTAGCTTTTAAGAACTCCTTGCTGGATTGTGGTGATGCATACCTTTAATTCCAGTACTTGGGATGCAGGGACAACAGATGCTGTGGAATAATCCTTCGGTACACTGTGAAAATGTGTTGTTCTTATTGTTAATAAAAAGCTGATTGGCCAAAAACTAGGCAGGATTTTCAGGGCAAAGAGAATGCTAGGAAGAAAGGTGGAGTCTAAGGAGTGTTGAGCCATATGTAGAAGCAGCAACATGGGAGTTTCGTAGAAGAGGTAAATGAGCTTTGGGGCAGCATAGAGATTAATAGAAATGGGTTAATTTAAGTTCTAAAAGCTGGATGGAGATAAGCCTAAGCTATTGGCTGAGCATTTATAATTAATAATGTCTCTGAGTAGGTTTTTTGGGAGTGGCTGCCAGGACAAAGAAAAACTCCACCTTCAAATGGCACCCACTGTCGGGCCATATAGATCCACATAAAACCTGAGAAAGCTTAAAGTCCTAAACAGATGGATGGTGATGGTGGCACATGGCTTTAATCCTAGCACCTGGGATGCAGAGGCAGAGGGATCTCTGTGAGTTCAAGGTCAGCTTGTCTACTACAGAGCAAGTTCCAGGACAGGCTCCAAAGTTATAGAGAAACCCTGTCTCAAAAAACCAAACCAAACAAATAAATGAGACCAAGGTTCTAAACACACAAAAATGGAGCCAAATGCAGCTTTCTAGTCTCAAGTCTCTCATGCCAGCTATAGTACAGAGACACATTCCTGGCAGCTGCCTCTGGGAGGAGTCAGCTGCCAGCTGCCAGCTGCCATGCACTACTGCCATGCATCAAGCTAAGATACACCAGGGGGCAAGTAACACAGTAGTTTAAGATTTGCCTCATGCAATCAAAGAACACTACAGATGCTCAGCAAAGACATATCAAGATGGAAAAAACTCTAAATGGGTTACAGTGTATTTAAAAATATACATAGGTTTGGGAGAGAGAAGAGAAAATGTATATACAGTCATTGATTAAAAAATAGTTCAAGGGCTGGAGAGATGGCTCAGAGGTTAAGAGCACTGCCTGCTCTTCCAAAGGTCCTGAGTTCAATTTCCAGCAACCACATGGTGGCTCACAACCATCTGTAATGGGGTCTGGTGCCCTCTTCTGGCCTGCAGGCATACACACAGACAGAATATTGTATACATAATAAATAAATAAGTATTTAGAAAAAAATAAAAAATAGTTCAAAAATAAAAGTCCTTAAACAGAGTAAAGTACAATAAAAAGTTAAAAATATATAATAAGCCATGTCAACATGGGAAATACACAGAGAATCTGGATTCTGTATGTTATTGTATTGTCCTTAGATTTTCTGATTGCTCATAAAGGATCTACACATTGGATTATGAAAGCTGATGAATTAAACCAACACATATATTTTAAGAATGTTGACTTCAAAATGGAAGTTAAAAGATATGTTACTTTGGGGAAGAGGTTATGCTTTATTTCTATTGGAAATGAGAAGCTGTCGATTTATTCTAGGTTGATATGTATCAGGTCTGATCAGGAAGACACCCTCCCCTCAAAAATCCTGGCTACAAACATAAAGAATAAACCTAATAAAAACCCCTACAAAATGCATAACACATATTTTACCTACTCAAACATGAAACAAACAAACAAAAAAACCTTTGACTAATTTGTGTACAATGCACAGTTTATACTTGTACTAATACAGATATGTATATTACCTTTAAAAGTTTATGTATTTTGAGAGTAAGGGGACCAGACACCAATGAAAAAACAAATGGCCCAGGTGGATCCAAGATCTCAAAATGCCTCTGTTGCAGTCTCCTCAGAGTTTTGTGTCCAGAACAGTTTTAAGGCTGCTGGCTGAGATGGTCCAGCCCCTTAGACTACTCCAGCTAACACTTAACCATTATCCTGAATTTTCTCAGGGTCCCCAAGAATGCCAATGGCCCTGACACCAGGAAGCAGTCTAGAGAAAACAACACCTACATTCCAGAAAGATGGATTATGGATGTTTGTTATCATTTAAGGAGGGCTGGTTACAAGTTGTTATTGGTTATAGTCAGATAAAAGCTAAGTAAGAGTTAAATTCAAAGATTTATTTTTTAAGGAAAAAAGGGGGACATTATATAGGAATAATATGAAAAAAGGGCAGATTATTGAATCTACTTTAATCCAAAACCAACTAATAATCTCAAAATATTTTACAGCCAGATATACCTATCACTGGGTAACATCACATGCTTTTGAGTCTTTGATTGAGTTAAAGACTAAACAGTTAAACTTATAGCTTTCTTTAGTTTTGTTAAAAGGTAAATCAGTTATAAAACTTTAGACTCACAACATTTAGATGAGAGTATTTTCTCTAATTTTGCCAAATATAAATAAACTGGATATTGTTAATTGTAATTCTTACTTGATACCTGTTTTTGTTATATATAGTTTTACTATATTAAGGTTAAAACCTTCCTTTTTAATTAAACAAAAAGAGGGGAAATGCTGTAGAATAATCCTTCTGCACACAATGTTTCAACAATGTGTTGATCTCATTGTTAATAAAAGTTGATTGGTTTACAGCTAGACAGGATTTTTGGGGCAGAGAGAATGCTGGGAAGAAGGGTTGCACCTGGAAAGTCGCAAGCCAGATGCAGAAGAAGCAACATGGGAATTTCGCAGATGAGGTAAATGAACCTTGGGACAGCACATAGAGAAAGAGAGATGGGTTAGTTTAAGTTCTAAGAGCAGGATGGAGACAAGCCTAAGCTATTGGCTGAGCATTTACAATTAATAGTAAGTTCCTGTGTGGTTATTTGAGGGATGGCTGCCGAGACCTAGAAAAACTCTACTTACAGGCTCTCTCTCTCTCTGAGTTCTGACTTTGAGGCCAGTTTGGTCTACAGATTGAGTTCCAGGATAGCGAGGGCTACACAGAGAATCCCCGTGTTGAAAAAAAAAAAAAACTAAAACAAACAAACTCCTGAGTGGCATTTAACTTTAGTAGGCACTGTAATAAGTACAGACAGCTTTTAATTTTATCCATTCACAAATATTTTATTAGATTTCTACATGGTAATAGCACATGTGGACTTTACAATCAACAACAGAAAAATAGCAGTGGGAAGTTGCAGGGCAATGAGGATTTTTTGACTGCATTTATCTCACTGTCATTGACTATGGACATTAAGTCTATGAGCTCTTTCTAGGACAGTAGAAAATGAATTTGGGAATGCACACATAAAGAATCAAAAAAAATACACTTTAGACAAGTCTTCTATAGTTCATCCCTATCTACTGAAGAAAAGAAACAGAAAGTGGAAAAGAAAAAAGGCAAAGACAAAATGGCTTAAGGAGTTAGACAATCAAAGAGGAAAAGAAACAGCAACAAGACAAGCATCAGCAAAGATACAGTGAGAAGAAGAGACTGGGAGCCAGGATGAGAGAGTACTATGACACTGGCAGAAGCCCAGCATGGCTGACTATGGTATCACATCTTTTGGAATTATTCAAAGCTGGTATAGATCTGGGACATTTGTTTATTTGAAATAGGATCTGGGGATATACAGCACAGGGTGGTCTTGAACTTGCAATCCTCTGCCTCAGCCTCCTGTGTGCTGTGTATCACTGTACCCAGTTCTGGCATACATTTTAAATCCTTCTATTTAAGCACAGTGAAATGAGAATAGTCTGAACTGTGATGTCCATAAGTATAAAATGCATACCAGATTTGGGTGACTTTGTGTAAAAATATAGTAAAATATTCTTGATAAGCTTTAATTAAATAGACTACATTTTAAAATTAATTCTACTTTTAAACCTGCATAGCAAATAGGAAATTTTTATTTATGCACATAGCTTATGATATACTTCTGGAATGCAGCTGTTAACATCATTAGTTTCTTCATTAATATCAAGATGATAAAATAAGTTTGCTAATTCTGAACCCCCAAGACCTCTAAAAACATACCAATATGCTGGACTTTTTCATCAATGACCTCACAGTGGTATGGCCACCGTGTTGGGCTCAGTGGACCAGAAGAAGAGACACCATATAAATCCCGTGGTTCACGGAGGCGTGGTACCCATCTTCCTAGCTGATACTCCAATAAAATCTGTGTAGTTCGAGGGAAGAATGGGTCACCAATAGAATCTGTTGAAGAAAGATTAAAATACAGACATGATAACCACAAAGAAATCCCCAATTCCTACATGTTATACATAGTTCTTCTTTTCCTTTTAATCTACTTAATTTATGTATATTTATAGATATCATTTTAACTAATAACCATGACATTCTAAATTCTAAACGAAATTTTGTGACAATTGATTTTCATAATAGCTAAAAATGTTAACCTATATATGATTTCTTACCAATACTTACATAATGTCTGTTTCTTGCAGCTTCTCTAGCAGATAATCTAAATTTGACTTTTACATGTGAGTGCAAGAACCTGTGGAGCCCAGAGGACAACCTTTGCTTTGGTGTCATCTTAAGAACACTGTCCCCCACCACGGAGACAGGGTCTCTCCCTGGCCCAGGGCCCACCAATTAGGCTGGACTGACTCTCCAGTGAGCCCTAGTTTTCCATTGCTGGGACTGCAAGTGCAGACATTGCTAGGACTTGAACTCAGGTCCTCATGTTTTTAACAAATGATCTATTTCTCAAAGCCCTGTATTTGACTTAACCATACTATTTGCCCAGTGAGTTAAATATAGTCACTAACTATAACTTCACACTTATTGGAACTGTATTCCTAAAGGGTGCTAGTGTTCTCTTAGTCACAAATTTTTCACTGTGTGAGCCAGCCGTAGGAGTGTGGTTCATATGGTTATTATGGGTCTACCCTCAGTAGGCAATGCAGTGACCTCTTCTGTCAGTGTGTAATTGCATGGCATCCGTTTGATGTGCAATTCCTTCTAAGTTTATCTCCCTTCTTTCATATGACTCTAGGACCTGGGAACTAACCTCCAGGGACTTTCCACCAGGATCACAATTCAGCTTCACTTTAAACAATCAAGTCTTTGCTTTGCTTAAAAGTAACTTTTGAAGTCTTCCCCTTATGTGTGGCTTGACAGTGTTTCCAAACCCTTTCAGGTTTTAAGTACCCAATTTATGCACTGTTGTTGCCCAAATCATCTCCTTAAATGTGTCAAAGTTACAATTTAATTGGCTTTACCCAAATAGGATCATGTTAAACATATGACTGTGACTTTATTTAATATGTATCAAAGATAAATATCCACACTGATCCTTTAGATTTATTTTGATATGGCTATCAGAATTCACTTGTGGCTCTTTACTAATTATGTTTCTTTACTTATAAAAGCATTCCTTAAAAAAAAAAGCATTCCTTATGAGCATAGTACAATATATACTTTGAACACAATGTGATGTGTTTTTTTAAATAATTTTCCTATTGTTTGATATTCAGATTGTTTCTGTTGACTCAATTAGAGAAAGTGAAAAAATACTTGTTCCAGTATTACCAAAATATCCCATTTAAAGCTGTGATTTACAACATTAACAGTGACTCATGAGCCCAGGGATAGAAAGATGGGATTTATTACACGGTGAAATTAACATGTCTAATATGTAGTAAAGGTGACATTTCAAACCAGTGATTAAAAAGCGATAAATTTCAATAAATGCCACAGATTACAAAGTGACAATCTAGCTATTTATGAAATAAAAATAAAACCTACTCACGTGAAAAACTATATTATCAAAATTCAGATTAACATAGACAAGTACTTAAGAATTTTTCTGATGAGTATACTCATGATCTTGGGGTAGAGAAGATCTTTGTAATTTGAATAGATAAAAATAAAGAGCCATAAATGAATACTGATAAACTCAACTTCATCAAAATAATTCTAAATGATGGAAGCAATATAAGCAAAAATCAAAAAATTACCATGGATGGGTAATTCATAAAAGGGAATATAATTGATAATAAGCCTGTAAAATAACTCTCAATTTCTCTAACAATATACCAGTTAAAACAAGGAGTTATATCCTGTTTTCTATTAAACGGCAAAGCTAAAACACCAAACCAAAATAAACAAAAATCCAAACAGGCGGCAGGGAAGCATCACAGAACAGCACTACACAACTTCCACTAGTATAGGTATATGTATATAGGTATAATATGTATATATATACCTATACACACTTTATATATATGCACATATACTATATATGTATGTATATACACATACATCACTTGTAAAGAGAAAAATATAGAAAGATACATACTATGCTGGTTGGTTTTTGTCAAGTCAACACAAACCTAGACACATTTGGGAAGATGGAACCCTGAGAAAATGCCTCCACAACACTGGTAAGGAGGCAAGTCTGTGGAGCAAATTTCTGGATTAATGACTGATGTGAAAGGGCCCAGGTCACTGGTGGAGTTGCCATCACTGGACAAGTGGTTCTGGATGGTATAAGAAAGCAAATTCAGCAAGCACGTAAGCAGCATTCCTCCGTGGCTTCTGCTTTGGTTACTGCCTCCAACTCAGTTCCTCGGGTTCCTCCCTGACTTCCCTTAGTAATGGAGTGTGATCTGAGAGTAAGCTGAAACAAATCCTTTTCTTCCCAAGCTGCTTTTGCTCGTGATATTGTCACAACAACAGAAACCCTCGTAACGACACATGCCAACTTAAGAAGAGTAGCTATCTTAAAGTGAAGATTTCAGCATGGTGGTAAAAGACAAGTTAAACTGGCTTTAACACCAGTATTGGACTGTGTTATATATGTAAATATTTACTGGAAATATTTTAGAATTTGACAGTACAACTGTAAACGTTACATTAAAAACTTCAGTATATATCAAGATGCCCATACACACATATCTAAATACTTGCAAATGGATAACCTAACTTTAAAAACTACTTATGCAACTATACATTACTGAAGTAAATATGCATTTCCAATACATCATGCCTGTTATATCTTATGTCTTTAAAAAATTTCTATTTTTAAATAAAATGAAAAGGTAACTCCTTATGTTAAACAGTTCTTCACAAAATAATCACGGCTTTCATTTAATTTCATTCATTACTTTCTAATATTAACCAGGTCTACTTAAAACAGTCCTGAAAGTTTAAACCCCAAAGTGGATGTATTTCTTCCTCCCTGCCCACCAGAATAATCACTGTTGTACTAAATCTGCATTGCTTTTTCAGTTTCCTTATCCTACTCTTATCCACTTAAGGTTCCACGATATAAGGAGGAAAGTACAAATAGATGGGCTCAAACCTGCTAGTAGTGCACACCGATGAATATCATCGCTTACAAATTTCACAAATGCAACCTCATCCTGAAACAAAAGAGTTTTAAAACTTAAGGACCAATAATATCAAAACCTGGAGTTTTGTTTAACATCAACTTTAATACTTGGGATTGTCTTTAATCTTTAATAAATGAAAGACTCCAACGATTATTTGATTTATATTCTGACTCCAAAGCAGCAATTCCAATCCGCTGGAACCTTAAAATTTGCATCTTTATTCCTCCTCTTCCACAGGTTATGACCATAATAATGACTGCAGAGAAGGAATAAAGTTTAAGATTCTTGGAACACTTGGGAAAACAGTTGGAGAATGAGAACTCAAGAAAAAAAGAAAAGTATGGACTTAGAGAACTGTCTATCATTTTGGAAAGATTTTGGGACTTTAAACACAGTCTAATTTATACTTTAAAAGGGAACAGCTTAGAGAAGGTTGCAGGAACAGACATGCATGTTCAGTTCAGTTCCACCCCCTTCCCTGTTCTCTGTTACCAGCCACACTGCTGTACTGTGGTGAAGCACGCGATCACTGGCTGGAACCCCAGTGGTTCTAGTATGGGGCATAGTACGCTGTAACATGATCAGCACAAGGAATTAAGTAGATATGGATTGGAAAAATAAAATCCCTAAAAATACATACATAAATTGTAATAAAATCCTGAATAATCTTATCCAAGTATTTTCTCAAGAAAAATCACTCCCTCCAATCCTTCCCGTTCCCCTCCACACTTTCAGGTTGATAGTCTCTTCAAGATATTTTTTTTTAGATGGGATATATTACACAGTAAGTTTCTCAGTCAAGCTTTTTTCTAACCTTCAAGACAATGACATCATCCTTTAGTTTAGTTTTAGATCACATTAATTCTACCATGTTTTAATTGGAAATACAAGCTTTACAATACATTTTCTCTCAAATTATGTGAAGAAAGACATACCGATTCATCATCATCGCTGATACTTCTGTCCGAATAGTCTCCCTCCTCTGAGTCTTCTGACATCTCTCCCAGTGTCTGCCTTGAACTTTCACTTGGTGTGTGGGGAGGCTGTAGAAGTTCTAAGGAAACTATCGGACAGCTTTTCTCGTAAGCCTAGGTGTTCTACATTAGCTGACTACTCCAAACACATCCAACTGTATTTAATTAACAGTGACAGAACTCTAAAATCTACATAAGGAGACAGGAAATAATTACAATTTCAAAGATTTGAAGAAATTATCAGTATTCCAATAAGGACAAGCCCAAGCCCACTAACTGGTTATACAACACCAAATGGTCAGTCCTATAAATCTATGCATACGAGCAACATTCAGCAGACTCATACAGTTGGCATTTCTGCATTCTTTGCACACACACACACACACATAAGGATAATAATGAGAGGTGATGGTTCTGAGAATGTTGGAAGGGGAGTAAATAAGGTAACTGTATTTTAATTAAATAAAACAATCAAAATAAAGACCAAAGATGAGTGGACAGGGACCAGGAAGGTGAATCTGGGAGGAGATG
Organism: Microtus ochrogaster; assembly: GCF_000317375.1. Taxonomy (NCBI): domain Eukaryota; kingdom Metazoa; phylum Chordata; class Mammalia; order Rodentia; family Cricetidae; genus Microtus; species Microtus ochrogaster. Next base: position 11,503,161 of record NW_004949102.1, on the reverse strand, counting down.
GAGAGGGCCAGCTAAATTTATAACCTGTTAGTAGGTTTTATGAAGAAAAATAAAACTGAAGAAGTCTTTTTAAAAAATAGACAAATCATGTAAATAATTTAGTTGAAAAATTTTCACGGTACATAGCCAAGCCATTTACACGTTATATTTATAATTAAACACTACAGAACTATAGTAAATTCAGGATTATCTTCAGGCATTAAAATTAGGCAGCAAGAAAAAGTATGATTAGTCAGGCAAGATAATGTAGCAATAGTTTAAATTTTTTCCCTTCCTCTTTAACTTTCAATGACTCAAAAGCTTCAGTGTCTAACACTTGAGTTTCTCTTTAATTCTGATCATTTACTGTATAGTTAACTTAATTACATTATTAGCATTCTATCAAAGATTCTATCAAAAGGTTCTGTTGGGAGATGAACACTGTTGCTTCCAGCCAAACCTGTTCCCAAGCAACTGAATGAGCGAAAATCCTTGTCAAGATTTTACACTTTGCAGGCTAGCAAAGGGATCTCCCAATTTCACAACTACTGGTTTATGTTACAAGAGTTCAGGAGCGTGGACGGCACGCAACTGACCACACTTCACAACCCTTGTTTGAGTTGTTTAGAAAAGAGCGTGTTTGGGGGCGCTGACAGCACAGAAAGCCTCGAAAGTTTCAACATAAACAACCACCACCACCAAGAAATCTGTTTCTAGATGACATGTCAGGGCGGAGGCTGACGCTCCAGCCCCGAATGACAGCTCGAAACAGGGACAACCCGCCTGCAGGCACCCGGCGGCCGTCTCCTGCACGGCCGGCCGAAGCGGGCTAGCGCTGGGGGCTTGAAACCTGCTGCCCCCGGGTGCCTGCAAAGGCAGCGAACGAGGAGGCGCGAGGTCGCGCCAGGCCTTCTCGGTGGGGTGGACCGCAGGGCCACGCCGAACCCGCCCTCCGCACACTCACTCCGGCCCCGCGCCGCCCCGCGCCGCCGGGCGCATTGCTCGCGTTCCCCTGCCTAAGCTGCGCCTCTGCCGCCAGCCTCGCTCCCTCGGTCGTTCCACCCTTGCCGGGAGAGTATTTCAGGACGCCCCCTAGACAGCCGGAGACGACCGAGCCAGAGGAGACGCCACCGTAATTCAGTGGCAGCAGCCACGCCCTCCATGGAGAGCGGGCCGCTTGTTGCCGGGGCAACGGCTGTACTCCCGCGAGACTTCGGACAGCGCTGGGGATTTGCCTAGCGACCCGCACGGAAGTAAGTACGGTTTGGGGCGGGAGAGGGAAGCCAGCGAAGATGGTAACTCTGGGTTTGGCTTCAGGGTGATCATTCGCTACCTGGAGGTTTGGACAGGTTTTGAGTTATGCAGGTTGGAAGGACTTTTTAGCACTGGGGGAGGCGCGATAGCAATTTGTTCTGAGTGACAGCGGATTGTTTGCTAGTTTCCTGCGCAGAGAAGGCAGTAGAACAAACTGTTGAAGACTTGTGTCTTAATACTCTTTTAATTTCTATCAGCTTGACCTTGGGGTTAATTTTCTGGACTAAACTTCCTTCAACCACAAAAAGAATCATTAATTGTACTAGGAGTTAAAAGGTTGAGTTACGCCGGGCGGTGGTGGCGGCGCATGCCTTTAATCCCAGCACATCTCTGAGTTCGAGGCCAGCCTGGTCTACGTGAGCTATTTCCAGGACAGGCTCCAAAGCTACCGAGAAACCCTATCTAGAAAAAACATTAAAAAATAAAAAGTTGAGTTCCATTCTGCATAATTCTGTCCTTATTCTGGAAATGAGACTTAACGACTTGATTTGAAGGAGTCATGGTTATATAAGGGCAGACTCTTAAAAGGTTTCATTAGATTAGAAATCCTTTACTAGTCAACATTTTACACATAAAAAAAATCTTTTTTTTTCTTTTTAAAACCATATTTAAGTCAGTAAGATATCCCCATAACAGATTTAGAAACTTTTTTGGTGTACATCCCATACCATTTATTGGCCATCTTTAACTCTGTTGTATAATACAGTTGGAACAGTTTTCCAAGGAAAGTTAGAAAAGGAAAACAACCCATAAAAACAACAAATGAATAGGTGCTTGGTGCCCTTGTGAGCCACGTTATATGACTTGAGACTTGTGATGTTTTACAAACAGGGATGGCAGGCTTGAAACGTAAAGGGAGAAGTGGTTTTGTTTAAGCATGGAAATGGAATGGTTAGCAGCTCTAGATTTGCTAAGTTTCTGAAAATCTGTTTGGGTTAGCAATCCAAAATCCTGGGACTTGGTGTTTTTTTTTTTTTTCACTGACCTGAGGAAATAAAGTCTACCTTAGATCATGATGACTTGAAAATTAATCTCCATGATTAGCCCTGCTTGGTTACGTACCATATGCACATGCATGTCTCTAAAGGTGGCATGCTCGGAGAATCTTGGCTACGGGTCGAGCTCAAAGGTCCAGGGGCTGAAATTGAAATGCCATTGTGGAACTGTAAGGACAGAACTTAACCCTGCTAGTGTTTGTATGTGGGGCCATTCAGAGCTACGTAAGATGAAATGAGACCATCAAGATGGAGCCCTCCTAATTACGACTTAGTGGCTTTATAAGAGAGACCAGAGGAGACTCGCTCCATTTCTGGTCTCTGCCAGCGAGACCATTACCAAATGTGTTCCCTTGACCTAGAACCATAGCCAAATTAGACCTCTTTTCTTTAAACTTACCCAGCCAGTGGTATTGTACTATTAAACACAGTAAATGGGCTAAGACAGTCTTTATATATGGAATCTATTTTTTGTTGTTGTTGTCATTATTGTTGGACTTTAGTCATCGATAAAGGCTGTCAGGTTCACAAGATGAAGCTCATACCCAACCAGGTATGAAGAGGTAAAGATAGGACTTAAATTATATATATAATTTAAATATATAACTATATATATAAATACACACATGTATGTGTATGTGTGTATCTATGTGTGCACATTAACATGTGTCAATGAATCTTTATAGAGGAGAATGATGTTATTGCATAATAAAACTACTTAGAAATTCAGTGAACTTTGAAAATCAGATTCATTCATTGTGCATCTGATCTTTACTGGCTGTTTCACATCACGGACTATTGGCAGTACAAGGGTATTGCAGGGAGCGGAACAGTTTTCCATGGAGATTACATGCTAATGGGAAAAACCGGAGAAAGCAATAGAACCATGCCAATGGAAATGACTACGAAGAGAAATAAGGAGCATTGCAAGTGTTGGGGGTGGGTAGCTTGGCAGAGCAGGGAAATCCTCTGCCCAGGCGGTGTCTGAACTGGAGAATACACACGTGCATGGTGAGAGAAGACCTTGCTGAGGTGGAAGAAGCAGCAAGGACAAAGCCTACGAAAGAAGTGCTGGCTGGAGCTAGTGTCATTTTAAAGAGATGTCATATGGATTTTCTCTCCTCCAGGTAAATTTAAAATACCTTTGAAGCATCCACTTTAAATGTTTAAAAATGAGTTTTTAAAAATTATTTTTATTGCATTTGGGGGGAGGCGTGTATGGCACAGTGCATGTGTGGAGGTCCAGGGACAACCCACAAGAGTCTTTTTTTCCCTGTGGGCCCTGGGAATCGAACTCGGGTCATCGGGCTTGGTGGTAAGTCCTTTCCCCACAAAACCATCATCCAGTTTTACATGTTTAATTTAAAAGTTGTTTTTTTAAAAAATTGATTTCAGACAGTAGCACATACTAGAAATGAAATTCTCTGCCCTCAAGTTAAAATGAAAATAAGGCCTGGGATAAACTCAAAGACTTGCTGAGTTTTGTTCCCGTCTCTGTGATCTCACCACTGAAAGCTACCGGACAGACTCAGAGCCAGTCTACCTTTTCAGGAGGCAGATGTAGCCTGCGTAACTTCCCTTCTACTTTCATACGGCAGTAGGACTCACAATATTCAAAACAAGAAACGAAGAGTAAGAAAAGAGGAAAAGGAGACGAAGGCTGTATGACCACAAAGGCACAGTCACTGGCACGACATCCGGAGGAAAGTTCATTGTAGTAAAGTGGCAAAAATGTAAGCTAGGTTAGGAATATAACTTATTTTGGATAATTTGTCATTTAGAATTTATTAAACACAGATCTAGATAAGAAAACAAAGTGACCAGCGCATTCATTCTTTATGACATCATAGAAGTTAGGTATCATGGGGACTTAGGGTCTTTTCACACAGTTTAGTCAATGAAGCCATTCTAAGAACCAGGGGTGGGGGTTGAAGGGCAGGAACTGGCCAGAGTGTGGCCAGAGCTGCAGAGGCTGCACCTTCCTTGCACTGTCTTGGCCTCAGGATGACCCACTCGAGGGCCAAACCTCTCAAAGTGTTCCCAAGCTCAGATCTTGAGATCTGTCCCACTCAGCAACTAACCAAGACTCAACTCCAGGCTCATCCCATAAAATTACCTTCATTACGTTCTTTTTCCTTCAAGATTCTTGCCTCTTGTGTTGGGATTAGGACATCCCAGGGCCAAAAGGACAAAGGTCTCTTTACCTGGCCAGGTTACTGTCTACATTCTTGGTCTCACACACTTGTCTGTGGACTTTGTGAGGAGAGCAGCTTCTTCAGCCCTCCTCTCCCCATCCACACACAAAATGAGTCCTCTTCAAGGCATCGTGAAGATAACCATCTCTGCGACAGACTGTGGGGTGTAGTAATTAAGAGTGTCGGCTTAGGAATCTATCACTGGGGGGCAAGTACTTTGTGACTTGACAGCTCACTGACCATTGTCACGAGCAAGGAACTCAGGACCGCGAGGGGTGCACCCACACACTGAGACAATGGGGATGTTCTATCGGGAACCCACCAAGGCCAGCTGGCCTGGGTCTGAAAAAGCCTGGGATAAAACCGGACTTGCTGAACATAGTGGACAATGAGGACTACTGAGAACTCAAGAACAATGGCAATGGGTTTTTGATCCTACTGCACGTACTGGCTTTGGGGGAGCCTAGGCAGTTTGGATGCTCACCTTACTAGACCTGGATGGAGGTGGGTGGTCCTTGGACTTCCCACAGGTCAGGGAACCCTGATTGCTCTTTGAGCTGATGAGGGAGGGGGACTTGATCGGGGGAGGGGGAGGGAAATGGGAGGCGGTGACGGGGAGGAGGCAGAAATCTTTAATAAATAAATAAATTAAAAAAGTTCTTTATGCTTCAATTAATCTACTTGCAAAATGGAGATAATAGATTAGTAGATTACTGAGAGGCTTAAAAAAGGGTGACGAGCATGTCAAGTTCTGAGCAATTACCTGTATGTCACTCATGTAACATGAGGGGCAAGTTTTAGCCATTACACTCTTCTGGCATAACATAGGGGCTTTCAAAGCATCCCCATGGAACCAGGAGCATTAATGTCACCTGATATTTTTTTGTTTTAGGATATAAATTCTCAGCATCCACCTCAAACCTACAGAATCAGAAACTGGGGTGGAAACTAGTCTGTTTCCACAAGTCTAGCAGGTGACCTGGTTATAACCTCTATTTGGAGAACCTTTGGCACAGCAGGTTGGGTGTAGACTCTAAAAACTACAGTGCCCAGTTGGGTGGCCTGAAATAAGTTCTTTAACCTTCCCGTGCCACAGTTTCCTTGTAAACAGAAATAGAATGCCACCTACCCAATAGTGTTATGAGCATTAAATGTTGGTACTAGTTAAGTGCTCTCCTTTGTCCTCACTGGCCGTGTTTGAAGCATGCATTCTCACACAGACCTGAGTGGGTGGGGGAAAGGGGGAGGGGGAGTGGAATGGTGGGGAGGGAGAGCAAGATCTGGCTCCCAAAGCAAGGTCTGCAGAACAGCAGGGCCACCACAGCATCAAAGTCATCTGAGAGGCAGACTGTCAGGGGCCTGCCCAGCCCTATCAAATGGTGTGCAGGTTTTATTTTACAGAATATGTTAACTGTTCCTTAAAACAGCATGCCACAGCAAAACATCTGTATTAATTCTGAAGTAGAGTAAGTGGTCAGATTATCTGTGGAGCTGAGATCAGATGAGCTGACAAGCTAGAAAGCTGGGAACAAGACGATGACCAAAACCCATGCCTCTTCCTGAGTACCCCAGATGGCAAGCCTGTGCCACCTCCACACCTAGCCTTTACTTTTATTTTGAAGGAGACTTTTTAAAATGTGCCGTCAGTTGTCTACCTCAGGGCACTTTTGAACATTTGGTTAGAAAATTCCCTGTAGTAAGAAATACTTTAATTGTGAACTTAATTAAATACTTTAATTCTAACAAGTAGTTGTTAGCATGCTAAGGAGCATCAGGAGTTCAAGGTCATTCTTGGTCTCATAAGCATCATGAGTTCCAGGTCAGCCCGGGCTAAGTGAGATCCCATCTCAAAATGCTTCTTTCCTGTATAGAGTGAAAACAACACTCAAGGTGAGGTGCCAGCACCCCTCCCCCCTCCTTATATTACAGCCACATTTCTCACAGAACAATGCATGAGGCAGGGGCATTTGGAAGAATTCCATTTATTGTGGATGCATTTTTACAATATATTTTTATTGCAGCGATCAATCATCAGTGAAAAATACCAAGTGTTCATAACGTTTTTAACAATGGCAGATTCACAGAACACGCTTGTCAACGTGCAGTTTTCCTCTCTTAAAGATAACAGAGAGCTGTAACCGAACAAGTAAATGAGGAATTTGCTTTCTCAAAGATTCAATCCAAACAGAACAAAATTCTACCCTAAAACTCATGTCATCCAAATATTGGAATAAAACTTAGGATCAAGACATTCTTTTCACAACTTGGAACTTTCTTCAAAGCAATAAAACCCAAAGAGCCTAGATAAGAGCTGTCAGGAGAAGGCCTTGGTCAGCACTCTAACACGGCCTTGTCTCCTCACCTCGGCCTGAACTTGAATTTGGATCCATTTTACTCCAATGATGGAAGTCATTTCAATGGTGCACCGTGTGCATTCTAGTTCATCTTATCGTAGACTTGTGTCTACTCTGTCATGGGCAGATGACGTGTGTAGTCTTAGTGGCTTTCCTTCCTTTGGCCCAAGTTTGCTAAAAGCTAGGGAATCCAACTAACTCTCACTAATTCATGAGAAAAATAGACTTTTCAGGCAGTGGTTACCCCTCAAGCCAACCCTTCCCCCTTGAAGGGAAATATGTGGGATTAGTTATTTTGGAGGCTCTCCCAGTGCGGAAGGAATGGAGACTAAGATAATTTTGGTTAAGTCAGCTGAGGTATGAGTTTGTACAATGACACTATATGCATAGAATGTTCTATATAAGAACATTTTGTAAGACGCAGGCGTACTTTTCATTATCTACGGGGAAGAATGAAGACATAAGCTAATACAGGATCTGATGTCTGAATGGTGGAGTTCCTAGAGACCCCGAGGGGGAAATTAAAACTATTAAAATTTACATATAGTTTTGAAATTGTTAGATATTATCAACTTAGGACAGTACCAACTGACTAATAAAAGACAGACAACCTTAATTTAAAAAGTCTGAGCACATAAAGATAGAACTGCCATGTCTTTGCTCACTTTAGCTTCTGCTTCTACACGAGGCAAGTTGGTCTTTGTTAGGTGTCGATACGAGTTCTAATTTGTGCAATACTGTAACCAAAATGCTTGGCTTTACATGATAGAGGAAGAAGACGCCTTAGATATCATGTAGGTCAACTTTTTGGGGAATTTTACTGTTACAAATAAGTAGGCGTTGAGCTTGGTCCAGATGGTAGACTTAATAAATTCACACTGGACTTCAAGACTGCCCTCAATTATAAACTAAATACTATGTCTTATAAGAAATTCCAAATAATTTTGACTTCTAGTCCTTTTTCCAATACTTTTTTTATAAGTCACTGGGCATTGAAAACATAACTATACCTAACTTCCATGTTTCTACCGGCAAATATGAAATATTAATAGGATATTGTGATTTTAATCTTCAAAAGCTGTGATATTGGTTAGTTACAAGGACATACTACTGAATATAATAGTCTAGTACATGAAAGAGCAGTCTACCATTCGTGTGTCTGTATACATGTATGCACATACATTACATAGTCGTGTTATCTAAATGTGGTTCAGGCTACTATTGCTACCAAAGAAATCCACAAAGCAATCAACCTGAAAAAAAAATCAGTACCAGTCAGCTAAAATACTCATCCAATTTAGGTATATGAATCAGCACATAAAAAAGCAATATCTCAACAGTACATCTTTTTTTTAAAAAAGACAATCATTATTGCCCTGTATCAGATCTGAAATGGGTTCCTTTCAGATAGTTTCGATTGCCTACTTAGATAATTTCTTCCATGCTTTAATCTAAAGTGCAGAAACATGATGTCTGTATTGAAACAAAACCTACGGTTCATTCCCCTCCCTCCCCCCTGATACCGCATGCATTCCTCAGATAATCTTAATCTTGAATTCCTTTTGTTGACTTCCAATGTGGTTGACGTCACTGCTCAGATGACAGCAGACAGTAGCGAGTCTATTTCACAGCACAGGTTTCTTTAGCAACAGGCTCTACTGCAAAGGCAGTACTGTGGCCACGAACATCTCTAGTTGTGATTATTAAATATAGTGAGCATATACATGGGTTTACTGGGATATTGGAAATTTTTTTTTTAAAAAGGAAAATGAACCCAATCTAGTAAATTGACATAAATATAAACAGAGCAGTTAGCCCCCTACAACCGAGCTGACCCAGCAAGACGTTTCGCAGTTGGGTTCTTTCTCCGATTGTTTCAAACCTGCTGAGAGAAGAGAGCTTTAAATCAGCAGCCCATAGTGTTTCAGTAGGACAGATCTTGAGCTAAAGACTCACGGTATGATAGGAGTAAATATAAACAACATGAAGGGGAAGGGTACCACTGGCGTGTGGTCACATGTGACCTTTCGCTCCATCTTTGTACTGATTCTTTTTCTTTCTCCTGGATGTTCCTTTCCTACCTTGACCTTCATCTTTGCTCCACGGCACTCAAAGTCGAGATGGCTTTTAAGCTCTACAATACGGACTGGGAATTTCTCGTGTTTTACATGACTGATTAGCTTAGTCAAGGCCACATCAACACACGCTAATGTGATTGCTTTTCTTCTTTATAACCCTTGTCACCTTTTTTTTCTTATCCCCGAGACTTATCAGACCTAGTCTATTCTTTTTTTTAATATTTATTTATTTATTATGTATACAATATTCTGTCTGTGTGTATGCCTGCAGGCCAGAAGAGGACACCAGACCTCATTACAGATGGTTGTGAGCCACCATGTGGTTGCTGGGAATTGAACTCAGGACCTTTGGAAGAGCAGGCAGTGCTCTTAACCACTGAGCCATCTCTCCAGCCCCCTTAGTCTATTCTTATCCATTCTTCTCCCTCTCATCCAGCTGCTAAAAGTCCCTTCTGAGGTAGTAACATATTAAAGTGTGATAGATCGTATTTTCAAAGTACAGTGTACTTCCATTTCAAGGGAATAGTCATATAGTGAGTAGGGAGTCTGATGTTTTGAAACAGGGACCCCTCACCTGCTGTCTCATTATCCCGAGTAGGTCTGGTGGTCTTATTATAGCCTCTGTAAGAGGTCAGTGATGAAGACTATGGAGGAAGGCCTGGTGTGTGCTTTGCCTCACTGTGCTGAATAGTCCCAGGTGCACACTCAGGCTGTCTTGTATGTGAGGGGTGTCCTCTTAGTCCCACAATTCCAGGGTGCTTCTGCTCTACTTCCCATAGCCTGAATATGACCACAGGGACCCTGATACCTGTGACGGTGGACAGTCAACATCCCCTGCTCAGAGAGGATGCTGTCATACCACCTGGACCACTACTGTGGAAGATATATTCATGCTCCCAGGATTTCAGAGTCTTAGGCCCACAAGTTCATTCTTTGTGTTTAAAACAAATATTCACCCTCCCCCCCTTTCCTCTGCCAATAGAAAATTATGAAGGGATTTTAAGAACGTTACATTTTCTGTTTTATGTACATTAAAAAACCCCAAGGGTCATGGTTAAAAATGTTCAGAAGCCAGGCATGGTAGTCATTATGCCTTTAATCTAATACTTGGGAGGCAGGCAGATCTCTGTGACTTTGAGGCCAGCCTGGTCTACAAAATGAGTTCCAGGAGAGCCAGGACTGTTACACAGAAAAATCCTGTCTCCAAAAACAAAACCAAAAAACCCCCCCAAACAACAATAACAACAACAAAAGAAATGTAGGCTCAGAGCAGACTGCTTGAGTATCAGTGTAGGTATTTTTTGAACATGAATTTTTTGTTGTATGTTTATGTTTTGACTGCATGTATAACTACGTCCCATATGCATGCCTAGTGCCCTCAGAGGCCAGAAGAGGGCGTTGATCCCCTGGTGCTGTCCTGGTGCTGTTGTTACAGAGGGTTGTGAACTGCTGTGTGGATGCTGGGAATCAAACCTAGGACATCTGCAGGAACAGCACATGCTCTTAACCACTGAACCGTCTTTGTAGCCCCTGGGTGCACATTTGGCCACTTGTTAGATATGTTCCTTTACAAAAGTTACTTAATTCCTCGGTGCCTCATTCTCTTCCGCCATAAAATGCTAACAGTCCTCCCACTTAATGCTCATAGTAACTGGAGGAACACACGAGGCAATAATGGTACCTAGCAAACAGTAGCTGTTGGGTACTTTTTAAAAGCATATTTAGCAATCATTTGGATAATGGGATTATTTAGAAGTCGCTGTAAGTAGAGAGGCTGGGCTAGTGGATTTCACTGGCTCAGAAGAGCAGTTTATAACTGATGGGGAAGGTGGAGTGCTACACTCAGGCAGCTGCACCAGGTTGAAGAGAGTGCAGAACCCAGGAACAGGGGAAGTCCCTCCCTCCTTAGAGTGGATCTCAGTGATCCTCTAGCTACCTTCAGAGCTCTCATTAGCCCAGAGTTCGCTTCAGAAATCTCTCTCCTAGGACTCTGCATTACTGGGAAGCAGACTATTCTCACCTTATTGCTGATCTGAGTTCTTTTTCTGAATGTTCTCCTACTGAGGGACCAGCTGAGTCTGTTTCTTGAAATGGGGAAATGCCACAATTAGGAGTGGATTATCTCCTTATACAACCAGCAGTACTGGTTATTCTCTGAGTGTATTTTAAACACCACCTAGAGGGTGTTTCTGGAAAATACGCACACTTCCTAGAGGACTAAGCATTCTTAGCCATTAGTTTTCACTGGATAGCATATTTTGTCTATTTAAAAATTAAAATTTTTGCTATAGCCACCTTAAGTCTGAGGCTGTGAGCAATGTCTCCTAGGAGAGTTCTAGAAATAGAACCAATGGAGGAGGCACACAATTTCTCCCAAGAGATTTGTTTCCCCTGAAGTAACTGTGTAGCCTGCAAAGAAAGACCATGCTTATCCCTTAGGGCTCTGATGGCCAGCTGTTCCACAACCATGACAACTATTTAGAAACTGTCTTACTGGGAACCATCCCATGACTGAGACATTTATGTTGAAAGCCTGACAAGCCAGCAGTGCCAATGGCTTTGTAAATTGTCCTTTCTCTGGGCTACGACACACATGATTTTTAGAAACTGATGGTCATCCAAGCCTAGATTTGTGAGTTAGCAATATTTCTCATTTGACCCCAGGACATCATATTCAGTGATTCATGGGGAAAAATAATTAATATCTGAAACATGATTCCCCCTAGGATATTACCTTAGTGGGGGAAGTGACCTTATCCACAGATTGCTTTTCCCAGAGGTTCCGCTTGCCAGATACATCTCCTGGCCTCAAGTCCTAATGAAAAGAAAGCAGAAAAAAAAAAGACAGGTGACCATTCATGATTTCTGGCTAAGCCTAAGTAGGCCAGCCACCACATCAACTGTCCAAAATAGAAGAACCACTAGCCGTTACCTGTCTTGTGAACAGACCTTGGCCTGTTTCCTGGGAATAGGCTGGAAATACATACATGGCCTCCACTAACAACTCTCTGGCTACAGACGTCCATGTCGCTTACCCAAGAGGCAGGCTGGAAGTTCAGAGTGCTTCTCAGGCCCACCCTGCCTTCGGGAGTATACTTGGAAGCATTTGACCTCTGGTCGTGTCTGCATGGAGCTAAGTTCTCAGAGCCCCGTGGCGTTGTGCTCACAGTCTTTGCTGGCCCCCATCTCCCCAGATCATTCCCTGTAGTGTTTTCTTCGTTCCCTAGCAACTCCCTTTTGTAGGATCACTGTCCTAGGATCTTGCAACCTAAGGGAGATACTGAAATCGTTCCGTGTTTCTTGATGGCCAAGTGTGTCATTTGGAAGTGGATTAGTAGAACCTAGCCCCAGAAAAATAATCATGAGTCACCAACGGCAACCCTAAGAGAAGTGGGCAATGTATTTTAAGAACATGTGTGACTCCTGAAAACAGTAAAGTAAGACCCATACTAGTCATACAGTCTTGGATTCTTGTTTACTACCTCATAATTCATTTCATTTGGATAAGGACCCAAATTGCTGTTTTCATTTACTTTTCTTCCAGCATTTGCTTATATTAGTACTTGGCACAGGTAGTTTGGAGAAAATGAATGTGTTTTACTGAAAATAGTACTGCTTACTTTGGCAATGCCTTTTCTCGTTAGGAAGGCAAAGCCTTAGCAGCTGTGGTTTTCCACGGATGCCAGTTTTGGTGAACATATTTCTGACACAGAATACCAGCATCTCAATACTGAACCTGCATGGTTAAATAATGCCATGTGGAGATTTGTCATATGCTTAGCGAGGTTATGGGCCTGTGGAATGAATTCCTGATATTCTATTAGAAAGCGATACCTATTTAACTTGGAAACCTTAAGCGACAAATCATATTTAAAAAGAAAAAAAATTCCACTACATTTGCCAGTGTGGGTAAAAGTTGCCAAATTGTCTGGAAGACTTAAAAACATTGGCAGCTATAGTAAGGAACATGCTGGAAGAAGCTCTGAAAAGTGGGTGCTATCACTTATTTCTTTGAGATTCATAGATGACAAATATTTTTCTATCTTATGAGTGTTCCATTTCCCTGAAATCACGTTGATGAATCTTTCCAGATCACTTAAAGAGTTTAAATAAGGGTGTTTCCAGAAAATAGCAGCATCCACATTGTAAGTCAGCATTTTCAAGTCAAAAGGAAATATAAATGGAATTACCTGACCATACTATATGAGAGAAAGAGCCAGGCTGGGAGAAGAGGGAGAGATGAAGGCAGGAAAGGCAGGTTTCCAGTCAACGAGAGACGAAAGAGTGAAGAAGAGAAGCCAGCTGAGAAAGACATCGTTCTTTTTTAAACAAAAAGAGAGACAAGTTAGCACTTTAATTGCTATATGACATGTAGTTTAGACACAAAGACTAGACAAATCAGCTAAAACATTCAAACTTGAATTCCAGTCATAAAGTTATGCTGGAAGTTTATAAATCCTACTCGTAAGTAGCTTGACTGTCCCAGAGAGATACACAAAGCAGGACAATGTTTAATTTTAAATATGCTAATTTCTGGGGGATAATGATGACAATTTTGAGTACTTGTAATTCTTAGCATCCCTGAGAATAAGGCCATAACTACCAAGTCTTGGGTGGTTTTTCTTCTGAGTTTCAGAACGCAACGTGCTAGTGTTAGCCCTGTGGCTTACTCTTTTGCTTTTGGGGTTTCACCATGGGTAAAGACTGTTTGGTTGAAATAACTCCTTGTTCTCATGGTCACAGGTCACAACTGCAAACAACAAACCTAGGATTTCTCCTCCAACTACCCGTAGTGAGAATAAAGGAAATGGGTTGAGAATAAGTTGTATCTGGTCCAGAACCAGAAGGGACTATTGGAGTTCTCCTACTGGGTGCTGCTTATAGATAATCCTCTGACATTCTGGACTCAGGACCAGCCTAACCAGAGCCCCCAAACTTGGATATCTTGAAGGACCAAAATGGAAACACACATGTCTGAAGTGGATGGTGTAAAAAAAGAAAGGACCGGAACCAATATATTAAAGAATGTATATTTTCATACTTCAAAAAGTGCTCAGATTATAACTTGAAAAAATAAAAAAAAAACCCATAATGGTCAGAATTTAGCTTCAGGTCAACACTGTGACACCTCATGGATAGGACCCAAGATCCCTGTTTGATATCTTCGTATCCTGCCTTCCTTGGAGGTTTTGTCTGACAGTCTACACATCTGTAGGACTCCAGTGGCCTTTTCCACACTGAAATTTCACCTCATTTCTGCTGCAACCACAGAGTCCGAGCTTCACTTTTCCTACCTTGCTGGTTTCCAAGCCATTATCTTCTTCCAGGAGACAGTCACATGACTAGCTGTAATTTGACATGGTGGGTACTAGGGCTAAAATACAGGAGGAAATACTACCAGAGGAATGTGTCCAAAGCTTTACAAAGCTTAATGAGTATAACTAACATACTATTTTATTGATGACATCGAATATATATGTCTTACTTACTTATTTGAGGCCACACAAATCTGTCAAACCCAATGGGAAGAAGGTGATCACTAAAATATATACTAACTGTTGTATTCTTCCCTTCTTTGCTTTCCTAGGTAAGTTTAAAAGTCACTTACTAAGGAGGTAAAGCAGCCTGTGGTTTTTTAAGTTTCCTGTATTACTTTTCTGTCCTGTCACTTTTTAGGAGGCCATCAATAACCGCAGGCGCTGTTACCGCTATCTTTGGTGTGAGATCCTTAGTACAATCCCACCTATGGAGGTAATAACTCCATTTACATGTACTCTTTTAACCCTTCCACTAGGAGGGTAATGGATGGGAAGCAAGTCAGGTCAGGGGCTGATCAAAGACTCGAGAGGTAGCCCTGGACCGAGCCCATGAGGACAACTTGGTACAGGATGAACTAGACCACACATACTGGAGACGTGGGTGGAAAGGAATGGCCATCTGCTCTAGAGAGGTGATGCCATACTCAAAGAGAAGCCATTTATCTTTGTGTCCTTCCTTCTTTTCTCAGGAGAGTCCCTGAAGTGGGGTATGTGGCCATGAACGCCTCAAATTTACATGTTATAGAACGGCTTTTAGTTTCATAGTTTCATTTGACTTTCAGAGGGATCCATGATTCAGAAATCAAAGAATTAGTAACCATGGGTCTAGAACCATACCATTGACAGACCATAATTTATTTCTATTTAAAAATAATTTATATTTCTTGTGTCAAGATGACCAGTTGTGACATTTGAGGCCCCAAAGATACATCTGGGTGTGGTGTCTTTCCTCTCCCCCCCCCTTTTTTTTAATTGACTCCATCTCCTTTATCTGCTTGGCAGGAATGCATATTTTTTCAATGGGTAATGTCTTCACAACTGTAAACTGAGTTCACATTGGCATATACCTTCTGTGAAGTCTTGCGCAAAGACCTTGGGCAGAATATTAACTAAAACGCTTAATGTTTTGCTCCCAAGAATGGAACACAAACATTTTCGTTTCTCCTTTATAATTTGGGAAGTGCTAGGATATCGCTGCAGGAGCTTAACACTTTACAGGCATGGGATCTGGGATGTTTTTCTTCTTAAAGAATGAAGGTTATGTTCGATGCCAGCCTGGTCTACATGGTGAGTTCCAGGGCTATGTTATTGCAAAAACCCACAAAAAATAAAGGATAAATTAATTAAATAACAATGAATGTAGTTATGGTAGTTCCTTTTCTGCTCCTTTGATACCAATAAAACTGCAAAGTCAGCTTAGCAGAGAAGGCTGAATGAGAATGTGAATGATTTATTCTAAGAACAACTGTAAGGCAATTACATAGTGAGTTAAAGGAATATTTGTATAACTAGCTTACACTTAGTAAATAAGAAAAGTTTTAGTAGTCTAAAATAATATTCATAGCCATTTTTTGTGGTTTTGCAGGGGGAGTATTTCAGTTTTCTAGTTTCAGGGTTTTTATGGTTTTCCTTTTCAGGTGTTGATAACACATTATTCCATTTATATTAATTATATGTATAATAGAAATTATTTCAGTAGCTACTAAATAACTATTTTGTGTTAAGTTATAGAAATTAGTTAAAATTAAAAAAAAACATGGCTTGAAAATGGTCAAAATACCCAATCTTTTGGGAGTAAGTTTTGGAATGCTTGTAATAAATAAGTAGCCTGAGAAACATGGCATTTTGCTTTCAAATTCCTGTGTGTAGTTTATAGAATAGAAGCCAAATAAACAGATAAGTAAATAAAGGAAAACAGAGAGAAATGCAGAGGGTCTTAGTTGAACGGCCCCAGCATCGTGTGCCACAACTAAGCCCTCCTCCCCCACTCCAGCAGAGGCTGTGCTTTACCCTGAATCGTGGTGCAGCTGCTCAGGCCACTCTGTGTCTGCACACCCAGAAGTGTGCCCCCCAGCAGTGTGCCCCCCAGCAGTGTGCCACTTACCAGTGTGCCACCCAGCAGTGTGCCCCCCACCAGTGTGCCCCCCACCAGTGTGCCACCCAGCAGTGTGCCACTCACCAGTGTGCACGCCCACCAGTGTGCCCCCCCAGAAGTGTGCCCCCCAGCAGTGTGCCCCCCAGCAGTGTGCCACTCACCAGTGTGCCACCCAGCAGTGTGCACACCCAGCAGTGTGCCACTCACCAGTGTGCCGCCCAGCAGTGTGCCACTCAGCAGTGTGCCACCCAGCAGTGTGCACACCCAGCAGTGTGCCACTCACCAGTGTGCCGCCCAGCAGTGTGCCACTCACCAGTGTGTCCCCCACCAGTGTGCCACCCACCAGTGTGCCACCCAGCAGTGAGCCACTCAGTACCGGCAGCAGAGGACAGGAAAACCATTCCTCCTAGGCAGGTGAGCCAACTGCTCTTTTATTCTTATGTGTAAGTTGTAAGATCCGAGAAACTCAGATCTCCCCAAGCTACTTACAGAAGGCTTTGGAGCAGGTGACTTGTTGCCATCTGGTGATTTAGTTAGCCATTCATTGATGCGGCTGGAAACTCCCACCTTCAGGCCAGCGGTTTCCTGCAAAAAACCAGTCACCCCAAAAACTAAAGAAAAAAAGGTACCTTTACCGGGGAAATCTTACACACTTCAGGGTATCCTTAAATGGGCAATTGTTGATCTTGAGTACCAGCTGACTGAAGGATTAGCTAGAGAAGACGCAGGAAGACATTCCCTGCCCCTTCCCCAGAGGCGGCAGCACCTTCTGGCTGTGACCAGCTGTGAAGAGGGGCTGCTCTGCCTGTGTGCTTCACACCTTGCTTGGGGCTGCATCTGTCTTGTTGTTTCAGTAGCCAGCCTTCCTTCGCTGACATAAGAACCCAGTTTTTTCACCCTTCCAATGTGGACTAAAGCCCAGTAGCTCTCCCGATATCCTCCAGGCCTTCATCACTAAATCAGGACTGCTGAAGCACCCAGTACTGTGGGCTCAGCAGCCCCCTTCAGTGGGTTTTCAGCCTCTCTAGTGTGCAGCAAGCCACTGCTGACCCAGCTTCCACCACATAAGTCAATGTAATATATTCTCCTTTATAATAATGCATATTTATTGTATTGATTCTGTCCCTTTAAAAAGTATATCAGGGGCTGGAGAGATAGCTCCATGGTTAAGAGCATGGGCTGCTTTTCCAGAGGACCTGGGCTTGATTCCCAGCACCCACACAGTGGCTCCCAACCATTTGTAACTCCAGTTCTAGAGGATTCTATGATCTCTTCTGACCTCTGCAGACACTTGGCATACACATAGTGCACAGATATACATACAGGCAAAACAGCCATACACATATAATAAAAATAAATCTTTAAAAAACGAAATATCAGTTTTTATTCCATATCTCCTTAGCCCATCCTAACCCTAATGACTGATAATTAAATGCAAGCACTTCATTTAGTGGTCCATGATCACTGCTGAGTACACAGGCTAGCCCATGAATACAATCTCTATGAGCTTGCTTTATTTTTGCCTTTTTTTTTGGCAAATCAGTGCAGGTCATACATTCTTCATTGCATTTGTTGTGAATGAAGGCCGTTCCTAATGCAAATGGGGAAAATCCACTTTTCAAAACTTGAGATGAAGCCGGGCGGTGGTGGCGCACGCCTTTAATCCCAGTACTCGGGAGGCAGAGGCAGGCGGATCTCTGTGAGTTCGAGACCAGCCTGGTCTACAGAGCTAGTTCCAGGATAGGCTCCAAAACCACAGAGAAACCCTGTCTCGAAAAACAAAAAAAAACAAAAAAAAAAAAAAAAAAAAAAAAAAACTTGAGATGATGAGATGCATGCTCATACCTTATTTGGTGTTCCCGAGGCAGAGGGGGAGGAGAACACATTCCCTCTCTCCCACATGCTCTTGATGTTGCGGACCCCTTCAGCAGGGACAGGGAGATCCGAGGCTGCAGGCTTAGGAGGTTTGGAAGCCTTTGTTCCCTGAAATGTGCAAATATGCTTTAAGACAGTGTTGAGAAGTTTGTCCTCATAAAATCAGAGCGAGCTGGTCTTACTCAGCACCATCAACTAAAAAAATTGTTGTGTGCACTTCTATCGAAAGGGATTCATGGTTTCTGTTGTACAGCTCCATTCCGATGTTGTGATTCTTCACATAAACCATCAGAGCTGGAGCAGAGGATCTTCCAGAAAAGAAACGTGCTTTTTAGGACTCTATCATTCAGGAGAAAGAGGACTCCATTTCCTCAGCCGATTATTTTCTGGTGTTTTCGTTTTTAATGTGCATGTGTGTTTGCATGTTTGTGTGTATGTATGAATGTATGTGGAAGCAAGGTGTGTGTGTGTGTGTGTGTGTGTGTGTAGGAGACCAAAGCTCAATCTCAGGTGCTATTCCTTAGGGGCCTTTTTTTTTTGAGGGGACGGGTGGTTCATGGATTTAGCTAGGATGCCTGGCCAGTGACCCCCCAAGAACCTTCTTGTCTCTAACTCCTCAGCACTGGATTATAATGTGTGCAGCCACACCTGGCAGTTTTTTATGTGGCTCCTAGGGCTCAACCGTAGGCTCTTTTTGCTTGTGCAGTTGCTGAGTAAACTAGTTCCCAAGCTTCTCCAGTAGATAGGCATTTGTTCTGCTTTGTTTTTAAATGTGTATTCGTGTGTGCTATGCATATGTGTTTGAGTGTGTGTGTGTGTGTGTGTGTGTGTGAGAGAGAGAGAGAGAGAGAGAGAGAGAACACGTACACGTGGAAACCAGGGGTTGATGCCCAGTGTCTTCCTTGATTGCCCTTCACTTTCTACACTGAGGCAGGCTCTCTCACTGACCCTGCAGTTCACTGGTTCTGCTAGTCTAGCTAGGCAGCTTGCTCCAGGGATTCCTTGTCTCTGCCTCCCAAATGCAGGCTTCCGTGCCTTCAGCTTTTACATGGGTGCTGGGGGTCTGAACTCCAGTCTTCAGATTACAAGGAAGTCCTATGTGATTACACGACCTACTGAACATCTCCCAGCAGATAGGCTTTTAGCACCTACTATGCATGCTAACTTTGGTAGAGTTTGTCAAAGCAAGCCAGTTTGTTCCATAAACCACAGTAAGCTTATATTTCAATAGGATAAATGTCAGTAACTTATTAGTACTTATTTTTCATTGTCGTAAACACTATGAAAATAATGGATTGCAATTTATCTCTAGAAGAGAGAACACATAACAGGGAAATGATATTTAGTTTGAGAATATCAATCAGGCTAAGGATTCTTTAAGGATGTAACATTTACAACCAGATTTTACCAGAGACTCAGAAGTAGGAAAAGGAATAGGAGGAGGCCTTCATTCTATGCAGAAAAACAGCATATGTAGATGCCCCAAAGTGGGGAAGTTCTTCAAGACTGAAAGGCTGAGGCAGGACAGCATAGAGAACATACTGGAAGGAACAAAGGAGACAAGTAAGAAGGGCATGTCTTTGAGAAACTTTCCCAGCTGTAGACAAAGACAAGCCCAGATGGCTTCTCTATCAGACCTGATCTGTGACTGGTGGTTTAGTAGGGATGAGTTACATCTTCAGTGGTATACAAAAATGTGCCTGTGCCCGGTCTGTGGCCACAGTCTTGGCTTCATTCGTCAGTGCTAGGACCAATCTAACCAGAGAAATTAACTGTGCACAGTTTGTCATGTTTTAGTGGACACCAGTCTTGTGAATAAAATGGGTATTGGTACTTCATTAAGTATTTAATAAATCATAAGATTCCCCTCTCAGTCTCTCATGTCATTTGTGAACTACATTCTAGGCATCTCTACTCTGAGTACAAAGGAAAGGAGAAAAAGAAAGTGAACCCAAACAATTTACTTCACTGAAGATGCTCTGATACAGAAGGTTAAAGCCGTTGCTCAAGTCTACACAAAGAACATAAAAGCATCACATCTTGATCAGTGATGTTAATCTTTTAGAGCTTCGGATGAGAAAGACACATTACTTCCAAACAAAATCAAATTCCCAAGTCAACTGAACAGTAAAAAAAAAAGTTGGTAACAACATAAAACTATGATCCTTTTACTACTAACCAACCAGTAAAATGGATGATGATGAACACAAGTTGGTTCTCATCTTGATGTTATTTCATGCTCCCATATTTATTAGTAGGAAGTTTCCGCAAGCAAAATTCAAGATGTACTTGTGACTACCTATGATGCATATATCCATCAATCTATTCCTTAGAGACTAGAGAGCAGGCTTAGTGATTTAGAACACTCGCTGCTCTGGCAGAGGACCCAGATTCAGTTCCCAGCATCCACACGGTGGCTCACAACTATAACTTCAGTTCCAAGGGCGCACATACGTACATTCAGGCAAAACATTCATACACAAAGAAAATTCAGACTACAAATGTTGAAAACAACCTACTCAAAAGTCTCTAATACGTCTTTCTTACTGTATTTCTTCATAGCTAGTTACGGAGATCGTTATTAATATTGTACTATTATCAGGGTGCCAGGCTCATCCATCACCCTAAAGTTTCTGCGAACACATACGTAATCCCAGCCTGTTTCTGTTTGATAGGATTGTGACCGGGGAACAGCACTCACCTCGATTGCGTTGGTATACTGCTCCAGCCTGCTGTCAATCTTGGAGACTACTGCTGCTTGATGCGTCGATTTGACACCACTGCCAAGCAAACACAGACATGAAAACATGAGTCCAAAGACATCTCTTCGTGTGAGTCACAGCTGATGAGTCTCAACTGAACAGTCAATTATAGTTACCTTTTCTGCACTGACTTATTCAAAAACTCTGCTCGTTCCTCTATCTGGAAATAAAAAAAGAAGAGAAGAAGCCGTGTGAATATGCAGAAGGAAAATTACGTGCAAAGCCCTAACTAACACTGGGACGCTCTGAAGCCTGGCAGACTGAGACACGAGGTAATAGAATCTGCACCGATGTGCCTTTGAAATACCTTGTGAGCACTTCTGGAAGGCAAGGCAGATCCAGAGTGGCACAAGTCTCTCCTGTGGTCCTACCTGGTGGCCTGTAGCTTACCCACAGTGCCCTTTAGCCACACCACTCCCATTCCTGAACCTGGTAAATGAAAAACACCACAGAGCATGTGAAGGCGCTCCGGTGATGTGCACAGCAGCCCAGATGGGGAGAAAAGTAGGAATGATGTATTTGACACTGGGGAAGTGAAAGGAGGACTGGGAGAGGATAAAGAATGCAGAGAGAGAGGGGCTGGGGGGATACTGAGTTTTGGAAACAAAAAACCACCATACATAACACAGAACAATGCCATATTAATTATTCATATACTTAAATCTCTATCACCTGTAATGGCTTTTGGAATCGGTCCTTTGGAAGCTAATTGTGTCAGGAGGGTGGAGTTCTCGGGAATGGCATTAGTGCACTGATGAAAAAGACAAGAGAGCTTGCCTATTGCCATGTTCTCTGTCACAGGAGGAGACAGCAAGAACGTGCCCATTTGTGAAGGAGGGGGAGAACCCTTTCCAGAATCAGCAGGGCTGGCATACTGATGACCTTGCACTTCCCAGGCTCCAAAATTGTGGAAAACAGATGTCTACTCGGATTAGCTGCTTGGGTCCTACTGTGTAGTGTAGACTGTCCTGGAATTCTTGATCATCTTGCCTCAGTACCCTAAGTGCTGGATTGACAGGCATGCACCATCACACCTGGCAATGATAACTGCCAGTCTACAGTAATCTGTTTTATTCACCCAAACTGATTGAGAGAAGGCAGCATTGAAGTCTGTCAACCTAGGTCAGGTCACTACAGTAGATTCCCGGACAGGATCAGCTATGGAGTCTTTCAGCATGTGTGTTCCTTGGCAGACTAGGGGGACAAAAGGTCCTTTAAGGAGAAAACACACTTAGTAGATTAGGAGAGCATAGAAACAAAACATTTAAATGTCAGTGGTGGGTGCCAAATTAAAGATGGGAACATGATGCCACATCTATAAGACAAAGTGGGGGCTGGGGAGAGAAGCCTTTTCAGAAATTCTGATATTTAAACTGAGTTTTGTAGTTTATAGTTTCCCCAGTGAACTTATGAAAGTGAGGGGAGGCATACATGAACTAGAGGGGAATGGTTTTTTTTTTTTTTTTAACAAGTCAAATACTTAGAGACATGGGATGCCGAGGGCAGTGGGGAGCACACTGCAGTGCAGTACCAAGGAGAACTGAGACTTGTGTTGTGTGTGTGTGTGGTTCTGTCAGCATCTTACTGACTCAGGTTGTCCCGCTCACCTCGGCTGTCACACTCCCGTTCCTCCTGAGTAGTTAATTCAGCTTGACCTCATTTTCTAGTCTAGTTAGGACTCACCCTCCGCTTACTGACTTCTGCTGGGAAATGCCTTAACTGTCTGCTTTAAATTACCAGTTTGTGTGGAGTTCATGAATTAAATACTGCACAGCATTGAAGGAATTTAAGGAGGGAAGCTGGCTGCCCCTGATGACAGGAGGCAACAGTATGGTCTCAACAGACTGGGGGAAGAGATAATACTGCCGGTTTCAGATGTTAGTTTGTGTATTTTCTTTACTTCACATTCCACATCTCCATCAACAAACTACAACAAACAACATCAAGACCTTTAGATTTACTCTACGTAAAATTTATTCGCTGCTTATATTATCATTCATTGTTACCATAATCAAGCAATGAGAACTCATAGAATTGCCCAGACGGTAGAGATCATAAGTAATACACAAAATATACCATTTAGTACTATTTTGAGGTCAAGATTCAGATGTACCCCTCCCGTGGGCACTACACAATAGCACCTGTGTGTCAGAGGGATTATAACTGAAGCTACAGCCTCGCTAGCTACTGAAATTCCATTATAGGATAAACTGCATTTAGGAAAATCTCAGGAAACTCTCTAAGAAACATGCCATCAAGACAAGGGGCACATGGTGTACTCCTGAATGCTCATCTCTATTATGTATAAATTAAAAATGCTCTGGTCCTTTCTATGCACTGACTAAATGACTATTGACTTGTGTAGTTCTGTAAGAGAGAAGACAGAGGGGGCTTCCTAGGAAGGCCTGAGGAAAATAGAAGGATGGACTTGAGAAACGAGGAAGCCGAGGGGGCTGGGCAGAAAGGAGATGACGATTAAAGACTGCTGGGGGAAGGAAGCCCCAGGTTCTCCAGCACTCAGGGTAGATAGGATCTAGTCTCAGTGACGACTGCCCTCACGTTATCAGGACGGTTCAAGGAAGGCTCAGCTTGGGAGAGACTTTAAGGAAGGAAGGAAGGGAGAACATTGTTTTCTTTGATTATTTGTTGATCCAGGAATAAAAGAGCCGAACTGGGGACAGGCTGCACTCTGGCAGAGATAGCCAAAGTAGAGGGAAGTTTTCTTCTTATTGCTTGGTTGATGGCTTCTGTTATTCCTTTTGCTTTTGTCTTTCTGCTCCTTTTTCTATACCGGTGATTTTCGAGCCGTGGTCAGCACTTTCACCATGATGGTCCCAAACAACCAAATGAAAACATTTTTTTATGGTTTTGCATTTGTTTGAGACATGGTTTTATTCTGTACCTCCGGTTGCCCGAGAACTCACTAGGTAGGTAGTCCAGGCTGGCTGGCCTTGAACTGATGATCCAGCCTTCCAGTGCTGAAATAACAGTGTTACTACGACCAGCCTTAAGTACTCTTTATTTGTGAGATTTAGTTTAAAAAAAAAAATTTATATGTATGGGTGTTTTGCATGTATGTATGTCTGCATTCATTGCCCATGGAGACCAGAAGACATGTTAGGCCCTCTGGAACTGGAGTTACAGATGGTTGCTGGCTGCTGAGTGGGTGCTAGGACCTAAACCCAGGTCCTCTGCAAGAGTAACAAGTGTTCTTAACTCCTGGCTATCTCTCCAGCCCCCACTTTTAACAAAAATTTACATCATTAAGGGTTGAAAAAAACCATTTCATGACATAATTATATGAAATTCAAATTTCAGTGTTCATAGATGGAGCTGGCCTACTGTAGGCCTTATTGTGCTGTGCTCTGAGGGCTCACTGGCTGGGATGTTGCTCCCTTTGTGAGTCCTGAATCATTTCCTGTGAGGCCGTCAGCTATATTCCCATAAAGGGGCAGCAAACTTACTTTGCACTTTTCTTTCTCACAGTATGTAGCACAGATTAGTTACATTATAAATATAGATATTTAAAAATAAATTCCCAGTTGCTTATATTGGTGTGCTGGTTAGTTTTATGTCAACTTGACACAAGCTATAGTCATGGGGAGGAAGGAGCCTCAGCTGAGAAAATGCCTCCATAAGATTGGGCTGTAGGCAAGCCTGTAGGACATTTTCCTAATTAGTGGTTGATGAGGGAAGGGTCAGTCCATTGTGGGTGGTGCCGTCCCTGGGCTGGTGGTCCTGGGTTCTATAAGAAAGCAAGCTGAGCAAACCATGAGGAGCAAGCTGGTAAGCAGCATCCCTCCATGGCCTCTGCATCAGGTTCCTGCCCCGTGTGAGTTCCTGTCCTGACTATCTTCAATGATAAACAATGAAGTATAAGCCAAATGGATTTTTTTTAAAAAGAGTAAGTCTTGGATTTTCCCACAGCAGACCCTGAGATGAATGGTCAAGTACAAAAGTCACGGATTTCCTGCAATAAGGATACATTTTGAGAAACACGTTGTCCATTGGATGATTTTGCTGTGTGAACATCATGCTTTGACCCTACTGACAGAAACTGAGACACCTACCATGTCATTATTATGTACCAGTATTGTGCACCTGGTCTATGATTGGCCAAATTGTTATTACCCAGTTCACAATGGTACTTTGGGAAATATAACTGTAACCAAGCTGGGCATGGTGGTACATGCCTTTAATCCCAGCACTTAGGAGGCAGAGGCAGATGGGTTTCTGTGAATTTGAGACCAGGCTGGTCTACATAACAAGTTCTAGGATAGTCAGGACTACATCGTGAGACATGGTCTACAAACCAACCAACCAACCAATCAACGAACCAACCAACCAACCAACCAACCAACCAACCAACCAACCAACCAACCTGTGCCTAGCATTCACACCATCATAAAGACTAAGTGAGATTATGTGAATGCTGAGGGCTCCTGAAACAGCTCATTTGGTAAAGTGTGTTTCCCAGAAGCATGAGGACCTCAGTTCAAACCCCGGGTTCCAATGTAAAAAGCCAGCTGGGGTTGCATGTGCTTGTAATTACAGCTCTGAGGACCTGGAGACAGGTAGTTCCAGGTTAAGAGGAGGCTCTGACTCAAAACAATGAAGGCAGGTGGCTTCTGAGGAACAACACTTGAAGTTGACCTCTGACTTCTACACGCATGGACATCTATGCATACACATCCCCACATGCATGTGTTCTCCCCACAAACACAAACATTCTGACAAATAGGTAACAACTGTAAAGTGGAGGTGACTGGCTTTTGGTCCCTTTCACATGGGAGCCTGGTTGAGATTTGACACTGACGTTGCCCATTATTGATGGTTCTAGTCTAGTTAGGCTAATGGTAGATGAAGACAGGCTAGGGATGTTGAAGGTTCTCTGAGCCACCACTCACTCACTCACTCACTCACTCACTCACTCACTCACTCTCACTCACTCACTCACTCTCACTCTCACTCACTCAGGATTCCTCTGTAAATATTTATCAGATACCTTCCATACATAAGGTACCATGCTGAGTGCTCAAAGCAAAAGAGAGACTTGGTAATAAATGACCAATCGAGTCTGCTGCCTTCCCCCACAGCACACATCCCAAACAGCCCACAGTCTCCCTGACCAGTCCTTGTTTTACTCCTTCTTTTCCTCTGGACAAGAACTTCTTGACTTCTTAACTTCAGAGTCAGGAGGTCTGCTCCATGAAGGCAGTAGTAACCTAACTCTCCTGGAAAAGGACCTTATCTAAGTTGCATCTCATCTCCTACAGGAATAGCTTTGCAGTTTGCACCTGGACTAATTCCAGTTGTTTTGCTTTTAGTAATCCCAAAATTAACATAAGAAGTAGCTGAAAGAGTCAGCGTTCAAATGTTTGTACATTTAAACATCTAAAATTCATATGGTGCCGTCTAATCCCCAATGTGCTATCTAAAAGGTGGGGCCTTTGGGTGGACTCCTCATGAATGGGATTGATGAGCTTCTTAAAGAGGCCAGAGGGAGCTTGCTTGCCCCTTCTTTTTCCTTCCACTATATGAGAATAGCAAGAAAGTGTCATCTACAAAGAACCAGACACTGAATTTTCTAGTGCCTTGATCTTGGACTTTTCAGCCCCCAGAACTGTGGGCAATAAATTTCTGCTGTTTATAAGTTACCAAGTGGGGAAGAGGTGTTAATTCAGTCCACATGACAGAGCAGCCATAGTTGCGGACGTGACCTAAGTCCTGCTACCCCGAAACAGAATGCTAATGTACTTCCCCTTCAGTTTACCTTTGCTAGAAAAGCTGTTTGGATAATAAATGTGAGTGATCTTCAGGATTTGAAAGAACCCCGAGGCTCCCTCCTGATATCGCTGTGTGAACTGTGCCTCAATTATTCCCACGCCTCTGCACTGGGCCGAGAGATAATTTATGTCGAGGCTGGACCTCAACAACCAAGTCAAAGATGATTTGATATTGTAGCCTAAACATATTAACACAGCACAGTAAA
>NW_004949102.1:11475180-11475950 GCF_000317375.1 Microtus ochrogaster | reverse complement strand
AAGACTTTCTGGGAGAAACATACCTTGAGAGATGAGCCTTTGGGGGTGAAACACTTGAATGGCTTCTTGTCCTCGGACGAGCCATCTTCTGGTATCTTCTGGCGTTTCTCAGCAGCTTCCGCCCTTCTCTTTTCAATCTCTTCCTTTAGCCTCCTCTTCTCTTCCTGAGGGAAAATAGCAAGCAAGTCACATCATCTGCTTCAAGTGCCTCAGTTTCCTCATTTATAAAACAGAGCCACAACGGTCACCGAATATCCTGACAACTAATTTAGAAAAGATGCGTCTGAAATGTTTAGACTGCCATCCTACTCAGCAAGGCTTCCTGAAAGGTGATCTGTTACCATCACCACCTTGTAAGCCACTTAGCAACAGCCCTCCACTTCTGAATAGGGAGGTGAATATGAGGGTCCCTCTACCTGCCTCCAGGAAGGGCTGTCAAGGTGGGATCCTTTGTGCAGAAAGTGCTACAGATCTACAGCACCAGGCTTGACAAACTGTGTGAGCGCGATAGGTTGAGATGATTTTGTGGCAGTCCCTGACTCAACTGAAGACATTATTTCAGGTGGTGTGACAGCCTGAGAGGATGCTGATATTGTTCCTCAGTGGGAAGGCTGCGGATGGTCTCATTAACCCTCTGTGCTTTTGCCCCAATCTAGAGAGCACCCTGTCTTCTATCAGGCTAAAGCTCGGGGTTCTGATCAAGTCACCTCTGTTCTTTAAGAGTGATTTTCTGGGTCCAGGGGTAGGTTGATCTCGAATTTCCTGAGGAA
>NW_004949102.1:11464564-11473358 GCF_000317375.1 Microtus ochrogaster | reverse complement strand
ACACAAGCAAAGACACACATACGCACACACATATCAGAATAAAACATCCCTTATAGCGTATCATTAGCTGTTCCAAAGGGCCAAAGGATGTAGTAAGAGGGTTCTGTGCTTGGTGGAAGGATGGACCCCCAAACCTCTGTAGCTACAGCCCACCGCTTCCGTCCTGACATCCCCTTGTAAGCAATTCCCTTTTTGAATGCCTGCGCTGTGTCAGCCACTGCGAATACAGCCATCTACTTACTCATCAGAAAAATCCTGCAAAGTAGATACTATTTCACGGATGAGGAAAATAAGACAGGGTGGCTCAGTGTTGTCCCAAGGTCCCAGCTTGTAAGTGGCAGAGTCAGGTCCGTCAGATTACAAACTTCTACCCTCGCAATCACTTTCCAGCTAGAGGTCATGGCCTGATTGGAAGCCGGAGTTGGAAGAGACACTGGAATGGTTCTTCCAAACTTCCCACCCAACTTAGGAAACTGTATAACATCCACGTCAGAAAAATCAGTGGAAATCTTTTCGAGTATTTTGAGGGGCGAGGAGCTTGGGACCTGGAAAGTTCTAGGCTCAGGAGTTGGAAAAGCGGGGTGCCCACGCTTATTTCATCACTTATCCTTCACGCATCTTCAACCAAGTCACTCTTACTATTCAATTCCTTGTTTCTTTCCCTCATAAAGTAAGAAAGCGCCCCAGGATGGAAGAAAAGAATGCACCCTGTAAACTATAGTCATCTAAGTTGTAGCTGACTTAGCTGGTTTTTCATGTGCTCAGGTCAAGTTTCCCTCCTTGTAACCCGATCTGCTCTGTGTGAAGAATGAAACAAATGCAAACAAATGCATTGCTAACAGTGGCAGGGGTCCGTGGAAACTCTGTGTTGGCTGCATTGCTAACCATGGCAGGGTTCTGGTGCCACAGAAGCCCTGGGTTGGCTGCATTGCTAACAGTGGCAGGGGTCCGTGGAAGCCCAGGGTTGGCTGCGTTGCTAACAGTATCAGGGCTCCGGCGCCACGGAAGCCCAGAGTTGGGTGTATTGCTAACAGTAGCAGGGCTCCGGTGCCACGGAAGCCCTGGTTTGGGTGCTGGTATAAAGTAGTGGACAAAGCAGATATCGTCCTAGTCTCTGTACATTCTAATCTTGGAGAAATTCGGGGGTCAGGGAGACGGCTCCGCAAATACCAGGCTGTGGCAGAAGCCTGGAGACCTGAGTCCGACCCTTGGAACTCATGTAAAACGTGCAAGGAGAAAAATCAACTCCACAAAGCTGTCCTCTGACTACCACACACAATACACCCCCACGCAAGCATATCATACACATCAGTGATAATAGTAACATCTCTGCAAAGCCTCCCCAAATATTAGATATTGTGTAATAACTGTGTTTTTCTTTTCTTTCTCTTTTTATTTGTTTGCAAGGAGAATTTCTCGATGTAACCCGGGACTGGACTGAAACTTACTGTAGAGTCTAGACTGGCCTTGAACTCAGGAAACTACTGCCTCAGCCTTCCCAGCAGGAAGATGGCAGGCATGAACCCACCACACCCACTCTGCTTGCCAGCTTGGAGCTTGGTTCTGTGGTAGGTGGCAGACCTCTCTTCTCTCAGAGTCCCTATTGTTCTTCACTGAGAAGCTATATAAGACAATAGGCTCAGTGGGAAAATTATATAAACTCCTCTGTGCCTCAATTTCTTCATCTAGAAAATGGGGACGCAAGTACCCAGGGTTCAGAGACATGCAAGTTTATCATCATAATAAACAATCGTTATTATTATTGTGAGATAGAGTCTCTCCTATAACCTAGGCTAGCTTCGAACTTGATAAGTAGTGATGGAGGACTTCTGACTCTCCTCCACCTTCTGAGTGCTAGGATTACAGGGGTGTATGTACCACTATGGATAGAATCTAGGGCTTTGTGCACGCCTAGCAAGGGCTCTACTGATTGAGCTACCAGGTTTGTGATTGACACACTGTATATTCAAGAGCGCACTCTCAGAAGAGCAGCAGGGGACTACAAGGGACCGTTCCTCTGGGCTACAAGGTCATGGGTCACCCACGTAAGGGTTTAGGGATCTCCGAGTTTCCCTGGCTGGGCCAGGCAGCCCTTACCTCTTCTCTAGCTTTTCGTTCAGCCTCCTCCTGTTTCCTTTTCTGCTCCTCTTCCTCCAGGACCTTCCTCCTCTCTTCCCTCTTTTTCTTCAGCTCTTCCAGCTCCAAGGCTGCCTCCTGTTGCTTTTGTTTGAGTTTTTCAAACTCTTCGCTCTCAGTCTCCCCACGGCGCCGGCGCAGCTCCTCCAGCCTCTTCCCGGCTTCCACTTGTGGGGCCCCTTCGGCTTCCTTGTCCCCACCGGCCCGGCCTCCGGGGCGGCTGGGGCTGAGGGAGGAGGAAAGGAAAAGCAATTACCTGGTTCTGTCTTGCAGCCCACATTGGAAGGAGGACAGTGTCTGACTGTGGACACTGTAGACCCAGGCGCCCGATCCTCACACCAACCCTGGGGTTGGTTGTGGGGATCTACATGGAAAATAAGGACTGCACGAGGGCCTCTACGGCAGAGTAAAAATGGTGCACCGAATGTGGGAAAAACATCCCATTCCCGGGCAACCCTGAAAATAATACTATTTTGTATATGATCCATATAGATCACTTGGCGCATAGGCAGAAGAATTGAAGGCAAGGTCTTGAGATGGTGGAGCTCCTATATTCATAACAACAGTATCCACAAGAGCCAGGAAGTAGGAGCAACCTGAGTCCAATGTAGGATGAATGGATTAGTAAAATGTGGTACATCCTTGCCATGCAATGCTGACTGTTCAGCCTCTGAAAGAAATGCCGACACATGCTACAATGTGGGTGAACTTGAAACTCTTCTGCTGAATGAGACAAGTTAGTTAGAAAAGGACAAATACCTCAAAATTCCACTTGTATGAAGAATCTATAGCAATATCAGATTCGTAGAAAGAGAGAGTGGTGGTTCTCTGGGGTGTAGGAGGTAGCCAAGGAGGAGCTGTGTGTGAGTGTGCAGTCTCAGTTCCTCAAGCATGAAAGGGTTACGGAGTGGAGAGCTGCTGCAGGCCCTCG
Organism: Microtus ochrogaster; assembly: GCF_000317375.1. NCBI lineage: Eukaryota > Metazoa > Chordata > Mammalia > Rodentia > Cricetidae > Microtus > Microtus ochrogaster. Next base: position 11,470,291 of record NW_004949102.1, on the reverse strand, counting down.
GGAATGCAGTCAACACGACCAAACTGTAGTTTGTTTGTTTGTTTGTTTGTTTGTTTTTGAGGCAGGATCTCTCTACAGCTGGCCCCTAGCTCAAACTCATAATCCCTCTCCCTCAGCCTCCTAAATGCTGGGATTGTAGGTGTTTGCCATTATTTGGGCCTTATTGTTTCATGGGGGAGTTAAATCCACTAAGGTATGTCTGTTTTGATAGAGCTTCTGGGACATTTTTCTTATCCAAAGAGTTTATTTCTACCCTCTCCAACCCCAATACAGCTGGAGTATCCTTTGTCAGGATTTAAAACTCTAAATTATTACAGATGTGGCGTGATTAGGGCGGTTACTGGAGATCAAAGGGGTCAGTCATTATATCTTATAAATGTTTTCAAATGTATCGTCTCCTTTCATAGTCATAACATCTGGGTCATTCATAAAATAGGAATTTTATGAATAAGGTGAGAGAGATAAACAATTTGTCCAAGCTGTAGAAAGGAGTTGAGGGCTAGGGAGGTGGCTCAGTCGGTAAAGCAGTTGCTGTGCAAACAGGAGGACCCATGTACAAAAGCTGGGTGTGATGAGAAGCAAAGCTACACAGCCTGGAAAGCCAGCCCCGCCTACTCCCGATCAGTGAGAGACCCTGCCTCAAAAACAAGATGGCTGTCTGCCTTCACTAGTGAAGTCACACCAGCTGGGTCGTCCCTGAACTGGACTGGAGGGGAATTTAGTGGTTCTCTTGAAGGCTTTGATACAGGGAGCCTTTAATTGCAAGACAGAGATGTGGAATTGCTTCTGTTCAAATACTTACTAATGTACAGTGAGGTCATTACTAACGAGATCCAAACACAGCAATCCCGCACCCAACCCCTTTGTCTCAGGAACAATGAATCGCACTGTTTAATATTTATTCTGTGTCAGGGATGGCACAACGCTTCCAGCTACGGAACAAGAGAATGAATGAAACAGGGCGTGGTTGAAGACACGCAGTGCACAATACTGATCTTATTTTATACACCTCTTGCTTTTGAACACAGAGGCAGTGCAGAATATACTGTTTCCTCTGAGTCAATGTTTCTCAAGCTTCAGGCTTAAAAAATCAGTTTAGTAAATTGGTCTCAACATTTTAAATAGTGAATAAGGTGTAGAGGTAAAGACAGTACCATGTGCAACTTGTTTTAGCTATAAACATGTATGTTGGAGGGGCAGGGTCATGATATAAATTTGTTACTATGGGCTGAGATAATAAAGCATAACAGGTTCTTGATGGTCAGAGGTGAGCTCTCATTTTGAACTTGCACGAGGTTCAAGGGTTTCTTCCACCCTTCCATTGCTCTTCATGTGAAGGTCTTTGCGTTTTTGGAAAGTAGTTTGCTCTCTCCGATCATCTCGCCGTGTGGACAAGAGGACAGGCCTATGGAACCTCCTCTGGGATCCACTAGGTGTCGCTAAGGCTTTATTTTGTGTAATCAAAGCATTGGGCGTGAGGCTCCGGTTCAACAGTCACTAAGTGCAGGCTTAGGTTTAGTTGGCGTTAGAAAGCTGGCTCTGCAGCACTGTCGTGCATGGTACAGGACCACTGTAAAATATGCACCTCTGATCGCATTCACTCATATGTATATTATATGATCCTGTGTGTTTGAGAGCTATCTTGAGTATTATATACATAGAAAAATATCTAGAATAAATGTTACTAATAGTTGAGTTTAAAAAATTCTAACCTTAAAAATGAAAAAAACAAGTCAACTTTTACCAAAATGAGAGTAAGACCTTGACTATACTGCCTCTGCTTAAACATGCTGGTAGGCTTGTAGTACCAGGGTGGTATATGGAAATACCCTCTAGAAAGTTCTGCCCTATCTTTGGCTTTTTTGAGCTTAAGGCAAATCTGATAACAGGCTTTTGCCCATGAAGCTTGCTTTTAGCTCAGTTGGTAAGTAAGCATCTAGTTAAAGGCTCTTACTGTTCTCCTCCCTGTATATGGAGCACAACATTCTCTACTCGTATGGGCATCAACTCCTAGCAGACATGGACAAAAATAAATTACACTGTGGTAACTGGTTTCTCTCACTTTCATATATATATATTCCTAAAATGGGAAATGAAGGCAAATTTACATAGAGGACTCTTACAGTCCTATGGGGAAAGGCTATGCTTTGGTTTAACCTAATGCGCCCCAAGGTTTTGGATCACAGAATAATCTAAGCTTCATGAAACACTGATTTACAACCTTTGCAAAACTGAACTCTTAAAAATGGTGCCGAGAAAGTTTTGTAGGAAGTTGTCTGGACCATCCAAAGCATGAACTAATGATATTAAACCCAGTCATAGTATTTCTTAGTACACTGATACCACACGAGCATATTGTCAAGACATGGACACTAAACATTATATGCCTTGCTGTTATAAAAGAAGAAGAACTAGAAGAGGATTAAGCTGTGGTTGAGCAATGAGTTCTGGTCTCCTGCTAGTGACAGGGAGACAGGACCTGCTGACTATATCTTCAGGACAAAGGGAAGAATGCTGTCAGGTCAGATCCTTTCTGTCTGGAGGTGCAGGACAAGGAGACCGAGTCTCCTCCCACATATGGGAAGACAGCGACTGTTGAGTATCACGACTTACCTGAAAGCATTCTCGGTTTGTTTAAGCTTGTGAGTCATGAATTCTCCATTCTGTGCCTTCACGTCTGTAAATCCCTTCTTTCGATCCAAGAAGCTCTTGACTTCTTCTTTGGGTTCTTTGTCCTTCTTAATCTTCTCATCTTTGATCTAACCAAGGATACACATCAAGAAGATAGATAACTATAAACATCTTACTAGGTTTTGGCTATTACCAAGACCCCAACTTTTAAAGAAGTCTTTTGACATAGAGCAACCATTCAGAACATGATGTAGAAATGAAACTAAGAACATTATTGGAGAGGAAAAAACCATTAGTTCTTTGGCCTGTGAGCCCAAACCTGAACCTTAGTTTTAGGAAGTTAAGATCCATTGCTGACCTCACTGGGTTTTTATTTAGGGGAGCAGAATTGTTATTATGTTTGGAAACCACCAAGTTCCAGGAATTCTACCTAAGAGAAGTTGCTTGCAGGTCTCACTAAGAAGAACAAATTACAGGTGTGGTTTTGATGGAAGAGTGGCCTTGTAGCTTGGCCAAGTTTCTTCCTGGCTAAAGGGAGCATCTTTGATAAGAGCCTAAGAAGGAGGAAACAAGAGAAAAGCCAGCAGGTGGTGCAGATCTGCCCGTTCTAGGGGCTGCAACCCAGGCTTTCGGTCAAATGAATAAGGAATCCCAAGGAGGCAACACATAACCTACATTTAGGGGAAGGACTTAGATTGAAGCCATATAAACGGTTCTAGGGTGCATGCTGACTTCCACAGTGGGAAAGAGTTAGACCACCAGAAGTGGGTCTGTGATCGTCATGTAACATGGACAGAAAGGCTATACAGAGAGCAATTGGGAGCTTTAGTTATTTTTGTGTGGTTTGTGTTGTAAATTCCTCATGGTGGACAAAACAGATTATTTCAAAGTGGCTTTTAAGGTGGGCAAAGAGTTCAAATTACTATCTCATCCATTCTTAAAGTGTGAGCAGGAGAGCATGATGGCCATTGTTCTTTTCAAGACAGTTGCACAGATCTAGGGCTCTGCAGAAACACTTGGAGGAGGAAAGGTAGACCAGGGCTTCTCGGCTGTCTAGAACTTTCTCCCTTTACCTGACCACTCAACTGCTTCCCAGCGATTCTTGACACCCCCTGAACATTTACCCCTAAAAGGCATGTTTTACAAGGTAGAACGTGGTATCACAGATTACCTTTTATAGTCCTTTGCCTGACGATTTTCCTTAAATGGTATTAAATCACTGCGGGTGGACTATTCAGCGACATTGGTCTAGCTGAGACTTTGATTTTCCTCCAAGGTGGGGTATATGTGGGTATCCCTTAGTTATGATGAAGAGGGAAGCTGTAATGTTGCTGCTATGTCCTCTTTGGGAGATGTGTCTGCAGCTAAAGAGAGTGTTTTAGTCTAGAGCTGTGAGCAATCCAGCTTCTCTGGGAAGCTCATCAAGACATAGCTGGATAAAATGATCCCTTCCCAATTCCCATCCTGTTATTGCCCTCTTGGTCCCTGGTTGGGGTCTGAGCAAAGAGAAGGAAGCTCAAAGCCTGTATAGCAGTGTGGTCATGTCTGCTTGGTGGTGGTCCCTGCCCCCTAAAACACATCTGTATTCACTGAATAAGCAGAAAGAAAGAGGATAGTTCTATTTTGGCCTGTCACTGTCATATAGAGGCCCAGGAATCATGGGCTAGAGTTCCCACCCCAGTTAATATGTTATCTGGAAATACAAATACAGAGGTGAAGGTTGCTATTTCCAGGGTAAATGAGATAAATTCTGAGTCAAATCTCATGGCTTATGGGACAATATCATAGGTGAATTTCTTTTAACTCTTTTCTTCTATTTTTCAGTCAGAAAAACTTGCATTTCCCCAAAATACATTTCAGATTTCTTGGCAAAAAAATTCTTCAAATAGATTTGTTAAAGAATAAATGTTTACCAGAAGAATGACCTCCCGCCCTATTTCAAGCTATGCCTCTTTTGGGAAGGGTTATGGTGTGTGGCCTGCTTGTCCTCTCAGGGGGAAACTTTCTTAGAAACATTCCTAATCTAATAATGATGACTTGGGTTTGATTGAAAATTATTTTCTCCTGAGAAATTAATTAAACAACTCCATAGGATCTTCAAATTTTAGTTTAAAGAATACAATGGATTAGATTCTATGGCAAGTTCACGGCAAACCCATGGCCTTCTGAGCCCCTGGGAAAAGAACTAGTTTTTTTAGGGAGGAATGTTGCCCCAGGTGGTCATGAATACTGAAAGAGTAAACAAGCTTCATTCACAAGCAACATGGATGTGCTCCCAAGGCAGCCTCCAGACGCCGGACTGTTTGGATGGGACTCCAGAAAGCTGGGCTACTTAGTGGGAGAAAACATGACCATGTGCAGGAATTTTAGGGGGTGTTGGAATTTAAGAGGCATGGCCTTAAGCTAGAGACAACTCAAAAGCCCAAGGGCGCAGGTGGACCCGCCTGAACAGGAGTCTCTGTCAGGCTCCTCTGCACGATAAAGTTCCAGAGTAGCAAGAGTTGCCCGGGCGTCAGCTACAGGCTTTCAGACCACAGTTAGCGCACCTTGGTTAGCTCCAGACTCCTGAATTCTCATCTGGCTCCCTGTTCCCCACTATGGGTGTTCTCCTGACTCTGTGCTCCTGATTCACAGACAACCCCGACCTTCAGCAGAGATCCCAGACCCCAGCCTGGAGTGACTGAATCATTCCCCAACCAAATTCCGGGGCACATCTGCACGCTAAGGTTCAGGTGGTGTGGCCTGGGTGACAGGAATATCAGGTTCAAAGTCACAAAAAGACTCTCTGCTAGAAACTGTTTTTCTGTGGAAGGCCAAGGGAAAAACCAAATAGATACCAAGTGAAGGATTCAAAAGAGACAGCTTATAGTCGAGGAGGAAAGACAGAAAAGTTCATTATGTCTCAAGGCTGGAGATTGTCTGCACCCCATGGCTGCAGCAGAGCTCAGCTGCAGTGGAGGAAGATGGGGGGGGGGCGCAGTATTGTTTGTTTGTTTGTTTGTCTTTTAGAGCACTGGAGGGAATTTGGGAAATGTTTCCCCTGGAAGGTCAGTGGAATGTTTGTGTTTACTTGTGGTCAACCTATCCTGCTTATGC
>NW_004949102.1:11442306-11464417 GCF_000317375.1 Microtus ochrogaster | reverse complement strand
GAGGAAGAGGAGGAGGGAAAGGAAGGAAGGAAGGAAGGAAGGAAGGAAGGAAGAAAGAAAGAAAGAAAGAAAGAAAGAAAGAAAGAAAGAAAGAAAGAAAGAAGGGGTTGTTTAAAATGACTGAATCATGCAAAACAGATTTAAAGTTTCCTGCAAAGCACAGCAGTCCAGCTAGCTGGGAAGAGGGGACTACCCATTCAGTCAGCAGTTTGTCTGTGCAGTGTTAAAATGTTAAGATGGAGCTTTGGAAAAGCCTGGTTGAAGGAGATTCTCTAGACTGGCGTAAAAACAAAGCCAGAAATGATGAGAACTGGAGTGTGCTGTGGGGAAAACTGGGGAAGGGATAATGGCAGGGCTGGGACCAGCTGTTGCTGGAGTGTTTAACCAACACCTCAGACTGGGCCTTATCTGAAAAGAGGCTGATGAACGGCTGGAGGATGAGCCTCTTCTGACTCAGACACCCTACGTGGGCATGGGATGCTTTGGCCATTAAAAGTGAAATCAGTAGCTTGGGGAAGTGAATTAACTCTCACAACACTGGAGGGTGTTCACTACAGTCTCCCCTTCCCATATTTCATCGCTGAGTTGCAAATTTCACACCGTCTTCCCAGGTAGGAAGATGTTCCAGTGTGCTCGGCTGCCTCCTTAGCTGTCCAGTAAAGCATCTTGGTCATCAGCTTTTGCACTCTCTCCCCCCAAAGCCAGTGCTCATATTAAAACCACAATTTCTATCAAAAACAGAGAGGAATAAAAGTCTAAAAAGCCAGTGTAACATCCTGTATGAATGACATGGTCTTTCTTCTTATACAAATCTTACAAAGTCACCTAGGAAAACCACCTCTCGCTACTTAATACAGCCATCTGTTATCCACACATGGAATTTTCTTTACAGTTCTGGATTTTCTTAATGGATGCTCTAACAGAGAAACGTAGCAAGAATCCATTTGGGCCAGTATCCAATGACTACAGATCACTTCATCAGTCTCTTGGGCAACATAACTCTGGCATTTCTACTGCTGGTGGTTCTGTTTTACTATATCCAAACTACTTGAACTTACTGGATAACGTGGCAATTTGTAGTGCCACTTGAGGCTAGCACGGTCAGGATGGTTAGAAAGAGGTGGGCTTTCTGCGTGGCATTATATGCTGGAGCGCTGTGGCCCTCAGCCTTTGGGAGCCTCATTTACTTACCTACAAACACCCTGGTGCCTGCTCCCCTGTGTGTGTGTGTGTGCACCTCGTAAATGCAATGCAGAGGATTTGACCAAACCTTCCTTTTGAAAACCATACATCATCTTCAGCTTGTCAATTGTCTACTGCGATTTAGGTTGGGGGAGGGCGAATTTTCTTGAAAAGGTTAAAGCATTAGTCAAAGCCAGCTGGAAAGACTTCATGATTGAAATGCAAGCAGAGAAGGACTCACAAAAAAAAAAAAACAAAGTCACACTGTAGGGGAGGGAAGCTGGAAAGCCTGGGGAGCAAGGCTGTCTAAGGGCTTGACTGTAATACCCGCTAAGAAAGACAGTTTGTATGAGAATTACTGCCTACATGCCCTCAGATGCTTTCAAGTTCATCCTTTTATTTTTTTTGAACTACCGATTATCAAGTATACATGTGTGTGGGGCTTGAGTGTGTATGAATGTATGTGCACATGTGCGCATGTGTGTGGTATATGAGTGTGTATGAATGTGTTTGTTCAAGTGTGTGTGTGTGTGTGTGTGTGTGTGTGTAAGGCACAGGTTGATTTTGGGTGTTGTTCATGGGTCACTACCTTAATTTTTGAGACAAGATCCCTTGCTGAAGCTACTAGAGTTCATTGGTGGTGAGAATGGTTGCCTGCCCATGAGTCCCTGCTGATAACCCCTAGTGATCCTTCTGTCTCTGCTTCCTTAAAGTGCAATTATACACTCCCCTATGCCATGCCCAGCTTTTTATGTGCATGCTAGGGAACGCTAGTACCAAACTCAAGTCCTCGTGCTTGAATGACCAGCTCTACTCACTGGATCATGTCTCCTGCCTGGTTAATTAGTTATGAGACTCTCTCCACTATCCCATCATTCAGTGATTCATTAGACCCCGGGACAGGGGTTGCAGTTCCTAGATCAACTCCAGGGATGCCGCTCTGTGTGTGATGCTCGGTCTGGTTATTCGTAACAGCATTTACCTCTTCCTTTTTGGAGGCGGCCTTGTCATCTTGGGACTTTTGAGCTTGCCCTTTAGCTCTCTTTTCTTCATCCTTTTCCTTTTCAAGAAGGTGAAGTCACTCAGGTAAATAGAAGCCCTTGCTAGCTTGCAAGAGTGAGAGGTGCTCAGATCACTCCGCGTGGGCTGTGATGTTTCCGTGGCTGCCCTATTGCCATACTCAGACCCCTGGGTGCCCGTGGTACCTGGTGCTAGTGGTTCTATCAGCAGGTGTGACATGTCCCACCCCACCCTACTCTTTTCTCCCGTGGCTTCCGTTGTGCTCACTGAAATCTAGCATGACAGCGTGTTCCAGGTGTGTGTCTAACATCCTGCCCATGGTCTTCTCAATTACAGCCAGGTGCATGAGCCCTTGACCCAGAAGCAGGGGTGAAAAACAACATTGGCGCAATGCAGTGACAATGGGTTCACTCTGGAAAGGTGACCGTGCAAGTGTGTCTGTTTCCTTTACAGCGCTTACAAGGGGTTTTTAATGCAGCCTTGCAGACAGGGAAGAAAAAAAGCCTCACAAAAGTGTATTTTACACTTCATTTCCCAACTACTATTCGTATCCTTCTTAGAGCCCCGTAAACTTGTGCTGCCCTCATGGCGAATGGAGCAAACTTCATGCTCTCAGTCGTCCATCAATGGCTAACTGGCACTACCCCACCGAATGACTTCCTGCAAGTCTACATTAAACCCGGGTCTATCTACATGATGGCAAGCCAGGCTTTGGAAGCTGATGTTTTTGTTGGGGAAGGAGTTCCAATCGTTTCCTTTCACTCCTGTATTCCAGTTGATCTCAAAGGATTTATATATTTTTGTCTTGCTGCTAGTGTCTGAACTTAATCTTTATTTCTACTCCCCAACCCCTAATTCTATAATTTAAAAAAAAATTACTATCGAACACCAGAGCAAAGTGAGAAGTCTGGGCCTCTTGCCTCATGTACACCCAGGAAAGATGTCAGAAAGAAGGGGTTCAGATGCAGATGCAGAAACAAGCTGACACAGCCCCACCACACATTCATCATCTTTGGGTTGATTCATTTTTTTATAGCCGTAACACCCAAGCACAGAGCAATTGATTCCTCTCCGGTTGGCTCATCAATTTGGTTGATTGATTGCATACTTGGCCATGGTTCGATTGCGTCATGCTTGGGTGTTGCTATGGCCTAAAAAGAATGAACACCTTGCCAAATGATCAAGCAGGTGAGGGGAAGTGCAGGAGGGCTCATGAGTCTCAGGCATCACACAGTAGGGGCGCAGTGCGTACTGTACCTGCTGCTTCGGGACAGCTGGCTGAAGTCTGTCTTCTTGCCCTTTCCTTTCTGCTTTTTCAACCCCCTTCTCGCCCTTGTCCTTTGCTTCCTGCTTCTCACTCCTTTGTTCCTCTAGCTGCTTTTTCCGTCTTTGCTCCTCTAGCCTGGCCTTCTCCTCCTCCTCTGCCTTAGCCCTCTGCTGCTCCTCAGCCATTCGTCTCTGCTCTTCCTCAACCCTTGCCCGCTCCTCGGCTTCCCTCCTTTCTCTTTCTTCCGCAGCTGCCTTTTGTTCGGCTTCAATTCTTGCCTGTTCCTCTGCTAGCTTTCTGTCCTGCTCAGCTTTGAGTCTTTCTCTTTCTTCTGCTTCCAACCTCAGCCTCTCTGCCTCGGCTCTCTCTCTCTCTTCCTCTTCCATCCTTTTTTGACGGGCTAGCTCCTCTGTGTCTGGTTCCCCCTCCCCCTCTACTTTGGACTCCTCCGCACTGACTTGCCCGTTTTCCAGTACCATTACCACAGCTTCCTCTTGGGTTTCTGGTGTTTTCTCTTCTACCGTCTCCTCTACCTGATTTTCGCCAACGCTCCCTCCCTTCAGCTCCTCCTCCTCCTCCTTTTCTTCTTTCTTTGTGTCTTCAGCATCCTGATGGCTGTTCTTCTGGTAGGACTTGGTGACGACTTCTGTTTCCTCCACCTCATATCGTCCTGGACGACTCTCCCTTTTCTCTTCCTTCTCTGCTGTTTCATTTTCTGCCGTGTCATTTTGCATACTTCCGCTTGGGACGGACAGACTGGCATCTGTTACTGTTGGATCAAACTCCTTCTGGCGCTCTAGGGCTTCCTGGAGGCGTTTCTGGCGTCTCTCTTCACGCCTAGCCAGGCGCTCCAGTAAGGCAGCCTCCTCATCACCTTCTATCTGAGTGTTGGTGGTGGCTGGCTTAGACCCTTCATCAGGAACACTGGATGACAGAAGGAACACCAGAGACAGCTTGTTGGTTAATCGGTCATCCAGAGTCACCCATACCCAGAGCAGAGGCCAGCAGTATCTAGCTCACAGCTCACACACCCCTAGGTGTTACCACTCTATTCTTGCTTGTCTGACTTCCAACCAAGCCTAACCAAGTCTTTGCTCTTGGGCTTTCTCGGGTCATTGTGTCTCCTCAACTTACTGTAAGAGTTTTGGATATTAATGTCACCCAACAGAACCTGAGGAACAGCATCAGATAAACACGTTGGTCTCTCTGTTTTGAAGGATAATTCTACAGTCATGGCTCTTACTAGAGTTACATTCCAAATAACCACAGTGGCCACTTATCCCCAAAAGCAACCTTTACATGGTTGCCCCCCACACTTACCTACAGCCCTACCATTGTTTACCTTACAAACTACTTGTGCTTAAAACACTATTTCAGAATCTGGGTCACTGTGGATCCCAACTATGCCAAGGATCAAGTCAGAATAATGAGTGAATTCCTTGAGCATCATAGTTTCATATTCGAGCCATGTAGTCATTCCTGATCTGGATTGGTGGGACCCAAGGTCTTTAGAGGGGGAAGAGTATGTCCAGCGGGGAGACTCGACATTTATGCCAGCAATCTGCACTTTGGAGACATCTAAGACACAATTCATGGGGTGATGACTGCCAGCCAAGGATGGCATTTCCTACCATCTGCCCTTCTTTGCACCTGGACCAGGTAACCAATGAAATGGGGGTATAAATGATGCACCCAGGCCAAGGCAATTGAACACGTGCATATTCTCTGTGCTCACCGGACTTTGGATCCTTAGGGTTCACAGAGCCATAGGGGAAAGAAAGACAGACAGACCCCTGGGGCTCACTGACAATCAGTCTAGCTGAATCAGTCAACCCCAGACTCGGTGAAAGACCTTGTCTTCAGAATAAGGTGGACAGCCAGGTGTGGTGGCGCACGCCTTTAATCCTAGCATTTGGAAGACAGAGGCAGAGGTATCTTTGTGAGTTTGAGGCCTGCCTGGTTTATATAGCACGTTCCAGGACAGCCAGAGACGCACAGTGAGACCTTGACTCAAACAAATAACAACCAAAAATAAAAGTAAGGTGGAGAGCACTTGATCTAGTACACAAGAATATCCACAATGCATTAGGTTACTGTATTATAATACTGAAATTGCCTTAGCAACTATATTATCATAACTGATCGAGCTGACCTAACTTCTTTATATAGGTTTCCAGGAATAAAAAACTTTTTCTCCTTCTCTCCAATTGGTAAAGACCGGATAATCCAATGTTTATTTAAAAAAGAAATGTAAAATCCAAACTGTAGCATGTCCGTCATCTCCTCACTCTTCCAGGGCGCTGGACACTGCCCAGACCAAGGGCGTTGGCCACTCCTGGCTGGAATTACCAGTCATGTGATACCAGAGCTGTGACCAGAGCTGGAAGCATATGTCTTGCAATGTTTAGAAACTCCATCAAATTTCATGGTTCATACCAAACTTGGCTCTCCTGAGGTTCAAGTTCACTTGGTTTTGGAAAAATACATTTCATATTTAACAACAAAATACGGCCAAGGAAATCCTAGATTTTAAGCCTGTTTGGCCTCTGCTGTTGCTGGAGGACACTGTCTCTGTGAATTAGCCGCACACGGATTGCATGTCCACAGGAACACGAAGAACTGGGAGTCTAAGGGCAAAGGTCTATGCATAGGACGCTTGGACCAACTGAGTTCTGATGTTTCAAAAAGGTAGTATGAATTCCAAAGTGCTAGCCTGATGAAATTGCTGTTAAGAAATCAACAGACTCAACTGAGCCTTTCTCTGTTTTCTTTCTTTCTTTTCTTTCTTTCTTTCTTTCTTTCTTTCTTTCTTTCTTTCTTTCTTTTTTTTAAGATCATGGTAACAATCATTGGTAGAGGTTAAGTGTCAGAGCTGCTTAGCCCCAAAAAGGGGCTTTATACTTGTAAATGATTAATATGTCTGCAGGAAATCACATGTTCAGACCTGAATATATTTCATTTTAAAAACATTTTTTTGTTGTTGTTTTTTAGTTCTTTTGATACAGAGTCTCATGTAGCTCAGGCTAGCCTTGCACTAACTAAAAAGTCAAGGTTGACCACGAACACCTTCCTGATCCTCCCGTTTCCACCTTTGGAGTGCTAGGATTATAAGCTTGCACCATCACGCTTGGGGAAAGGATTTGTAAATTTGGATAATCTCATAAAATAGCTAAGAATAAAATTAAAGCTGAAGTGAGTACAAATAGAAACAAGACCTAAATATATGCTGTTAATTTTGCTGTTGGGTCGAAGCTCAAACCCAGGGCCTTACAGGCGAGACCTGCCCTGCGCTGTTACCTCAGTCCAGAAGCAAGGTTTTCAGAAGCCGAAGCTATTGATCAGTTGTAACTTTTAAAAACCATTGTTGAACACTCACCAATAACCAGATTCAGGAAAGGCCTCAACATGTCATTTTAAAAACTATTTTTGCCCCCTCTCTTTAGCTTGGAAACAGAAAGGGCAACGGATGGCCCCTTTGTCCCCTTTCTGTGCGACTCTGCCAAGAGCACACTGTGTCATGTGCTTCCCACGTGCAAGGCATTGGGCATCTTAACATGCACTCACATTTCTCTGTGGCTGAGCACTAGTCTTCATGGGGGCTATGGCCGTATCTACTAAAGTGAAGGGACACAGATTGCTAAGTTGTGGTTCAGAGCCAGTGAGTGAATCCCAGTGATCACACCTGCCCCTCCACTCCTCTTGACAACACTTGCTCCTCGATTAGGAACCAATTACCAAAGACCAAGGTTGCTATCTTCTACCTAAACATTAAGTTTCTTATTAAACTTGTCTTGTACATCAACATTTGTAAGACTACCCTGGGAAATGAACCAAAGAGCCTGTGGCCCCTCCCTTGAAGATTTTTTAAAAAAAAAAAAAAAAAACGTAGACCAAGTTAATGGAGCTATTACCAGCCTCCTCACGAAATACACTAAATAAAAGAAGGAGAACAAAACTACGTATAGCCTGGGCTACACAGTGAGTTCCAGCTTGGGATACCCAGTCAGAACCCATCTTAACACAACCAAAAACAACCAACCAAACCATAATGGCTGAGTTGGTCTGAGAAGGGAATAATTTGCTAGCAAATTCCATTCAACAGGACAGGCTAAGGCACACCCAGAGATGCCTCACTGAGACGAGGACAGTACCTGTTCTGGGCATGAGCCTCCACCTGGTCAGTCACCTGTCCCAAGGATTCTTCCTCTTGCTTCTGACGCAGCCTTTCCTGCCGGGCTCGGCGACGCCGTTCCCTGGCGGCCTCTTCTTCATCATCATCGTTCCTCTGATAGGCGATTCTGCAACAGAAGGACAAGCTCCTGAGCATACCAGCTGACAAGTGTTGTCATCAATGTCCTGGCCACACAGCCTTGAATGGCTACTAACGAGCCAGGTTCCAAAAGCATGGTTCACTTTCCCAAGTTTGGAGACCCAACCAATTTGTTTTCAAACATTTTAGTATTTGAAAAGCACTAATCCAGTGACTGGGAACAATTTATATTGATCAAATAAACCAGAGGATCTACAGCAGAGAAGACTGCCTTTGAAGACTGTATGGTAGCATGTTTGGACTTCTGTACTGAGCTGATTATCACATGCAAGATTTAGAAGTGGAAATAGCAAGTATTGAACTCAAAGAATCAAAACATGTATTCAAAAGGACTCAGTACATTATGTGAATCAGAGCCAGAATTGTCCCAAAGATTAGAAAAGACTCCAGTTACCATTACTATTAAAGCAAGACTCTAGTGCTAATAAGCCAAAGTTTTTACTACAACCGAGGACACCGAACATCTTCTTCGGTCAGATTTTGTTATGCACGGGTGTGTGTATCATTGGCCTTTGGTTTATGGCTTCACAGTAGGTGCACTGTGAGAGTGTGTGGCCACCTCTTATTCACTAAAAGGTGTATTAGTTCTTGTTTCATTAAAACGTTTTAATATCCCATATGTTGCACTGCTTGAGCATATGTGTGTGTGCGCATTTGCGTGTATATGTGTACACATGCACATGTGTACACAGGCGTATGGAGGCCCTGAGGCTGACGTGAGGAGTCTTCCTCGATTGCTTTCCACCTGTTTCTTGAACCAGAGTTACTGATGGCAGCTAGCTAACTTGCTGCAGGTTGGAATTACAGGCGGGCCACCATGCCCACCCACACTCATGAAGAGTCTGAACTACAGTCCTCCTGCTTATGTGGTGGGAACTTTAACCACTGAGCAATCTCCTCAACCCCAAAACAAGACATGTCCCTAAGTGGGCACAAACTCAACTTGCCAAGATAAGTTAATTTTCAAATGAAAGAAAATAAAACATCAGAACCTATGCAAGCAGCCCATATGCAACTGATGGTAGTTTGCTCATTTTGGATTTACCAACCAGGCCTGTGTAGGCTTAGATCCACTACTTTTAATCTGTGACGTCTTTTTCCTTCAATAGTACTATGAGTGTTAAAACTTCCGTTCATTTGCTCTTTGCTGCTTCAGAAAATCTGACTTTATATCTACTGAAATCTGCTAGTGGTCAGATGTCACTATAAATAAAGTGTGTATATTCCATCTATATATCTATTACATATTTTGTTAAACTGACTGGGAATTTGCTACAAATACGGAGGGGAGAGTAGCCCAGTAGAACTAACGTAGGACTAGACTGACAGTCAGAGAGCTTGGTTTTCAGAACTGATTTCTTGGGAATATCTGGCCCTTGGAACAACCTGTCCTAAGTTTCCTTGTCCCCCAAAATGGCAATCAAACAGAAATCATGGCTGCTGGAGAGAGTGTGGTAAACGGTGGCATTCTGTTGTTAGGGAAATTCAGCTAAGGGGTGGCCTGGTGAGGGAAGAGGAGTTCAATTGTGGACGTGTTGAGTGCGAGGGGACAAGATGACAAGACACAAATGTTCCCTTCTAATTCAATCATGGTGTCATTTGCAGGAACAAGCCCTTCCCAGTGGTTTGGCTTTAACCTGCGGATTCTTGGCCTAATATTCTTTGGCATATTTCTGAGCAGACCGCTCTAACCACAGCAGAGAGGAGTACTTAACAACTGCCTCGCAAGCTAATCAAAGAGGAGTTCTTTATTTGGTCTCTCCATCTCGGGAATCAGCCCTGAAAGCACCCTCTGTTTTGGAGTCTTCTTCTTCAGGGACAAGCAGAAGACATGGAAGGTCCATAGGGGCCATCCCCGTGCTAGAAACAACGCTCTCCCCCCTGTAAGCCGTCAGATTGAAGCCAGGGTTTCCCAAGATATTTGAGATGTCACTATCTTCTTCCCACCTACCCCGAGAGCTTCATAGGTGCTGACAGCATTTAGCTGGGAGATAAACTGGTTTGACTACCATGGCCGGGACACAGCAAGCTTTCCTTCCTCTTGGATTTCTCATTGGAGGAGTGCCCTGCGCAGAGTACTACCCCCACTGTCTCTTCTAATCCTTCCTGCATATAACTTAAGATCTGTGGGTGATAGCCCCCCTTAGAGTTTATAGCCCCCCTTCTGAGCACAGTTACCGGAGACTGCCTGAGAATGACCTTTTCCTGCTATTAATACAATGAGGGATTAAAATTGTTCACCAAGTTAAAACAATAAAAGAACTGTCATGGTCTCATACTATGCTTGGTCCTAACAGTCACAGTCTCTGGATGAAGACCATATCAGGAGGGACAAGGCAGGGGCTACTCTTGGTAAACCATCTACCATAAAAGTGTAAGCACTGGTGTTACAATCCTCAGCACCATGTAAATACTGAGACAAGGGAATGCCCAGACTAAGTTAACTAGATTATTAACTGGATCAGTGAGCTCTGAGTTCAACCGAGAGACCCTGCCTTAGTTTACAAGGCAGAGAGTGACTGAAAAAACGCTTGACATCAGTCTGTTTTCCTTGTACACATGAACCTGTACACACATATACATACACATGTATACACATACACACTACATATACACACATGCACACACAGACACACAGACACATGCACACACATACCACATACACATACATGCACACACACATACACACACACACACATAGACAAACACACACAAACACACACACCACATATACACACATGCACACACACAGACACACACATACATACCACATACACATACATGTACACACAGGTACACACACATAGACAAACACACACAAGCACACACACCACATATACACACGTACATACACACAAACACACACAAACCACATACACACACCACATATACACACACACGTACACATGTACACACACGCACACACCACATTTTCACACACATGCACACACATATACACACAGAGAAACACACATACACACAGAGAGAGACGCGCACACACACACACACCACATACACATGAAGCCAAACAGAACTATCATTTGACTTTATGAGTGCAACTATGTGGATAACAAACTCTTCAACTGCGAGACTCCTACACTGGTCCTCAGAGAGCCAAGAAATTTATGGCTTCTAAAAGCAGTCCGTCTTTTATACTTTTACCACTGATTTATTTCTTCTTTTCTTTCTTTTTTTGGCCGGGGGACAGTTGGAGGTTTTGAGATAGGTCTCATTATGTAGCCCTGGCTGTCCTGGAACTCAATCTGTAGATCAGACTGGCCCCAAACTCACAGAGAGCTTCCTGCTTTCTCTTCCTGAGTGCTGGGGTTAAAGGTGTGTGCTACAACACTCAGCTAGGATTTATTTTCTTATAGAAAAAAAAAAACCTCTTCTGATTCTGAAAGTAATGGATTCCTGTTTTGTTTTAAAACTAGGTAATTACCTAATGTCTAAAGACAAAAGTGAAAATCACCTGCTTAGGATCATGTAAACTAAGCTCGGACATGATGCAAATTTGAGGTATTCAGTACATATGTCCCTAGGTATGGAGATATATACATTTTTAATAAAGTAGGGTCATATTATATGTGTTATTTCACAAACAGTTCCTTTAATTAAGCTTAGTCATGGCCACGTTTTAACACATCAACCAACTACGTCAAAGGAAACAGTATTTTATATCTACATACACCAGATGGTAATTATTGTAGATATACTATAACCTAATATTTTTCTTGCTGGTTATTAAATATGTTTCTCCAACTTTATGCTCCTCCAAGCAGTGGTACAGAGACTTTGAAACTTCTCAGAAGTTTTTTTTGGAGGCTTTTGATGCTCTGAGAAACTGGCCTCCAGAAAGGTAGCACAATTCCAGTGCTGTGTGGGCAAGCCCACTTCACCATCACCCAGACTCTGTCCAAAAAGACAGATAAGGAGGCAAGATCCCTACCACATCTACAATAGCAGTAGCTCTGTTCTACATCAAAGACAGAACGTTAGCATCTCAGATTTTCCACACATCAACCTTAACCTGGTTGGAAATGCTGCTGACTAACAAGATTCCGATCTAGCCATATGGTCAGAGAGGCATAACAGCCTAGTTTTACTTCTGTGAAATTTCAGCAGACTCCAGTATTAACCAATCCATTCACTCGTGTCCACGGCATGGAAGCAACCACCTTCCCAGATGCTTTGGGACAAACTCAACTACATTTCATACAGTTTTAATCAAGTACATTTCGTTGTGATTTAAAATAAATAAATAAAAAACAAAAACAAAAAAAGCCTGACAATATCAGGTCCGTGAGCTCCTGAGCCATGCTGACCGTGAGCGAGTTTACGATGGATCGAGTGTTCTGCTTTGTCTCTTAGCAACTGTTTGTGCTTGTGTCTCATCACAAACACCTGGGGATTTGAGGAACCTTTCTAGTGAAAGGTCAGGGTTGCTAAGAGCCAAGTGACTCAGCAGATATTTGGGACAACAAGAGGAAATCCACCATGTATTCACACATAGAATTTATAAACCAGTGCAAACAATCCCCAGAGTTCATAATAATTACATGCTACCAGACATGGGTGTCTATAGCATGAAAAAGCAAAGGGCTGGTGCTCCTTCCATTCTCTGAACCATTGCTTAAAGGCCCTGCTGATGCTTGATATGAAAGCTCAGAGCTACATGCCAGGAAAACTCTTTCATAACGTCTGGCTGTTCCAAGTCTCCAACACCAGAACTCCGTTACCTCCGTATATGACCTTGTTAAATTCTGGGCCTTCCAAATGGAAAAGTTCAAACGAATACAAATCATTGTAAACATGATGAACTTGGGAATCATTGAGAATCCAGTTTCTTTGTACCAGTCTGTCAAGAGCTAGGTGGAGGGAAAGTTACCATAGAGGTGTCTTCAAGCAACATATAAGCTATTGGCTCGCTTCTGTGGTCCCCTCCTTCCATAGTCACCATGGACTTTAGTTCAAGATTCGCACAACCCAGAGGCGACTCTTTTCGCCATATCTGCAGGACAGCTGGGTATAGCTGTGCACATTGTACTCCAAGGTACTTGGGAGGCTGACGTGGGATTATTCGGTCAAGGCCAGCCCAGGCAACGAATTCAGATGTGGTCTCAAAAACAGAGGAAAAATGGCTGGGTATGTAGCTCAGTGGTAGAGCGCTTAACCTAGCATACGCAAGACTGTGGGTTTAATTCCCTGTACCAGCAGTAGCAGCAGCAGCAGCAGCAGCAGCAGCAGCAGCAGCAGCAGCAGCAGCAGCACCACCACCACCACCACCACCACCACCACCACCACCACCACCACCAAGAAAACAAAGAAAAGGAGGGAGGAAGGAAAAGAAAGAAAGAAGAAAATATATCTATAGAATGTTTTTAAAAATACCCTTCTTCCCTTTGTTGTTTTAGAATGTTATTCTTCCTTCCCTTTCTTTTTTCCATTTTGCTAATTTCTGAGTTGAGACTACAGGCCAGAGTCACTACAGTTCTGATGCAATACTGCCAATTGCATTTTATCATCATCATCAACAACAACAACAACAACACCACCAACAACAACAACAGTAAGGAAACCCTGGTCTCTCAGCTGCAGTTTCTTCTGGTGACTGATAGCAAACACAAGACCTGCACAAGTTCAAACCAGACAAAATCCCAGCACTGCAAGGGGAAGTGAGCACCAAACCTCACCCCTGCCTGAGAAGCTGTTTGCAATTAATACTTGTTGAGAAAGGGAAACCCAGTTTTCTCCAATGGAGGGCCCCTGGGTGCATCAACCACACTCCAAGGCAGGCCCTATCCCAGGAGTTGGCCCAAAAAAATGGGCTCTACTTTTTTGTGCATTTTTGGTTTGTTTGTTTTTTCAATTTTTTTGTCTATTTATTTATTTATTTTAAATTTGTCTGTTTTGGTTTTCACTTTTTGTTTTTCTTCTTTTTTTTTTAGAGAGAGAGAGAGAAAGAAGTGTGGATGGGTAAGAAGATGGGTACCTTTGGGAGGAGCTGATGGAAGGAAATGAGTATGGTCAAAATATATTATATATACTTAAAAAAAGGGAAAGAAAAAATAGTAACCACTTTCACTGGAGGCAGGGAGCCAATTTCCTTACAGGTTTAAGAGCTTTAAAACCCACAGGTTCAATGAGAAAAGCCTCAGAAAATGAGAGGCTCAAGGTATTATAAAATGATCGGTTATAATACTTCACTCAGATCAAAATCTGGAGTCTGTTTTCCTTAACTGTTCCTCCTGTGTTCCCATATCTTTAAAAGAATGCACCTAAAATGCCAACAGACTGAATAATTTCCTCACCTGTAACAATAAACCTAATGGAAATCTATCATTTGCGAATTCCCAATAGCCGCGAGGCCAGTAGAGACTTGGTGGACCCCTAGATCAGCTCTGACATTTCTGTATCTCACTGAACCTCCACATTTGTGTGAGCCATCTTTGAGAAAGTGATGTTGCTTAAAAGGGATCTCAGGTTTGTCGCTGAGATGCCACCGTCTTGTTCCCAGCTTCCTACAGCTAGCTATACACGGCCCATGTAGGCTACACATAGTAGAGAAGAAGGCTTGGGCCTCACAGCCTCCAAGAAGAGCATCTCTTTGGCAACTATTATTATTGTTGTTGCTGTTGTTATTATCATCGCTTCTGCCAATGTCCTTGTCTTTTTAAAAAAAATTATTCATTTTACATACTAACTACAGTTCCCCTCCCTCCTCTCTTCCTATTTCCTTTCTCCCCTCCCCCACATCCATTCCTCAGAGAGGGTAAGGCCTCCCACGGCAGACCACTTGAGGCAGGACCAAGACCCTCCCCTGCATCAAGGCTGAGCAAGGCATCCCACCATAGGGAATGGGCTCCAAAGAGTCAGTTCACGCACCACGGATAAATCCTGGACCCACTGCCAGGAGCCACACAAAAAGACTATGCCACACAACTGTCGCCCACATTCAGAGGACCTAGTTCTGTTCCACGCGGGCTTCCCAGCCAACGTCCTTGTCTTACGGAGGTTCTTATGATAGAATCTGATTTAAAGTGTTAAAACTTTCTGTGGGTTGGAAATATGCTCACCAGCTACTTGAAGGCAACATGACTCACGTCCATCCGTTGTTGCTTTTGTACCAAAACCCCAGGGATTTTCTTTCATAATTATGAAATGCAAGCAGATTCTCCACGCATCTCTCATCAGATCGGAGAACTGTTTATTCGCTCTCAGAAAGTCTGAGGCCACACTGTGATCAGGGGGGAAAATCCCGAGCCATTGAAAAGAGTCCTGTGTGTTCAGTATGCTTAGCACACCTTTGGAAGTTAAGTTTATTGAAACATTCCAGGCTCTTAAATATAATGTTCTTTACATGTGGTGTCGGCAAAATATTGTGGTCTGAATGCATATAAAGTCCAATTCTGAAGTTTTTCCTTGGCATCCTTAAGAGGACGGGAATTGAAAGTTATAGTGGGGGAAAATAAAACCCAAGAAAACAAGAATCTTTTCTGTCAGATTATGGGAAAGTAAACAGGTTCGTATTAATAATAAAGGAGAGAGTGAAAAGAGAAGCTTCTTTGATTGAAAAGACTTTTTTGGTGGGGTTAGAAAAGTAACACGTGCTGTATTCATTACAGGACTCAATGCCTATTGAATCGCTGTTGAGTCACGTTTACTGGCGTCAAGGCACACAAGGAAGGAGACAGGCTACACTGAAGACAATTACCCAGGAAGAGAAGTACATCTCGATTCATCTTTCTTCTCATCCCCCGTCCCTTGAACATTTTGAGTCACTAGAGCTTGCACGCCAACCATATTTATTTGGGTTTCCATACTATTTGCTAGCTTTCATGTTCATGCTCGTATGCATGTCCTCACCAGTTGTCACCAGCAGCCCATCACTGACTTTAGACAAAGATGGCATCCCACAGTTACACAAACTTCTGTAATCACAGACCACGAGGAGGCCAAGTGCTACACAGCAGCAGACAGTGGGAAGAGAAGCAAGACTGGGTTTGGTTAGAAGACGTCGACGGCACCAGATCTGAGAACATCCTAAAATGGTCCTACCCTAGGACAGATTCTCCAAGTAAAGGGCTCATTTATGAATCAATGCATAGAGTCAAGAGAAATTTTAAAATAAAATGGTCTAATAGGTTGAAATTAGATTTTTAGATTAGAAAATTGTATCATAGACTGTGCTGTCCCTGCAAATGAATACAGTGTAACTTCTCTTTAAAGAGTAATAACGGAACTGACATGTACATGCCTAGCAGCTCGGGTACGTCCAGTAGCTAATTAGGGGCTTATATGTTTCTTTTCAATACCATTCCTCTCTCTTTTGCTGCCCCAAATTCACCCCTGCCTGAATTTTGCAGTGCCTGTGCTACCCTCTTACATTTGTTTTGTACTTTTACACCGTGGTGTGCATTCTCAAATGATAAAAAATATTGTCTGTCCAAAACTTCATATAATAATAACACATGCAATCCACGATCGATGACTTTCACACAACAACATGCCTTCATGTTTACAGGAATCCATGTCATTTATAAAGATAGATGGGACCTGACCATGCTTTCCAAATCTTCCTTAAGCCTAGAGCTTTGGATGGGATACATGACTATGACTGTATTCAACTGGTGCCACTTTCTTTAATTAAAAAAAAAATCCTTAACTGGCTTATGTAATTCAGTAGAAAATAAAATGGATAAAGTCTAGATTTATATTCTTATGGAGTTGTTATTTTTCTCATGTTTCTTCTGAAAAGAAAGAATGTGTATCATTAAATTCAGATTTGGGAGGGCCATTCCATAACAGCTTCCTGAGATAAACTGAAATCTATTCATGTTCTCACGCAGAGGATTGAATTTGTTTCATCCCATCTACCCTGCCATATCCAAACAGTAAGCTTGTTCAGGCACAGCAATTCACTTTTTAATTTCTGGAGTTTACAAAGGGTCAGTATAAGGACTGGAGAGGTGACTCCATGGTTGAGAGCCTGTGCTGCTCCTGTAGAAGACCTGAGTTCAGGTCCTAGTACCCATTTCCGGTAGCTTGCAATTCCCTGCAACACCAGATGTATCTACCACCTCTGGCTTCTGCAGGCATTGCACAAATGTGCACACACGTGTGTGTAAGTGCATGCGCGTACACACCCACACAATTAAAAAACAAAATGAAGAAAGGTAGGTGTGGTAGTTTGAATGTAATTGGCCCCCATAAGCTCATGGGGGAGGTGTCACTATTAGGAGGTGTGGCCTTGTTGAAGTAGGTGTGGTTGGAGGAAGTCTGTGGGGTCAGACTTTGACATCTCCTACGCTCAAGCTACACTTAGTTCGGGCCACTTCCTGTTGCCTATGGGTCAAGGTGGAGGATGCTCAGCTCCTTCTCCAGCACAATGTCCGCCTGCATGCCACCATGTGGCACCATGATGATAATGAACTAAACTTCTGAAAATGAAAGCCACTTCAATTAAATGCTTTTTCCTTTAGAAGAGTTACCATGGTCTTGGTGTCTCTTCACAGCAATAGAAACCCTAACTAAGATGGTAGGTATAGGAAGAGAGGGTTGATGATGGAAGAGATATATAAGTCTGCTTAGCCGGTACCTGAGCTAAACTTGGGTTGAAATGGATTACAAGGATAAAGGGAAATGATTAAATGGATGAGAAGCTAATTAAAAGGAAATTAGCACTAGCTTGTCTTACGTCCCAATCTAAGATTCTCTAATAAACATCATGAATAATGACTATAATATCATAAATATGAAATGCGAATTATAAAAACATGACTCTTAATGCTCTTTGACTTTTAAAAATGGCAATCAAAAGTACAACTAGGGAAAGGGGTAGAATCAGCGTGGGGATGCTCTCTGGATGTCATACCCATCAAAAGATATCTTGCTTTAATGTATATAGTGCGTGGACAATAAGGCTAAGTATAGACAATTTTTAAAGTCAAACAGAGAAAATAACTAAACTAAAATAAACTAAAATGACTGGCATTACCATCTCTCTCATCTCTCTCTCTTGCATCAAAGGCTAGACACGATATACAGCTGACTAACATCTGCTAAATGAAGGCTGGAGGGCCACTCCCACAGTTCCATGAGCCCACGTGGCTGCAACCGCATCTGACCACAGGTGTAGCAATAAGCAAATTCTTTTCAAACACGCATTTCCTTCTTCTCGTGTGAAAGACATGAAGTCATCTTGGATGAGTCTTAGAGTGCTCCAAAAAAAAAAAAAAATTCAGTCATTCTCCCAAACTAGAAGAATTCGCGTGATGCGATACACGGGTCCATAATTTCATGTGGTTTTGCTTCTAATTACGGTGTCATTATCAGGTGGGTAAACATTCGACAAAAGAAACAAAGGGATTGGAAAAAACCGAAGACGAGATGTCCTTAAATGGAGATTGGAAGGCTGCGGGTAATTAGAGGGGATCCCTGCGAAGGAAAGTGGTACTGCAGACACGGAGGAAATGGTGCACAGCAGGCGGAGGCTGCCGCGTCCTCACAGACCCTGTGTCAGCATCCTCCCCAGACAGACAGGCGGTGCTTAATGTGGGGGAATTTATGGATAATGGATTTTCATAACAGACCTTTTATGATCTCTCTCTCCCTGAAAAGTGCCCTCCAGAGCTTTTCTGCTTCCACTTTCAGTTTTAATTGGAAAAAGATTTACTATTCATTTCCTCCTTCCCAAGTTGTCCTTTCCATTTGGGTGGCACAGCCTCCCCATCTTGATTCCTTGCGTGCCCCCGCCCCCCGGCTCCTCTCAGGAATCAGACAGTTCTCATACACTGGTCCATGAGACCAGGGGCTCCTGTTTCTAGCATCACCCATGAAAGGCAAGGTTGCCATTCTAAAAGCTATATTGGGGTGGTTCCTATTCATGAACTCATCTAGAATCCACTGGCTTGCAGCTAGGGGCTTGTTTACAAGTGAAGGTAAACCTCCAGGGAAGGCAGGAAATGGAAAATGAAGGGCCACATCCTGGACACTTGACCCAACGGAAAGGACTTGTGTCTTTGCAGGGGACTTGGCAGCCACCTCGGGGTCTAGCCTCCCTGCTGTTGGGAAAGGAAGTCAGTCAGTAGATTCATCTCTGCTCTTGGTGGGTTATGGTCCCGTCAGGGGAAACTTTACTTAGGACAGGCCCTGATCAAGATAGAGATGAGCTGACACTCGTCTATGCTTGGTAAAAAGCCAAATCAAAGACAACCCAGCTCCACTCTTGAAGACACCCTTCAAGTAAAGGCAGACACGTCCGCATTTTAGCAGAAGAGTAGCGTTCAAAATGAAGCACCATGTTTGTGTGTAC
The DNA here is from genome assembly GCF_000317375.1 of Microtus ochrogaster. Taxonomy (NCBI): domain Eukaryota; kingdom Metazoa; phylum Chordata; class Mammalia; order Rodentia; family Cricetidae; genus Microtus; species Microtus ochrogaster. The sequence continues at coordinate 11,445,304 of NW_004949102.1, read as the reverse complement.
TGATTAAGTTGGCAGCATTGCTAGCTGAAGGGCCAGAGATCTACCAGGCTTCTGAGAGGGCGATATGGGCCTTACAGATTTTCTCGTATGGCACTTAAAATACCTTGAAGAGTCCTCATCTGGACTCGTAGATCTGTATTCCAAGCGATGGCTAGCCAGGAAGGCTTAGGCTGTTTTCTGACTAAACATGAAAGCAGCCACTGCTGAAGCAACGAAGACAGCAGACTATTAAACTGTCACACAGTTGAATTACAAATGACCCTTCGCAACAGCAGCGTGAGCATATGGCTTTCTAATTTTGTGTACATTCCTCTCTCTAGCCAAACCGCTGGCCACCTGGACCCTGGCTCTGAAGGAGGGCAGTTCAGTTTGGTTGCGTGACCAGAGCAATGAACTGTGGGCAAGACAGGGTAGGTAGACACCTAGAGTCCGAGGAGGAGAAGACTGGGGACATGGCAGATACCAAGGTGGAGTTTTGGCTTATGGCATGAGATGCCGGCTGGCATTGACACCAGGTGGAGAGAAGGAACCCATCCTTAAGAAGACACTGATGGGACAGTAGCTCTGTTCAAGCCACAGGAGGAGGAAGCCAAGAGGCTTAACATGGCTAAACATGGAGTAATAATTTGGTAGGTGAGCCAAGAAATGCACAAGGGTGTAACGGGATTTCAAATGTGGTAAACATTAAGGGAGACATATACAGAGATCGAAAGCTTAATGGATGATAATACAGTTTTCATTGCGGGATCAGAGAAGGCTTCACAGAGAGTGACCCTTGATCCTGACTTAGGATTGGGGATCTGCGAAGAGGGAAGAGGCCCTTTCTTCATTCAGAGAGTACAATGGGGGGTTGCAAAGTCAGAAAATGTGGACTTGGAAAAGCAAACAACTGCCTAGCCAGGGATCACGGGGTATGAAGGGCATTGGGGAAGCTCTGTTTGTGCACGGTCCAAACTCAAGCATGGCATCTGATGAGAGAAAGGGCAGACCAGCCATTCTGCAGATCGTGAGAAAAGATCTCTCTAGAAAGTCTGGCCCTGTGGAAGCATGACCTGCAGGGATGGCAGCATGTACAGAGGAGGGTTTTCTAGTTCTGCCTCCACTCCAGGTGTTTCAACTCATTCCACAGCTTTCCTCGGGAAATAAAAGACATCGGGCCAGCTCCACAATATCAAGGGCTCCATAAATCTCAGCAGCAAGAGGAGCCTTCATCTCAACAAATCCCCGGGTCATTCAGAACAGTAGTTTGTGGCAGACTTCTCAAGAACAATAAGCTAGGCCTTCAATTCTTTGTGAATGGAATTGCTGTTCTCTCTCTCTCTCTCTCTCTCTCTCTCTCTCTCTCTCTCTCTCTCTCTCTCGTTGCTGCACCCCCTCCCCATTGCCTGGCTCCCGCCCTACTTACCCACATAGCAGACTTGCATCTCATGCCTCGTTGCTGCACCCCCTCCCCATTGCCTTACTCCCGCCCTACTTACCCACATAGCAGACTTGCATCTCATGCCTTCTCTATTTGGACCCCCAGCTAAGCTCCACTTCTCTGCTAAGGTGTTAAAAGCTTAGGGGCATAGATGGATATGATTGAATGGAACTGGAATTGGGGAGGTTATTTTAAGCACCATTTTGTTACACGGTAGCCTGGGATCTGAGTGGGTCAGTGACTCTCATCAGCACTGACCCAGCTCTTTGGTTACCATTCCTGGTGACTCAAGTCCTAGCCTAGGGACTTTCTCAAGGTGTTTTGCCAATTAACAAAGGCCTTCCATCATGGAAGCCAGAGACTGACAGACGATGGCCTGCAGGTCAAATCCAGTCCACGCATCTTTTCGGTAAGTTATTTTATAATACTAATTATAATTATATAATATGATACTAATTATAATTAATTATAATACTAAGAATTATCATCTTGTCTATGGTTCATCTGGGACTTCAGTTTCAGAGCTGAGTTAAAGGGCAGAAGTTGCATAGCACCCAAATTTGCAAGTAAACACTATACGGTCCTGTATTTAAAAAGTGTTAACCAAACAAGGTTATTTGCTGTTAACTGATCCATGTCAACGGCTTTAAAACAATTTTTTATAGTATTTTCCTATCCAAAATTAAAAAGAGCTAGGCGTGGTGATGTACATCTTTATTCCCAGCATTCAGGGAAGCAGAGGCAGGTGGGCTTGTGAGGCTGATCTACATAGCAAATTCCAGGCCAGCCAGGGCTACAATAGTGAGACGCTGTCTCAAAAACTAACAAATACGACAAGTACAAAAAAAGAGATAGGTGCCACTAATTATCTCTCTTGCTTTATGTATATTCAGTTATTTACAAATTAAGCAATACAGTACTATTGTGTTTACAAAATTATAAAACATGAAAAAAATGCAAAAGGGCAATACTAAAAAAATTACCAAAGCGCATTGTGATTTTTCTTTTTTTTTTTTTAAATTTTATTTTACCACTGGGCATGATGACACATAGATCTTTTTTTTTAATTAATTAATTAATTTATTTATTATGTATACAATATTCTGTCTGTGTGTATGACCAGAAGAGGGCACCAGACCCCATTACAGATGGTTGTGAGCCACCATATGGTTGCTGGGAATTGAACTCAGGACCTTTGGAAGAGCAGGCAATGCTCTTAACCACTGAGCCATCTCTCCAACCCCGCATTGTGATTTTTCAATTTCATAAAATGTCTATCACTTTTTTAATCTTGGTTTTAGCACACTATGAGCAGTTATTTGAATGTCTGGCTAACACGAGATTCAACTTACTCATGCGTTCGATTTTCAATGACAGTTGCAGCTTTGATGTTATTATTATTTCTTTCAGAGTTTTAAATTTTGATGTGCATGAGTGTTTGGTTGGATTTTCATATGCATACCGGGTACACGCCTGGTGCCCGAGGAGGTCAGAACAGGGTGTCAGATCCCCTGGAACTGCAGTCGTGGACAGTTGTGAGCTACAGATGGCTCACACGGTGAACTGAAGCCACGTCCT
>NW_004949102.1:11436381-11441917 GCF_000317375.1 Microtus ochrogaster | reverse complement strand
CTGTCTTGTGAGGTCACATTTACATATTTTTCAACAATAGAACCACAAATGAAAGAGCTATTTCCACATAATTTCCACCATGTGAGTTTCTCTTGAAGATGAGAACGTTCTGCCGTGACTGTGGTGATGTCAGTGCAGTGGGCGATCATATACTAGGAACCATGGGCTTGTGCATTTGAAGTATGAACTGTGTTCAGTAAAGACTACTTTAGGGGAGAGCAGTTAGAGCCTCACACAGCCTACAGACAGGAGCTGGGGAGGGGCTGAGGAAGTGCTCCTCCAAGCTCACTCCACAGGATGGGCATCCTTGCTTGTATTTCGAGCAAATTCCCTTCTGCCGGGAGCCTCTGCACAAACACTTATAAGCCTCTTTCACAAATAAAGTTTAAACTAGATAAGCCCTACTGCATATAAACCCTCTGACCCCACTGAGAATAAAGGGCCGTGTGTACCATGTGTGCCACACATCCTAACCCCTGTTCTTCCCGCTGGGGATGGAGCACATGCCCCTCCCTGAGGACCACACAGGCTAGAAAAAGGGACTGATGTATGCTGTCAGGACCAGAAAGTATGACAACACCAGAAAAGCTTTCATTCTCTGCCCTTTAACTTCATTTTCTATTCCCTTGCCCTACTACCTCTAATTCAAGGTCTCCCTGCCTCTCCACTTACCAGCTAGAAAACCAACGTCCCTTGGGTTAGATTCAGATGCAGCTCAGACTGACTGAGGAGAAGACTTTGCCCCTGTAAAGTCACTGAGATTGTTCAAGGTCTGTATCACATATTGTCTTATTTGCATCTGAGTATCTCACCTCCTATGTTGCCTGTTGTGGGATATTGGTACACTTGCGGAGATGCATTGCTATGATTGGTGTAATAAAAAGCTGAATGGCCAATAGCTAGCTGAGACGATTCAGCCTCACAGATGACTCCAGCCAACACTTTGAATAAGCTCTACACCTTCTCATAACACAGAGACTAAACAAAAAAAATAATGCAACTAGCTCTCCCAGGACATGACCATTACCTCAATTTTCTTAGGGTCCCCTAAAGATATTGATGCTCCCACACGACAAGAAACAGTCTAGAGAACACAATGCCCACATTCTGTAGAGGTAGAGTGGGTGGGTTTTGGTGATTCCGTGGGTTATGGATGCTTGTCATAATTTAGGAGAATTGGTTACAAGTTGTTAATGATCAAGGTCAGGGAGAAAGCTGAGTAAAGGAGATTAGATTCAGGTATATCTTTCTGGAAAAAAAAGGGGATATGAGAATAAAAGAATAAAAGTATATTATTGATTTTACTTTAAACTAAAAAGCAACTATTAATCTCAAATATTTTATATCAGTATGGATTTTTTATATATTGGTGTGAATTTAAGGTTATTTTTGTTAGAATATACTCTAAATATATTTCTACTCTTTTTAAAGCTATTTTTGTATATTGATACAAATTTAAGGCTATTTTTGTTATACTGTATATATGCTTCTACTCTTATTTAAAGTATTGTACCTATGTAGCTTATTTAAAAATGGAATGTATAATTAAGAAATACAAGTTAGTAGTTAGTCATCTATAATAATCAAATTTAATTAAGAAATATAAGTTAGTAGTTAGTCATCTATAATAATCAAATTTGTAGTTAGGTATGTTTTCAGGTTAAACAGAGATATATTTAAGATAGACAGGTCATCTTCAAACACTTCCAAGACTTACAGAATATGGCATTTAAGATGTTTTAATAACCAAAGGCTTTTCATGACAGTGAGACATATCTGCTCCTGGCAGCACCACTGCACTTCAGACATCAAAGAACCTCTATATGGAGTCTGCTTTCATTTGTGGCAAATTTAGCCATTGGGAGAAAGAAAAAAGAACAACTCTGTCTTTTTGCAACTGCTGGTAGTAAGTTGTCCAAATTGGACAAGCAGGACACAAAAGAAGGTGACTGCCAAACCTTACCAAGACAAGCTAGGTAAGTCCTCCCAAAATTCCTGCTTTTCAGAAAACTCTGTCAGATATTCTGGGCCTTAGGCTGAAGATTGATGCCCCAACACTGTAGAGGAAGCTTGGGTGACTGTTCAGGCAGCCAGGAGTTTCTCTCCTTTTTATAGTTTTAGCAATTGCTTGCTCTGCATTTCTTGTTTACTCAGGTAATATTATCTCCTTTTCAGGTCTTTGATGGGGTTTAAAACTAGATAGTTATAATTAGTTTTCCTTGTTATTAAATTTTTTAAAAAAATCACCAAAGAGGTGTAAAGTATATTGAGAGACATAAAAGCTTAAGTTGTTTACCTAAGAAAATGTTTTAAGGTCTAAAAGGTATTTTTAGGTTGATAGTAAAAGTTATGATAGAAGATGATTTAAGTATAAAAACTTTGGACTTATCAAGATAAGACAGATAATAGAGTTATTTCTCCAAATTTGTCAAATATAAGTGGACTGGACATTATGAATGTAATTCTTTCTTATTGTATATAATTTTACTGTATTAAAGTTAAAACCTTTGATTTTATTTAGACAAAAAGGTGGAAATGTTATGGGTTGTTTGTATACTTTGCGAAGATGTATTGCTATAATTGGTGTAATAAAAAGCTTGACAGCCAATAGCTAGGCAGGAGGTATAGGTGAGACTTCTAGGCATAGAGAGGACTCTCAGAAGAGGAGAGATGCCAATCAGACATGGTGGAAGCTGGATGGGCAGTACCAAGAAAGGTAATGCCATGTGGCAGAATGTAGATTAATGTGTTAATTTAAGTTATAAGAGCTAGTGGGACAAGCTTAAGTTAAGGCTAAGCCTTCATAATTAATAATAAGCCTCTGTGTCATTATTTGGGGCTGGCAGTGGAAAAGATTGTCACACATGTTACTTGAAAGCCAGAGTGAAGTTCTATGTTTGTCTCCCTGCTTCGGGTGCTTTCGCATACTACATTCATTCATTAAGAATGCCCAAGTGCATTAAAGAAGAACATAGGGCATTAAAACAACTAGTGTCCTGGAGTGTGAGGGATCTCACTGAGGGGAGAAACATCCTTCAGGTTTCGGTATCATAGCTATGAGGTGACAGAGCAGAACCATGTTAAACCAAAACAGAGTGACAGCAGCAGCTTCAGAGCCAGGCTTGATGACAGAAGAGACATCAACAACAAATACAAGAGCAGCAACCCCTCCAGCATGTCACATGTCTCTCAAATCCCCCCCCTCTAAATGTTGGAAGCAGGAACCCCAACAAATCACATGCCTTTCATATCCTTCCCTCTAAATGCTGAAAGCAATTCCAGGCCACAAACTTTCTTTCCAGTGTTTGCTGGTAGATTTTGCAGACTGGACTAGACTACAAATGTTTCAATGGATTTATTATAAATATGCTTGCCATTTTTGTGCTACTTTATCTGCAGAGGTCATTATTCAAATGCCCTTGGAGCTCAGAACTAGAAAAGGTTCAACAACACCTTGCCCCCGACAAAGCAAAATAAAACAAACAAACAAAAAATAACAGCTGGTGGACAGAAAAAATATCTGACTTGACTGGTCAATAATTAGAGCCTAAGGCAACCTGGGTCAAATGGTATTTTCCACTCAACTGTGGACTCTGGTCCACTTCAAGGGCTTATCTTCCTGTGTGTCTGTACACAAATGTGTACGTGCCACCTTCCTGTCTCCCTCATTGTCATGTGACAGGTCATGACTTAGCTCATGAGTTTCTTTTCTTGATGCTTTGGGCTATGTCCTTCCTCTCCATGAAGAGGAAGACTCCGCACCATCATCTTCCCTTGCCAATTTTTGATACTCTCTACACTCTCTTTCTAGTCTAACAAGCTTGGCATCGATTTTAACTTTTTTGTGACATCTTAGAAAGCAAAAATAATTCAGGGTGAGCAGCATATTTGACTCAGCCAGTCCTTTAGAAATATTTAGTGAGCCCTAGGCAAAACTGGCTCTGCAATCCAATGGATGATGTAAGAAACATAAAGGTGGCTAGTTTCATCATATCACAGGCTATCTTATAAATTTTACATTTAATTTCAGGGCTATGTTTTTAAGCTAGTATGATCTACTTTGCAGGTTTACTTTGGTATGCATATATACGGGGCTAGGGATTTTGTTCAGTTCCATGCATTTTAACTACTTGTCTGCCCACTCTAATTAAAAGCTAAAATAACAGTCAGACTGGCTATTTAAATATCCCAGAACACTATACTGACTAAATGTGGTATCATGCATTACCAGCTGTAACTCCAAAGTAAGACTGTATCATGGATTTGTACTCTTTACAGCTATACTTGGATATGAAGTGTATAAAATTGTGCTTTATATATAGTCGCATCCTGTCATCTGTGGGGATGGGGTCTAAGGCCTTCCACTGATGGCTGATACTACATCTAGCATGAGATGTACATACTTATGATGAAATTTCATTAATAATTTAGGCACAAGTAAGAGATATAGCACCAAAGCCAATAACAAAAACATAATTAGAATGATATATTATAATCAATATCATTTAAAATGCACAAACTATGTCTAGAATTTTCAATTTAGTATTTTTGGAGCAGAGATGACCAAAAGTGATTAGAAGTCAGCGTAGTGAAGCCCCAGGTTAGGGGCACCTCCCCAGCACCTCTCTTTGTCTGACCTCACGTTGAACCTTTCGCTTGATGATATTACTCTGCGTTGCTTATTTTCCTAGCAGCTATGACACAGAAGATCCTTGCAGAAGCTCATTGTGGGAAGAAAGATTTGCCTAGGCTCATGGTTTGAAAAAGTTATAGTGGGGGTGGAGAATACTCGATGCTTTTGCAGAGAACCTGGGTTCAGTTTAGCTTCCAGCACCCACATCGGGGAACATACAGCAAACTGTAACTTTAATTCCCAAGTATCTGATGTCTTCTTCTGGCCTTCATAGACACTACACACATGCCATACACACACAGAGGAGAAGATATACACACACACACATAAATTTTAAAAAACAATAAATTTATTTTTAAGAATAATTGTTTCTTTAAAAAGAAAGAAAGGGTCCAGTTCATCACGGTGGGAAGGTCATGGTAGAGTTAATGGCAAGGACAGAGCAGCTGGGTCCTGTCACAAGTCACCAACGAAGCAGACAGAGAACTCAGGAAGGAGGTAGGACTAGGCACTAACTCTCTGTCAATGTCTTACTCACCAGCAACCCTCTTCCCTCAGCTGGGCCCCACCTCCCACGACATGACAGCTAGCTGGAGAAGAAATGTTCACAGCGTGGGGCTGTGGAGGGCACCTCACATTTAAACCAAAGCACATTCCTCTGTGGCATTCTCTGCCAACCATTCGCTCTATAATTTCTTTTGTGTCCTCCTCTCTCTAGCTCACCACACTTTCCCTGGGGGATGTCACCCCACCTTCAACCTGCTTGCCTACTTGTACTGATGACTGTCCAATCTATATTCCCAGCTTAGTCTGCTGTGGCAGATTTCCAAACAGCCTGACCTCCTTGAGAATGGACTGTCCATTCAGGAGGTGGAGAGGAAAGTGTTACTTCAGACACCTGAC
>NW_004949102.1:11418828-11436206 GCF_000317375.1 Microtus ochrogaster | reverse complement strand
GCCACCACCGCCCGGCTGAGTTTACCAAGTTTTAACTCTCCTCTATGGGGTATTGTATTCTCACACCCTATTATTTTTTGAAGATAAGTGGCCTTTATTTTTTTTTTAAATCCATTGGTTGTATCGTTTCATCTTTGCTAGATACAGCAATTTTATGATTCACAATGTGATGTTGGCTTAGTATTAGAGGAAAATCAGAGGCATTTATTAAATAGGATCTCAAGAGATATATAATTTACGGGACACAGAAAACTTGAAAAGTATAACTACATTATTTACAGCTTTGAAATGAATACACCATTTTTAACAGTTTGGCAGAAAGTTTTACTCCTTTTGGGTGAGGAAAACAGTGTTTAAACAATACCCACGTGTCTAGAAGCTGATTTTGGTTTCAGCTATGAGTCTCTGTTGTTAAGAGTTTGAAAACAACTGGACCTGAACCTACTGGCCCAAGAAGAAACCGGTCTAACACGTTCCATGTACATACTGTATTTTCTTTAAAGGTTTCAAAATGTCAGGAAGAGTCTGGCCCTTGAGGGAAGCAGATGGCACAATAGAGGGTGCATTTGGGAACGTTTATCTCAAGGTCACGAACCTTAGCTCTACAATAGAATTACCTGGGGTTGCTCTTAAGAGTCCCTATTTCGGGTTATGCCTGAGCCCAGTTCAAGCAGAGCTGCTGACCTGGCATGAGAACATCTCAAAGCTGCCTGAGGGACTCGGTCTGCAGGCAGGTTGAGAAACACCCATTCCTGCCGAGTGCCCTACAGAGTTTGGAGCGGATGCAGCTAAGACAGAAGGCAGCGCTAAGTCATTCTGAAAACGGTACCTAGAGGGGGCACAGGCAGCCACTCAAGGAACCAGAGGGCACAGATGATCCATTTTTCTTTATGAGCCTAATGGCAGGCTTCTTATTTCCTTCATTTCATTTGAAATTGAGTGATATCAATATTTAAAAGCAACTGTAGGCGTTAATACCATTGCACGGATAGATTCTTAAGACCTAAAAACATCGGCTGAACAAACCAAACAGCAGATCTCTCGTTCTTTCCATAACCGAGTTTGACATCATTGTCATCTATTCAGATGGCCCAGGGGACTTAACCTATAACTACAAATCTTCTTTTTTTTCCCAATCACAGGATGGCATTCTCCGAGCTCAGCCGAAGAGCTGCGGAAGGACAAGTCTTGCAGTTTGTTTAACAGCATTTGAACTGTCAAAGGAAGAAACCAAGTCAGGAGCCAGCCAAACCAAGAGAGATACCTGCCAAACCACACCGTATCCTCCTTGATCAGCAAAAATACCATCCACCGCCTGACTCCCCTTACCTCACCCACGGGAGCTTGTACGTTCCCTTATTAGGACAACGGGCAGGGCAGAGGCTGCTCCCGTCTGAGGGCCCAGGAGTGGCTTCAACAACATGTGTAGCTCATAAGAATGGAGCCAGGATCATAGGCTCAGAGGAGGCAGAGGGCGGCTGGAAACATTAAATCCTCGCTACGGAGGACAATCCATTTTTGAGAAGGCCACAATTATGGCTTTGGAAAACAAAACTTTCTTTAAAGGCCAAACCAAAATTAAAACACAATCCTGATTTTTTTTTAAATAAAAAAATGCATTCTTAGGAAGGGTGTTTTTTTTGAAATTTAGAAATATAATTAGGAGAACTGCAATCTGAAGGCATCTAGGGAGCTGAACATTTGTTTGTGAGCACCCTTTGCTCTCAGTAAGAGGTGGGCTTGGGAGGTCTGCACACACTGGTCTGTCTTAGTTCCAAGCAGAGCACACATACCTGGAGATGTCATGAACATTCTCTTCTCTCCCACCCACCCCCACACACCACTGAAGTAGAACACAGGCCTGTCTCTTCTGTCTTTCAGCTTGTCACCTGCTTACAGCATGACCTTCTGTTGGCCCTGACCCTAGCCTTGGCTCACACGCTCACCCTCATCTCACAGCGAACCACTATCCATGCCAGACTTTTCCTCCTACACAGTGTTAACACAACTGAGAGTTGCTTCCAAGTCAGAATGAGACAGGTCCTTGTTAAGATCTGTCAGCAGGGCTGCCTGCTCCATCCCGTCCTGTTTGGTGGCTAAACCATTTCTGGAGCCAGCTCCTAAACTCAGGGCCGTCCACGCTGTCACGGAGCACAGCTATTTTGCAAAGCACTTTCATCACATTCAGGATGGAATCTGATCTTCATAATGCCGGAGAGACGGATGCTATTACCGTGTCAACTTCACCACTGAGAAGACGGACCCTGAAGGGCCAAGGAACCTAGACTGAGAGCTAGGCTTCAGCGCCACATCGAGCGTTGCTGATCAGTGCTCTCTTTTATAGCCAAGATGTCAAAATTCTGGGTTCTGTTCAACTAAGGAGTCTGGAAACCTACCAGAGAGAACTAAAGTTCTCACATTCCCCAAGGGCTACAAACAAAGGGAGCAGAGCCTGTCTTAAACTGGAGGGAACCCCAGGAGTCACCTTAACACATACCCCCCAGAGTAGGTTGCTGCTGCTGATGAACAACTGATTCTGCTACATTTTACACCTTGTTAAAGGGTTATTATTCCCTAGGCCAAATAAATAAATAAATAAATAAACAAACAAACAAACAAACAAACACTTTTAAAAAAAAGCCAAATATAACAGCCATTATCTGTGTGAAAAACCAAAGACATAAAAGAACGAATAAGACCTACCAACTTCAACTTTTGATGAGTGAATCAAAAGATGCTTCAAAAGGCCGAGGAGGATGTTAAACTGGGCTAAGAACCATTTGTGTGGGAGCAGTGAGGCTAGGCACGGCACAGCCCATCTGGTCCTGGCTGCAAGACCGAGAGGACTTGACCGCTCACACTGTATAGACTAGGTAAGAAACCCCGTGCAGGGGGGTCAGTCACATGGCCCGGCTATGCTCATGGTGACTCCAGCTGACCTCCACTGTAGGCTGCTTCACCGTGGTGGCCCTTACTCGTTTCTTTCCAGGTGTCCCTTCTCTAACAGTGACAACACAGCATTTAGAAGTTATGATCTGGGCAAATCCAAAGTCTAGAAGAATTAACTTTAATTGGCATCACAACAGTTTTGTGGTGTGGCTAACCGAAACGAAAGGAGCTACTTACTAACACAGTAGGAATCCAGGTCTCCCGCTTGGGGGAAGGGGTCCACTTTATGATCACTTTTTAGGACCCTCGGGGCGGTGTATTATCCCCTGGGTTGGTAGTTGTAGATTGAATCCAGGCAGATCAAAGGTCCTGCATCCATTTTCTCCCATCCGCTCTAGCCTTTGCCCCTCCTGGAGAAGCAGCTTGCTCATCAGTCAGGAAGTGATGTAATGATACAATTACTGCCAGAGTTACCACGCAAAGGCCAGAGGCCAGAGCTGTGGAAACACACAGGGACCAGCAGTCATTCAACACAAAACTGGACTGCACAAGGCAGTCACCAGCAGCCAGACTACCCACTCCCAGGCTGCGGGGAGATGGGCAACCTCTCTGCCCTTATTGTCCTCCTCTGTAAAGTGAAGATAATTCTGCTTACCATGAAGTGGGGTTAATAATCAAATGAACTAGGGTTTTCAAAGTCCTGAAGCAGTGCTTAGCATACAGAAAGCACTATAATAGTGTTAGCCGTTTTTATGTTATCATCATCATCATCATCATCATCACCACCACCACCACCATCAAATGGGTTCTGTGCCTACAGGGTTTAGATGTTATTCTTTACTTTCCAATGAGATGGGAAGGATGGTCCAGGAAGGCGTTTTAAACATTTATTCTTATTTATTTATTTGTCGGTGTGGTATGTGTGTATAGATGTATGTGTTGGTGCATATATCCCTGTGTGTGTGTATAGTATACTAAGATCAGAGGTGGGCACAGAATTTTCTTAGCTTGCTCTATCTCTCTCCATCTTTATTCCTTCAGTGCTGGGGTTAGGGGCACAAGCAGACATACCTGTATCCAACACAAGATGGGTGCTGGAAATTTGAACTCGGGCACTTATGATGGCACGGTAAACTTTCACCTACTGAGCCCCACCCCATGAAGGGTTTTCCCAACTCAAGGACCTCAAACTCCTTTAAAATGATAGCGTTAATATCAGAGAAATGGGAAAACTACAGTTTCAACATAGAACAGATGGAAGGGGATGGATCTTATTTCCTGTGTGTGTACTCAGGTTTCCCATCATGATTTTCTGTGCTGGTTTTTATCCCCTTTGGAGGATGGAAGGATGATGGGAGAAATGGTTTTTTGTTTGTCTTATTTTTAAATCTATTAAAGGGAATGCCTTTTGTCTCTTTTTTCTTTACCTCTTCCCTAATCCATGCCACTTCTCATTAGCATGTAGACAGGAAGTTAGTGACAGGGAGCTTTGCCTTCTCATGTCCAAAAAAGGAACAGGCCAATCTCTTTCTCTGAGCCTCTTTGAGGCTGGCTCAGTACGAGGCCTCATGGAGAGATGATGGATCACAGCTACAAGCAGGGTGCTTGGTTCTAACTCTCCCTGGACTGATTTTAGACATTGGGCTACTAGGGAAAGCTCCAGCTATCCCAACTGCCCCAGCATCGTCCAGCCAGCTGACATTTTAAATAGACTCAATTGTTATCCCACTTGTAGCTGAAGAATTAAGCTATGAAATGTCATGTTAGAATTTTATGGTCTTCCAGTATTTGTCATGCATTGTGGCCTCCAAAAAACCAGATGCTGACAACCTAACTACCAGTTCCTTGGAATGCAGCCTTATTTGGAAATTAGGCTTAAAGCAAAGTCATCAGGGTGGATTCTAATCCAGTATGAAATCTGGACAGAGAGTAGACTATGGGAAGAGAGGTGATGAGAATGGCCCCCAAGGCAGAGGATCAGAGTGATGCTTCCACAAGCCAAGGGATGCTGGAGACTGCCAGCAAAATGATGAAGCTGGGAGGAGCCTTCCGTAGGAGCCAACTGTGCCTTGTAACTTATTTCAAATGTTTAACTTTTGAAAGCAGTTTTAGGTGTCAAGAAAAGCTCAAAAGAATGAGCTTTCCCAGACACCCCTGTTTCTCCAGACTCATAGCCTGTCCCACCAGATACAATCCCCCCGACCCCTAGAAGGGCTTTCGTTACAATGGATGGACCCAAGTGGGACTCACTCTTTTCATAAACCTGAAACTAGGTCTTAGGTGCATCCCATCCTTTCCTGAGCTCCCCTCTCTCCCTTAATGTTGAAACGGTTTCTTAATAGATTCCGACTTGGTTTCAGAACCAAAGTCTTAATGGACAGACACAGCAGGCCCATCCAGTCCTTAGTTCATATTAGGCTTTGGTCTTAGTGTTGTATGTTCTGTGAATTTGAATGTGTCTCCATAGATAAAGTATATGCGCCACCCCCTCTGAATCCTTCTGTGCTCTGCTTACTTGCCCCTCTTAAATCTCTTGCTCTTCCTTTCTCTCCCCGCCCCCCAATTGCTGGTAATCACCAATCTCTTTACTGTGTCCATTAGTCTCGACTTTTGCAGAGTAAGGCATGGAAGTATGGTTGAAATCATATGTTGTTTTTCCAAATGTTTTTTAAAATGCTGCTTCTCCTAACTTCTAAACGTTATCTTTTCATTTGTTCATTTTCCAATTCAGCTGTGTTCCTGTAGTCTTCCCAAACCTGGGGCTATTGGGGAGTCTAACCTGTAGTTCTGAGCAGAGCTAATAATTCTTAGCCTTTCAGGCCACTTGGGAGAAGTTGGGTAACAAGGATGCTCTACTCTCTGAGGTAGGGGTTTCTCCATGGTCTCCTCCCAAATCACCAATCCTGAGACCCGGGCTCCTCATGTTTCATGGATCAAAGTGCATATTTAAGTGAGGTCAGGCATTTAAAATGCATGCAGGGAAAGGAGGGAGAGCATGAGCTCACGCGGACCTGAGCTTTATCCGTGTCTGCTCTGTTCTTTGCCTTGAAGTTAACGAAGATGACAGACAGTTCCTGGGTGTCCTTCATTCCAAGAGAAAGCCCCTTGCTGTGTTCAGGTCTAGGGAACTTCTGTGGTTAGAAAATACTCATTTTTTAAAAGCCTATCTAATAGCCCCTTCCAGGATGTATGAGGTTTGTCCATTTTGTGGAGACATTAGCAAACCTTAAAAGCACCTGTGGAGTGTCATGTCATTCTAGGGGGCCCACACACTCTCTGATGAGCTGCACTGCATTCCCCACAGAGGTATACTGATATCCCGACCGGAAGCATCTCTCATGACTTAGATGGAAGGTCTTTGCAGATGTAACACGGTGCCTGTGAGGTCCCAAGAGTACCGTGCAATCCCGTACAACAGGTATCCTTTGGACACAAACACAGACATGCACAGAGAGAAAGCCAGGTAAAGAGATTCCAAGAATGGCGGGTGAAACTGTCTGAGCTGTGAAGCCAGAAGCCAGGGAACATCGGGGAGCCATCAGAAACTGGGAGGGGCCAGGATAGACCTTCCCTAAAGGTCTCTAGAGAGAGTCCCCCTTGACGCATTGATTTCAGACTTCCAGCCTCCAGAACAGTAGGGTTTCCATTGTTGTGAATCACCCCTTGGTCTCTACTTTCCCCTGGCAGTCCCAGGAATTCACCCCATCAGAGTTGCCCTGCTTTTGCGATCACCTAGCAGCCCAGTTTCTCCATTCATCTCCTATGCACTGACTCCCATAAATGACTGTCACTGTAAGGCACCTACTCCTCCTGCCTTTTGAACTCTTGGCAAACACCAGGAGCTGTGTTAACTACGGCCATTTCCCTCTTTTTGTAGAGGGATGCAGTATGAAACTTGCAGACATTAAGTCCCTCGGTCTGGGCGCACACTGGTGAGAAACAGATGGAACTGGGACCCAAGAGTTTTCGGATGCTCAAGTCAGGATTTTTAACTGACACTTCCTGTCAGGAACGCTTGAGAAATGATGGCGTTCAACAGCAAGCAAACCCTGCCTCTCACCATATTCTCCTTCCCGGAATATCCTATTTAGGACAAACAAGAAAATTAAAAAAAAGTCAGCATTTAACAAATGTACTTGAAGATTAGACTTGCCCTGAGAATGGCTGGGTGCTTTCTAGTAGGAAGTAAACAAAGCAAGCGAAATCAGAGACAAGGAACTCTGACTTTCTGAAAAGTAAAATATTCTAGTGAGCGCAGGTCAACCTCAAACTGGATTCTGTTACATTTGCCCCAACCTCAGTGACTCTGGGGTCTCTGAGGAGGGGAAAGTTCAGAGGGGAGACCAGTGGTACGGGGTAATACCATGCCCATTTCAGCTTCACTGAGGCTCCTGTGCTCTGGGGGCTGGTGCCTTTAACTCTTGCTAGCCTGTAAGGCAGGGAATGCCTGGTATTTCCCACAGGTGGAGGGAGAGTCAGGACACAGTGAGATTAACAGCCTGTTTGCTGTTGCTAATTTTCCTGTGGCTGTGACCCAAACACTCAAGGGACTACCTTCAGGGAAGAATTGTGGCTTTTGACTTAGGCCGTCAAGGTTAAGCAGCCTTGTAAAGGTAAAAAAGTAAAACAGCCAATAGGATTCTGCGCGTGGTTACCTGGCTCTGTGAGCTCAGGTCAGACATCATGGTGGTGAGAGTGTGTAGCAGAGCATGTACTTTACACCTCGCCTCAGGATGAACAGGAAGCAGAGAACAACAGCAACCACCAGGACAAGACGCCCATCCCCCAAAAGCTCCCCCTAGCCCCACCCTCTGCCCAATGACCTTCTTCCATTTAGGCTCCACCTCCTCAAGTTTCTGCAACCCATCAAAACAGAGGTCACCAGCTGGGACTAAGTGTACCACACAAGAGTCTGTGGAGACACGTCGTAAGCATCATAGATCCGCTGTTTAGCAGTGTTCATGCTTTTCTCTTCCCCTGGCAACTCTACAGGGTGTTGTGGAATATTACTTTAACTGTGTGAAGATTGCTACATGTGTTTATGCTGCATTTGTCTAATGATGGAAAGATGTGTTGCTGTTTTATCTTGCCTGTCTAAGGCACCTGATTGGTCTACTAAAAAGCTGATTGGCCAATAGCTAGGCAGTAAATGGGGCTGGTAGGCAGAGAGAATAAATAGAAGGAGAAATCTAGGCTGGAGAGGAACGAGACTGAGGGAGGGAGGGAAGAAGGAAGGGAGGGAGGGAGGGAGGGAGGGAGAGAGAGAGAGAGAGAGAGAGAGAGAGAGAGAGAGAGAGAGAGAAACGCCTGGGGCCAACCACCCAGGCAGCCGTCAGCTAGCCAGACACAGAGGAAGAAAAAAAGATACACAGAATGAAAGAAAGGTAGCAAAGTGTAGATGAAGAGAAACTGGTTAAAGTAAGTTATAAGAGCTGGTGGGACAAGCTAAGCTAAGGCTGAGCATTTATAGTTAATAATAAGTCATCATGTCATGATTCGGGAGCTGGTTGGTGGCCCAAAAGAACGCCTGCTGTAACAGGGTAGTGATGAGCTGCCTCTGATAGAGTTCACGGCTCTAAAGTGCAAAAGTGGCCAGCGCACGTTCTTCTCGTAGGGATAGGGTGACAGTTTCTACTTGGTTGTTATTTTCTGTCTCCAACCCCCAATGTGGAGGACCAAATTCTAGAAAAGAGGACTGACGGTATTCCACTCAACTGCCATGGGTCACAGGCTTGGTCCCAGTCTGTAGCACTAGGTGGGAGGTGGTGGTACTACTGTTAATAGGTGGGACCTACTTGGAGGAAGCTAGCAGGAGAATGTCTATGTCCTGATCCTATTATGTCTTTCTGCTTCCCAGCAGCTAAGTTTACAGACTGTCTCTCCCACCACACACTTGGGCCGTGACGCACTGTGCCACCAGCAGACCCAAAGTCACAAGGCCAAATGACCACGGACCCATGACAATGACACCTCTGAACCCATGTACCAAAACAAACCTTTGCATACTTAGTTCATTAGCTCAGGCAATTTTGTCAATGCAGATGGAAAGCTGAAGAACACAACTAGCAAACAGCCGTAGGAAGGTAAAACAAAGACAGAATGAAATGGAGCAGGCAGAGGTAACTTGCGATGGGGAAATGTCCTGAGTGACTCTCACTCTCAACAGGGACCGGGCACAAGTTGAAAGACACATTCGTTTTAATCAGCATCTGTGCAAGATGAGGTTTAGAATAAACTAGAAAGGAAATGTGGAAAAAATGCCATATTTTTATCTACTAGTTTATTGTCTTAAACTTCCTTTACCAGACAGTTTTGTTTACCATTAGTGGCCTTTAATAAAAAGTGGCCTTAAACACAGTGGGAATTAATGTTGAGCAACCTTGTGGAATAAAACATAACATCAGGTCAAGTGTGCCTTGCACAAACTGGCTCAGAACTTACAACCCACCGACCACCTAGTTGCTTCTTTGATTTTACAACCAGCAAAAGTATTTAAAGGGCAGAAGGGCGAGGTGACCTCATTGTGGAGCTAGTTACAACATCACAAACAAATGCCACACTGAGATTTTCACTTACGAAGTTGCATCATGGTGCAGTGAGTTTCAGAAATCTTGCTGAGCTCTATTGAGAACACATGGTCTCCCTAAGTGTTCCTCTGGTATTAAAGTTTCATTGGGAGAGCAAGCTTATTGAACAACAACTTCACTGGTTCTGTGCTTAGTGCTTTTCTGCATATGTCAATGGATACCATGATGCTGGGCGTCCCTGCTCACCCTTGAGCAGTACACAGTGGGCGATAGCATCTCCTTTATAGTAGCCTAGTCGTGTCACAGCAAGGTGAGGTGACTTTTTGGAGATCATGGCACCAGCTACAGGAGTTAGACCAGAATTGAGGCTCTCTGACTCCCATCCAAAATCGCCCTTTTTCCATCTTCAGGCTGACCCCTGGGTCCTCCAGCCTGGGTGGACAGAGGTTGGCAAGCTGCTATGAATGCAGGGATCAAAGCAAAGATGCTCATTCAGTATGCTCCATGCTTCGCCCTTCAGAATGTGACCTGTTTGCAGCCTATGGAAGCTCCCTAGTGGGTCAGGTCACCATTTTAATGTGAAATAGAGTGGTACAGAAAATGTCAAAGAATAGTATACACTGCAAAAGTGAACATTGTTGGCATATTTATATTACACACAGAGAAAATATGTCCATTCAAATATGTGGCCTTAATGAAAAGTGAATTTCTTTCTAGAGGGTCATAAGAAAAAGAAAACTGAGACCCTTGGTGTAGATAATGCTGACTAGCGAGCAACCTGTGCTACTCTGACTGAAGGCACAGTTCTAAATGTGTGTGTGTATGTATGTGTGTGTGTGTGTGTGTGTGTGTGTGTGTGGTAGATGTAGGCGGATGGCTAAACAAACACTCATGAAGTATTTGGGAGGTTACAGAATGACATAAGCTCGGGGACATAGCCTGCCCTTTGTTCTTTTTAATGCTATTAGTGTCCAATACAACAAGACCAGCTAGTACCGGAAATTCTCAGTTGAATATTTGCTGAATGACTAGATGGAAATGAGGGAGGTTTACACATTTTAGAAGACTCCTCTTAAAAATTCAGTCAGGGTTGGAAACAAATCCGGCCAGTGCTCCATTTCTAGGAAGACCTTTCCAAGACTTTCACTTGTCTCACACTGGAGCTTCAAACACCACTCCACACGGTAGCTGGGATGGCAGGCCAGAGAGTCCAAAGCCACCTTTGCAACCCAAGATACGTGGGCAGATGCCAGGGCAGAGAAGTGTAGCCATGTGCCCATGGGAAACACACCCAGTTGGGGAGTCAGCTTCCCAAGGACAGCTGAGCCCGTGTCCTCTTTGTCATGTTGGTCTAGCCTCTGCAGAACCACTTTTGATGGGTGAGGAGGGAAGTGATCAGCAATGTAAAGTGAAGGATTATTCCCCAACCAAGGCAGGGAAAAGAAAGGAGGAAGCTACATAAACAGCATCCTCTGTGGCGACCACCTAGATAGTGAACTGGCCATTCCCAGGGGAGACACGTGCAGAGGATCAAGAGTGTCTCCATGGTGGCTTGCAGGGACTCCCCACCCATTTCCGCAACAGTCTCGATCGAGTGATCAGTACCCGCGAAGCAAAATTATCCATTTTATGCCCTTCTTTCCTATGCCTCATAAATAGTGTCATTTTACTCTGCTCCAAAGAATTGGTCCAGAAAACACAACCACTTAAAACCCTATCTTTGGGGCTGGAGAGATGGGTCAGCTGGCAAAAGTGCCTGTCCCACAAGCCAGAGGACCCAACTTTGGTCCCTGGGACCCACAGAAGGCTGGATGTGGTGACTCACATCTGTAATCCTAGCATTCCTATGGCAAGATGAGACCCAGAGACAGAATAGGCCAGAAGTTCATAGGCCACCTCCCTAGCCTGGAATGAACGGTGGAAACAAGAGAGACCCTCCTCAACAAGGTGGAAGGAGAGAATTGACTCCCAAAAGTTGTCCGCTGACCTCCATGTATACGCCTGTACTTACCCACATCTCATAATACACTCATGCACACACACACCAAGTGAAAGTTTTTTAAAGCTAAGATATCTATCGTATGATGTATTATATATAAATATCAATATATCATGTGAAACATATGATATATGTGATATGACACACACATATATGTATTAAAATCCAGTTTGCAACAGAAAGCAACAATCACAAATTGTGCATGCCCTCTCTTTGTAAGACAAAAGGCCACTGTCATTGGACCGTTAACTTTCACTCTGACGTATGGTTCTCCTGATACCCCAGGCTACTGCAGAACAGACTGAGACATGAGAAGCCAGCGCACTGACAGATCCTAGGAAAGGCAACAGATCAGAGTGGTGGCGGGCACATTTGGGATGGGCATCGCTGCTTTACGGCATGTCTAAGATTGACGCTGATGACGACAATGCCCGGAAATTGGAAAATATTTTAAATGTACTATAATGTTGTTTATAAGAGAGGAAAGAAATAATGTCTGTTAATATTAGGAAAGCCATGCCATTGGGAAATCAAAATGCTATATTCCCAGGACACACTGGATGAAATAGGCATTCTAATACTCTTTATTTAAATTTTTAATGGAGATAGGTGTTTTGCCTGCAAGTAGGTCTGTGAACCATGTGTGTGCCTGGTACCCAGAGAGGAGAAGACTTCCAACACCCTGGAACTGGAGCTACAGGCTGCTGTGAGCTATCGTGTGAAATATTGTGGAAGTCTTGTGTGTCCTCGGAAAGAACAGTCAGTGCTTTTAACCATGGAGCCATCTCTCCAGTCCTTGAGTACTATTGACAATGACATTTCTGGGTACCATTTGTTCTGTCATTTCTAAAAAAGTCTTATAAGATTACGCCAATCATTTATTAATGCACTGCATTGTTCTCAAACTCCTTCCCTTGGATGTAGGATGAACCACACGATTTCCCCACTACCCTGGTTCTTTAGCTTTAAGGACACCTGTCCATTTTGGTCCCACAAAAACCGAAATTTGATCTTTCATCCTGAAAGTCCGTAAGAAATACAACTCTGACTGGACTAAAATTAGTATTTCTGGGAAACCCCAAGTCTTAACTCAAGTAAACTTCATGAACTTTGGGAACATGAGAAAAAGCTGCAAGGGAAACGCTGAGCTGGAAGGGAAGAAACCTGTCAATATGCTCACTGGGACAAGTTAAACCCAGCCCAGAATCCGAAGAGCTGGAGAACCATTCACACCTGCTCCAGAAAATACCATGGCCCTTGCGTAGTTCCTGGTGTTCAGGAATTTTAATGCACCTCTTTAAAAACAAAACAAAAAAAATCAGTGCTAATCTTGCACCCTAGGTGATGAAACTGAGATAAATTACCTGATAGAAACACACAGGAATTTCTAGTTCCCTTGGTTGAGCACCTGCTTTAGCATTTAGTCTAAGAATTCTTAAAAAGCAAAGTGTCTGGAGGCCTTTATGTACGTTCAAATGATGGAAACAGAGAGTAAAGAAGTAGAGGCTTGTAGTAAGTAAGCTGGGTTTCTTCAATAATATGTTTACCTCCGAATCCATATCCGTGTGTGTGTGTGTGTGTGTGTGTGTGTGTGTGTGTGTTTAAAATCCAGTATCAGCGTCATCCTGGATTCTGAACATTCAAACCAGTTCCTGCCATCAAATGAATTACTTTCAGAAGACAGACACGTTGTCCATTACCTTTGGTCTCAGGCTAATAACAGAAGGATGCGCACAGGTTACTAGAGCGGAGAGAATAGAGGAACTGGGGATGCTCAAGGAAGAAGGCAGCAAACGTATGAAGAGATGGGGGCAGACCACAAGTGCTACATGGGAGGCGGCAGGCACTAATTTGGCCCCGAGCAGGAACCCTCATGATGTTCTTCTGGAAAACTTTGCTGTATTAAGGAAAGTGGGCTCTAGCAGCCTCACAGATGAAGATGGCCTGGGCTGGGAACGGGATGGGTGGACAGAGAGACTGAGGCCTCGGACCAAACGGGTGGACATCTCCATCATCCAAGTGCAAGGCTGGGCGTAGGAAGTGAAGAGTAGAAGAGAGAGAAGTATGGCGAAAGTAAATGGCCAGAACCACAGGCATGCTGTGTGGCGAGAGCTAGGCTCAGGTGGGAAAAGGAGAGCAGCGGGAAGGGGAATGGAGGAAGAGGCCTTTCCTTCCCGGCTCTGCAGCCGACTGACCGGCTGGGGGGATCTGGACAGGGCCTCTATCTCCATATCCACGTGTCTTTGTCTCATCATCTCGAATTAAGGCATCAGGAAAGATCGGTGCTTTCTGAGCCTTTCAAGGGAGCCCTAGGATCCTCAGGGAGCGTTAGGAGAGACTGTTGGACTTGGGTTGGAGGCCAGAAGGAGAGGAGGTAGAAATGTCCAATGGGGTTGTGATGGGACAGTGTATCGGGGATTCGGGGCTTTAGATCACACTCGCTAGGCCCAAACACCATTGTTACATAATAGGACCCCTTAAAAGTTTACTTTTTCTTAAGCTTCACAAGTACTGAACTGTATAGACAGTGTCCCAGGCCTCTCTGAGCTCTCCCATTTGAGTGACCAACTTACAGAAACTGGTTAACCAAGAAACCTGCAAATATTGCGGGGGTGCGGGGCTCGTTTCTTAGGACCCCATCAAGGTCTTCTATTTATTCGATCAACTATTGCACAAACACTGGGCAGCAGGAACAGCGACTGTGATCCTGAATAGGCGCCAAAACGCTCAGAAACAGGGAAAACTCATCGCAAGGCCATCTGCCTCCCTACTCTTCCATGCTCCCTTCTCCTAAGACCCCGTAGGGTTTTCAGACTTCACAGACAGTGTGGGGACAGGGGAAACAGAGGAGCTGCTCCGCCATGGACTCTTGTCTGGCTTTGGTAATCCGAGTTATCTCTCTGGGCTCCATGTCTGAGGAAAGACAGCATCACCCCTGAAAGGATCCCAGAGGCCCCTCTGGCTTTCACATTCCAGGATCTCAGAACCCGAAAGCCTCAGAGCCCCCTGTTATCTGAACAGCCCCCTGATCAATAGCATATGCTCTGGGGTTCCTTCAGGCCCAGTCGATGGGCAGTGTGCTAAGGGCTCTGGGCTGTTTACTTTAGGGATTGGGCAACCATGGCTCGCTGAAATCTCTGAGTTTTGCTGGCTGCGAGGCAGAGGGCTCAGGTCTAAATTAACAGCAGACCTTCGGCAGCACAATGCCCCTTGGCCTGGATTTGGAAGAGAGAAAGCCGGGTCCTAGGTAAAACCAACCCCTGCTAAGGCATCATGAAAATGGAAACGAGGAAACCCGGGAAACCAGTGACTCCAAACTACCCCCGCAGTTGAAATTGCAAAGTTTTTACACACTCCCTACCTTCTCCTCCCCTCCCCACCCCCTCCAAGTTTCTCTTTTCCCCACTCCCACAATTAAAAAAAAAATTCTTTTGTTGGAGAGAGAGAGAGAGAGGAAAAAAAAGAAATGAAAGAAAGAAAAGAGACGTTGAAAAAGCAAAGTACAGAACTCACTGGGAGAGTGTGGCCAGGCAGCGCCTTCCCTGGGACCCGGATCCGCTAAGCATGTCTGTCCGCAGCTGGTCAGAGCAGGCAGGAGTGGCTGAGGTAGGGGACCTGGCCTGGAGGTCAGAGCATGGGCTGGGCCAGCGCGCAGGCCATGGTATCTGGGGCTGAAATGAGCCCTGCAGGATGCTCCTGTCTTCCCTTTGTGTTAACACTTGGGTCTGTCCCTGTGACGAAAGTCTGGGCTTGTCCTCAGCCAAATCTACTCCTCCCCACCCTTCCCCTCCCCACGGGATCATCGGAGAGCTGATTGTTATTTTTTACTGTAATCTCTCTAATAGACGCCCATCAAATTTAGACCTGGAGGCTACAGAGCACTTGGAGAGATGCAGACTCTCAATCGCTGACTTCTCAGGGGCCAGGATGACTGGGAACTTTTGAAATGAAGACTTTATATGCTTAACTTTAAGAAATAAATAACTCATTTGCGGTAGTTAGTAAGTCAAAGGGGAAAGCCTGCTGCTCTGTGCAGCCTTTGGGAAACAGAGAATCCTGCTATTGTGGCATGTACTCACAGTCCAGTTCTGACTAGATGAACCGAAATCAGCCCCCCCCCCCCAAAGTTCATCCCGTGCTGTTCTCAGGCCCTCATTCTGAGCTCTGGTCTCAATTAGCATTGGTGGAGGTGGCTTCCAAAGCAAACAGATCCCACTGAGAAATCAAATCTGAAAAAAAAACCCTCATCCCTTTTATCCAGGAAAAGATGCCCAACAGAGAAAAGGAAGCCACACAACAAAGGAGGGAGAGTCAGGGTCTGGCTCAGGGGTGGGCTGGACCGTACAGGGTGTCCCGTGTTTCCACTCCCCTGGGAGAGGAGGGCAGTAAGTAGTCAGCCTGGTAGCAGGCCAGAACAGCAGGCCCTTCTGCATCAGTGGCACGCTGATGGTGATCTCATCACCAAGCCTGGCAAAAGGGGCTGGTCACTAACAGCTTGGAAAGCCGCCAAATTCCAGTCCCCCAAGGAGGGGGTGGTGTTGACTGTATCTGGAGATGACACCCCATCTTGGCTTGCAGTGTGCATACATTTCCTCATCTCTGATAGCAGCGAAGGCCCTGGGGTTGGAGGGCCTGGCTTGCAGTCAACTGAGACACAGCTCAGGTCCCTGTCCCACAGGGTTTGCTTGTTCTTTGGGTAAGAAGCAGAAGTGATTGTCCTGAGGGACTTAGCCCAGAATGAAAGGAATCTCTGACGGACAGCTTCACGTCCCACCCAGATGAGCATGCCGGCAAACAGAGCTTTAAAAGCCTACTCGGTGCCAGAGTGGAGCTACCTAACTTCTCTCACACTCAGATCACAGCGGTTTAATTCACTTACGCGAAATCTACTCCTCATTCCAACTAGCTAGACTTGAAGCTTTCCTGCTGAACCCCTGTGCTGACCTCAATGCCACCGCTGCTAAGTGGAATTCCACGGTAGACTTCCACGTGAATTACTCCTATACACATATTTTGTTGACTATATATGTTATCTCTGCACATACGAACTCAAGGGCAGAAGACACTCGACAAACTGCGAGGCTTGTCTACCTTCCCACGAGACGACTGGCATTCCAGGCTTGTCCCATTTTCTCTCTAGAGCAGGGACGTAAATGTGTATTGAGGCGTTCTGCTGCTCTCCTTCCTATCTAATCTTGTTCATTACTCTCTTGTATTGCTTATAGAATTCAGGGACTGGCTGTCATAGGCAGGACAGCTCGCCCCTCCCACAGATGTCCACACCCTGCTCCCAACCTCCAGAACCTGACAATAGGCTTTCATGTTTGCAGATGTGGTTCAAGGGTGGATGTGGAAGCTGGGGTAAAGGGGAGTGGGGGGTTACTCTGGTATATCAAGGTGTGCTCAACCTGACCACATGGGGCTTAAAAACAGAAAGGGCTTTCTCCCTGAGTTCCCAGGAAGCTAGGACTATAGGAGGAAGGGAGGAAGGGAAGAGAGGAGCCAGGAGGCTGGCTCTGGAGGAAGGAGGGCGAAAGCCCAGGAATGTGTTAGCCTCTGGGCATGTGCAGGGGCAGGCAGGAAATGGATTCTCTGCAAGCTCCAGAAAGAATGCTGTGAGCCAACACCTAGATTTAGCCTACTGGGCTCTGTGTCAGATGTCCGTAGGCCTGAGGACAGTGAGTCTGCCGCGCTTAAGGCCAACACCGGTAGCCATCTGTCACAGCAGGGAGACAGAGATGAGTTGGTTTGCGTCTGAGACACAGTTAATCTTGGGAATACATTTTACTTCTTGATCCCTCCCATCCCTACACAACCCAGATTTGTGGAGTGGCAAGTATAGTTTTGACACATCCAGAACAGGCTTATAAAAGGCAGTAGCATAGAGATTTAAAAAAATGTGAATTATTTACAAGCTAATAGTCTTGACCTCTCTCTCTCTCTCTCTCTCTCTCTCTCTCTCT
>NW_004949102.1:11412319-11418728 GCF_000317375.1 Microtus ochrogaster | reverse complement strand
TGTCTGTCTGTCTGTCTGTCTCCTTTAATCATTCCTGGGGTTGGGAAGTTAGAATGTGGTCATCCTTTTGCTTATCACCAACATTCGTGCGCTGAAGGGCCGCTAGTGAACAGCTGTAGAAAGAATATCCACCCAATTATGCCTTCCATTGTAGAGACAGGGAAAGGAAAACCATGTGAATAGTCTCAAGCTGGCATCCTGCTTTTAACATGGAGGGAGTGTCTGTCTGTCTGACTGACTGTCTTAAGTAACCCAATGGTTAAACGTACTGGTGTCATATCCATGAGGCATAGAAATGGAAATAGGGAGGAGAAGAGAGGCTCTTAAACCAGGAAGGGACAGAAAGAACACAGAGGTCAATGATGGGCAGAGTGGGGCAGAAAGATAGGACAGTTGGAAATTCAAAACAGGCGTGGGGTGGTCATCAGAGAGCCAGTGGCTGGGGTGGCGGGGTCAAAGATGCGCCATCAGCTGAGAGGTGGGCACATGCTCTGTGCGGGCATCTGTGCTTTAGCAGTTGGCAGAGAGGGCCCAGCCTATGGAACTGCTGAGGCTGAGAGCTGATCTAATGACCATCCGGCTCCACCATCAGCCATCCACATTCAGCAAGACAGTAGGCATCCCAAACGGGATGGCACGTCAGGACTCCAACTAGTGCAAAGTATCTTCAGATTGCCCGTAGCTGCTTTCCTTTCTGCACAATCTACTTAACATTTCATCAAAGAGACTCTGGACTGGGAAGGTTTGATGGAGGTCAGCGTGGTCGAAAGGAACAACTCCCACCACAGGGTGGTCCTTTATTAATAAAATATGATTTAAAAAATAACTTGACTTCGCGGAGGTGGGAGCCTGGGCCACATGATCTGTTCCAGACTTCCTGGTCTGCAATGGTTGTTTAAGAACAGCTTCTACGTCGAAGCAGTTCCCTAGGGAAAAGAGGTATGTGGGAGAGCTGTGCCCATTGCCTTAATGCACATAACACCACACACACACACACACACATGCCTTCTCATGAACACAGCTGCATCCCCACACATACTCGTATGTATACATACCCATACATACACACAGATCTGCTCATTTTGTACAGAAATCTACCCACGTGAGAGGCAACAACAATAATTTAAGAAACTCAGTTTTGTGATAGTACTGGGGATCGAACACAGGGCCGTGCCAAGCCCGCTACCACTGAGCTATGTCTCCAGCTTTCTTTTCACTCTCTTTGGCCTCAGCACAGCGCCAATGCCACATGTCTGTGCCCCAGGAATGGTGACTACGGAACAGTTTGTGCAACGTATGTCTGAGTGTAGGCTGAACATGGATACCTAGGTGACACCAAGAAGCTATCCCTACTTCTGTTTCCACTTGGATGGTGTGAGAACTCAGGGCCTCTTTGGTGCCTCCAAAGGCCAGATAGATCACAGGGCACAAGGTCCAGCTTTTGGTCTAGAGAGGCTCTGTGAAAATGGAGTCCCTCTGCAAGGGACTTTCTCAAAGAGGGAAGCGAGGACGAGCCACCGGATCCATAGTGATGATTCACAGTAGTCCAGCATGGACCCATGAGCTTACATGAGCCAGTCCAGAACAGACTCCCAAGAACAGAGGGCCTAAGAGCCATATTATTTAAAAATGACTCTGTTCAATCTATGAGCAGACTCCATTGAGGCAATAAGAATAACGCTGTAAGAACGTTTTACCTCTTAATCCACATCTTATTCTGAGGGCAGACAAGCTAGCATGAACAAAAAACTCCCATTACAAGCAGGCACAGTACAGGCAATGGAACTTCAGAGTGGTGCCCTTGGGAGTCCCTCAGATGACCCCTTCACCCTTCTCACCCAGTATTAGCTCTTCTCCCCATCTGGTGGCTTCCTGTGACTTTTGCCAGAGCTAATCTCTTTCTCCTTTTGGGTACCTATCTCTTGTCCCATTCCATAGGGTCACCCTGAGAACCACCAGATTGTCGAGCTAGAGGCTGAAACAGGACACTTTCCTGCACACAGCCCCACAATCCAGAGGTACCCCTTCTAGAACAGCCTGTTCCTCAGACACCACTTCTCTGAGTTCCAACAATCTTCCAAGAACCAGTGTCTGGCTCTCGCCTCCATGAATTCTTCCTGGCTTGGACTTTATTTCGTTGTAATTGGTCACCCTAGTTGGAGAGAGCTAGAAGCTTGGGGCCACTCTGTTTGCATGTCCTCGAGAAATACTTCCATGGCACATCCCCTACCCCAGTTTGAAACACACCTATAAAAACAGTTCTTGGAAATGATAGGGCCCAGACTAGCTCCTTGAATGAATGGTTGCTACAAAGACTTGTTTCTGGTCCTGTTGAAAATCATCATATCATCATCATCATCATCATCATCATCATCATCATCATCATCATCATCATCACCTCATCATCATCATCAACACCATCATCACCATCATCACTATCATCATCATCACCATCACCATCATCACCAACATCACCATCATCATCACCATCACCATCATCACCATCACCATCATCACCATCATCACTATCATCATCATCACCATCATCACTATCATCATCATCATCACCATCATCACCATCATCACTATCACCATCACCATCATCACCATCATCATCACCATCATCATCATCATCATCATCATATTATAGCCATCTACTTTGTATGATTCTAGGAAAAGAGAGTATATAGAACTTTCATACACAGGAAATTGATTCCCAGTTATAGTGATATATTTTAGATAATTGTACATTATAAATTTATTGTACATAGATGCAATTAAATGGCAAAAGAAATCGTGAGCTAGTCACAAGGATGATAAGGATATATTATAATACAGGGGAAAGGGTCATATCTTCAAAGAAGCCGCAGCATTGTTGGTGTGGACTATTTTTTCTTTTTTTAAAAATTAATTTATTTATTATGTATACACATGCCAGAAGAGGGCACCAGATCTTAGTATAGATGGTTGTGAGCCACCATGTGGTTGCTGGGAATTGAACTCAGGACCTCTGGAAGGACAGTCAGTGCTCTCACCCTCTGAGCCATCCCTCCAGCCCAAGGTGAGGACTATTTTTATTCAAAGTATCTAGATATTCCCATAATCACAAATGCTTTTTCTGGTGGCCAATTTATACATCTGGATATTAAATTTGCACACGACTTTTATAGCTCTAATCAAATCCAGATTTTTTTTCCCCACTGACAGTATATAAGGTCTTGAAAAGCATTAATTTCTTTTTATGGAAATCAGACCTGGATTAAAGCATATTTGTTTCTTGAGAAATAGTCTACTGTGTGTTTTGAATACTATAGTCACTGTGGTCATTATTCATCTACATTTCATTGTATGTATGCAAATGTGTTAGGTGCCATCCTGTTTTATAATTTCATATCATATGGTCAATATACGATTATGACACCTTTTAGAGATAAATGTGTACCTATGGGCAATCTTGCTTGCTTATTCGCCTTCTTGACATACTTTTTCTTTCCAAATGACTCCTTTGGCATCAGAGATACAGCCTAATAGCTTTCTGCTCCTGATAAAGCTTAGAATGGTCCAGGTATACAGCAGATAAACAATAAGTAGTTGACACTTGAAGAGGACCAAAACAGAGCCACTGTATCAAGAAGGCTCTTGGCCACAGCTGGTATTTCCTGGAACCTAGGAACTCTGCTGCTTCAGGAACGGAATCTCAGGAGTTCCAGAGTGTGCAGGTCTCAGGGAGGATGGCTGGTGGCCCACAAGGGAGGTGGTCATCCATATCTTAATGTCAATAATGAAGGTAGAAGAGATGGCCTAGCTCTTCAGTACCCTCGGAGCTCATTCGCTGGCCACATCACCTCCTGGTTCCCAACCCATAATGCCAGGAAGCTGCAGAAGACCTTCCTCCTCAATACAGAATAGGAACAGAGACAAACTTGAACCCAAAGAATACTTTACCCCATGCAGAGGGCGACACAGCCTCTCACAGTGAGTGGCATACCCAGTGGCAACCCTGGCTTTGAGCTTGGCTGTTCCTTCTCATCCCCTTTCTTTAGATTTGCTAAATTAGAATTGAATTCTACTTGATCCAGGCTGAACTGTCAGTATTGCTTGAACTTTATATGTTTGATTCATCAAAAACTCCCCTTTGCAGAATTTCCAGGTGCCTTTCTTGGGGTGCCCCACACCAGGAGATCAGAAATAGGTAAGTGGAAGAAAGGTTTTCAACATCAGTATGCAATTTGACTTGGAATTATTTGGTAATAAAATCAAACTCACTATTATTAAAGAAGGAAAAGCAAATGAGTTCTTTATTTGCCTGTTTACTTTTACAGACTGCATTTTTTACTTTTAATTATGTGTGTGGGTTTGTGTGTGTGTGTGTGTGTGTGTGAGTGTGTGTGTGTGTGTGTGTGTGTGTGAGAGAGAGAGAGAGAGAGAGAGAGAGAGAGAGAGAGTGCGAGCACAAGCACCCGGGACTGTGATGCCTGTGGCAGCCAGAAGGGGACGCTGGATCCCTGAACCTGGAGTTAAAGGCAGTTATCAGCTGCCCAGTGTGGGTGCTGGGAACTCAGCTAGGGTCCTCTGTAACAACAGTAAGCACTGTACACTGCTCAGCCATCTCTCTTGACCCTGTTCATTCCTTTACAGACTAGGACCAGGGAAGGAGCTTTTGTTTCCTTTCATTTTGTCAGACCCAGTCAGGGTGAGGTGGGGGCGGGGCATTTGATACAAAGTCATATTCATTTTTTCCCCCACATATATAAGCCAGGGCTGATGTGGAAAGCTTTTCAATGTAAAGAAATTAAAATGGGGATACTTTTTTAAAGCATGCACTAACTTTAAATTTGAGAGCCAATGACATGCAATCTGAATACAGCTTTCTAAACTATGGTTCAAAGGAGAGAGGGCTGACAAATCTTGAGATTCTCCCGGGCATTGCAGAATCCGGGACCTTCCTAGGACACCTCCAAATTATCTTTCCTTCTGACTCCCAGGAGATTTAAGAATCAAAGATGAAATGAAACTAATTAACAGACACAATTCTGAGGCTCTTCAAACCATTCTCCACAATGCTTAATGTTCTAGCTCATTAACTTTATTTACAGACTCAGTGTTAGAGAATTGAACAACATCTACTCAATTTAGACACAGCCCTCCCCCTTAGTGCAAGCAGAACTATTTATGAAAAGACGAAAAAAAGAAGATCCTTACTAAAAATAAAATCTACACAACTTGATTTTTCTTTTTTTAAGTTGTAGTTGTAGTGTATTGCTTTCCCCCTTGTTCTTACCTTTCTTTCTCCATCATAATTTCCCAACGCTAGAAAACAATGCACCATTTAGCGTCTCAACAGCAGACCGACTCACATGTTAGCCATTCTCTGTTTCAGAAAGAGTTGGTAAATACTAGCGTGAGGTCATCAACTGCTTCTCCCATCCTCCTGGGATTAGCTGGAGCACTCTACTGCTCCCAACTGCAGGCTTGGCCTTTCATTAGAGAGAGCCCTGATTATACAGTCCGCTCACAGGTGGACTCCAGAGGCTTGGGGCTGAACCCTTCAATTTGACCATTATCTGGTTTTACAATGCAGATACCAATTGCAAATGATACTCAGGGCTTAAGTGCTACAGCCAAACAAGGAAATGGACTCTTCCTTTATTCCTATTGTTTTCTCCCACAGTGCAACGGGAGTGCAAATGGCCAAAATTATATGATACAAAAGTCCAGCGATAATCTGAAGAATAAACGCTGCCCATCTCCCCACACATCCAGAGCAGAAGATAGGGGATTCAAATCCAGTGGCTGGAAGGCTCAGTTGGGAGTGATGGAACTTCACAAAAGATACCAATGGTTACTTCTTGGAGGATACGCCAAAGGTTCCTAACATTTCTGCCTCTGCTTACGCAACTTAGCAAATCTAACTAAATTCTGCCTGCACACAGATACAAATACAGAAGTATTTGTACTCATTCAGTGTCATGTGCTAGACATGGAGGAGTTGTAGTTTGTGATCTAGGGTCTATTTTCTGTTTGGTCTGTGGATATACATGAATACTGGGTAAAAAAAAAAAAATAAGGCCATGACTGCTCCTAGGTATGTGTGGCTGAGGAGAAGACTTACTGTCGATATGAGGGAGAGAATAGCCAGAGGCATCTGGAAGGGTCCAGGCTGAAGCAGGTCACGAGAGGAGGGGGTGGGGGAGAGTGAGAGAGGAAGAGAAGGAAAAGAGAGGGGGCCTAGAAACCAAGAGTCCAAAAGGACCAAAATGGCTGGGTTACAGAGGGAAGCTGGAGGAAGGGGAGTGAGCTCAGTAGGGACTGAGAGACCCCAGCCAGAGCCAGCTTTGCTATATTAAATAGGTACCTCAGTTAGCCATCTGCCCTGGGTTCCTTTTCTTTCTTCCTTTCTTCCTTTCTT
>NW_004949102.1:11393366-11412068 GCF_000317375.1 Microtus ochrogaster | reverse complement strand
ACAGAGCTCCGTCTGCCTCTGCCTGGGATTAAAAGCATATACCGCCTCTGCCGGCTTGTTCTAGGTTTCGAGACCTAACAAAATTGTCAGTACTGATTCGCGCATGCTAAAAGCGTTATGTGAGACCCAAGGGGAGAAATCAGTCCTTCTGTGTGAGTCTGAACCTTTCCACCCTGTTACAAGAGGCCTCGGCAGGAGATTAGCGGCATGGACAAGCAGGGGGCACTCTTCATTGCGGCTGCCTGCTCAGAAGCCAAGTCAGACTGTGAATAGCAACATTATATCCCTCCCTGTTCCAAGTCTTTTCAATCTGCTCCTCCATTCCAAACTTCAGGAAAAGGAAGATAAAATGGCTTTTGGGTCCTAAACTCTTTAGGGAAGTAACACACTCTAGGAGGAGTGACATTTGATAGCATTTTCTCTGCTCCCAACCTGGAATGCCTGAGGGCCAGAGAGACGGATGGGATGAAGGAAGCTGGCTGAGAAGTCCTAGTTTCCTTTAAACACGGTGTGTTACCAGAGCACAGTCTGCAGCTCCCCACACAGTTACACAGAAAGGAATCAGAAGGCTGTGAATCATCACGCCTCGTCAGCACAGTGCAGGTCCGCCTGCTTCACTCTTTACCCTTAAAACAAAACAAAACACCAAAACAACTAAAAAAAATTCATTAAAAAGAAGTTGCAAAAAAAAATCACTTGTTGAAATTAATTTAACTCAAAAACTGTATAATTCAGTGAACGTCCAAATGGTTACAGTAGCCATTCGGAATGAAAGTTGTGGAGTTTTACATTGGATTTCATACTTTCTTTATCAAATATATTTTTAGACAGTTACCCACTACTGAAAATGAAAACAATCTATGACATAACTAAAGATTAAAAAGAAAGAAAAGCCTAGCTTTCCACCTTCATTCACCACTCATCTCTATTACCCGTGTTTAGCCCTTCCCAATCCCTAGTATTTAGCCTTTCTTGTTATCTTGTCTTCCTGCTAATTCTGTACCCATGTGTGGTTTGTTTACATATGAACATGTATTGGCTAGATTCCACATATGAGGGGGAACCTGCATTTCCCCTCCTGAGATTGTGTGACTTCTATAATATAACGTTCTAATTCCATCCATTTTCCTGCAAGCTTGGTGATTTCATTTTTCATGAGAGCTGGATAATATTGCATTGTATATATAGTTTTTATTAGCCGTTCATCTGCTGATGGACATTTAGTTCTTTCTAATTCTTTGTTGTAGAAACTCAAGCAGCAATGAACACTAGTATTCATATATGTCTATGGGAGGGTATGATGTTCTCTGGGTGTAAGCCCTGAGGAGAAATAGCGGGGTCATATGGTATCATTTACACTTTGGGTAATATTTTTTTCACATCATCAGCCACCTAAAAAGATGTTAACTGTGTAAATGATCTCCTACAGCTATATCCACTCTCCTTTCTGTCATCCTTGATCTATAGGTTATTTTCATATATTTCACACATATACAAAACACATTTTAGTTATGTGTATACATGTATGTCTGTGTGGCGGTACGTGCATATGTGTGAGTGCAGTAACTTACAGAGGCCAGAAGAGGGCATCAGATCCCTTGGAGCTGGAGTTATGCATGGTAACTAAAAAGTTAGTAAGAGTGGGAGAGCATGAGTTCTATGCTTAAGGCTATGAGCTATACAAAGAGCTGGTCGCTCTTTGGTTTGGTTGTTTCCAAGTCTTTGTCCAATGATTTGCACCTTCAGCCCCTTCTCAGACTAGGAGCACAAGTGTGTTCGTTTCTGAACGGATAACCAGCAGAGTACCAGAACCAGCCCTTATGGGTAACCCTGAGACGGTTCTCACGGGAACTGGCCCCTTATCCCCCTTAGTTCAGCTCTGCCACAGTGCTTCAGTGAGGCCATTGTTACCTCGGTGCCCGTGATGTGAGGTGCTTAAGAGTTAAAAGGTTTGAGACTTTCCACCCTGCTGCAGTCTTTAATTTTATAAAATCTTCATTTTGCTCTGATCAGGAGGCACCGAGCAGCTTGTAGTGATGGCATTCCCCGAGTAGCCAGGATATGCATGCAGATACTGGCTCAGAGAAAATACCTTTAATTGGTATGGGTAGCTTTCATGGTAAGACAGGAGGGTTGATGGCTATTAGGAGCTTATGTCAACTCTGTCTATTGCACCATTAAAAAATGAGAAACAAAATAAAACAAAGCAAAATACAAAGCTGGGTCCCATCGACAGTAGTTCTTTTCTTATTCATCAAGGAAAGAGAAATAAAGAGGAGACGTTTCATCTCCCCAAGAGCCCCCCATCCCCCTTTTAAAAAAATAAAGGTTTACACAACAGCTTTGAATACAGAAACAGAGGAACCGTTCAAGGAAGGAGTGGGCGTGGGCAGAGGCTCGCAGCTACTAGAGCTGCCAATAGTGCCTTGGGAAAGGTGCCGCGTAATTCGACCTGACGATGCCCCCGGTCTTGGAACCGGCATGATAACCTCTCATCTCATGCTGTCTGTGTGCTCACCCACTTCCTGCCCACTTATTTTCCTTATTAGTCTCCCGAGTTCCCCGGGGAGACCTGCCAACAGCGGGCGCGAGGGTTCCTGTGCGAGTCTACGGTGGAGCTGACTGTGGTTGTACCTGAGCGGCCATCTCTAGAAAGGAAGGCCTCCTTTGTCACCCAGCCGCAGATTCCGCTCTCTGAGTTCTCAAAGGCTTCGTTTGTAGAGCCCCAAGATATCCGCAAAATTCCCAAGGCACCCACAGAAAAATCAGAAGTACATACTGAGTGATCCTCTAGAATCTCCCATTTGGACTCCTAAGGGGCGCAGGAGGATGGGAGCCAGGGAAGGGGTGTGACATGGAGCAATCCGTGTCATCCACAACGGAAAATATGAACACCAGAAATGTTTCCTATTCTAAACAACGCGGGCTTAAGATGCACTCTCTGGAGACTGTCCTGAATGGACAGGCTGACGCTACTATTTATAGGGGCTGATGTGTACTTTACCAAGAGTTTTATTCCAACAAAGGAACTGTATGGAAGGTAGGGAGGGACTGAGTTGGACACTAGACTCCCCTATTTTAAACGTGGTTATTCTGTATTAAGTAATAATTATTACCTTAAATCTAATAGCGGAGATCGCACTAATCTAGACTTACTGGAAGAAGAGGCCAGTGTAAACGAAGAGGCATTTTAACAGAAATACAGCCTTGAAAAAATATGCAGGCGTATTTGGCAACTTTCACCAGACTAACAGAAGAATCGGGCATGTGTTGCAAGAAATGAACAAAGGAAAAATGACTTCTGATCAGGAAAGTAGCTTTTCAATAAGAGAGAATGTTTCTAGATTTATTTTAAAACGTTTACAAGGACGTGTTCGCCGATGTTTAAAAACAAAGCCTTGGAATGTAGCTTACATATTTCACATGTTAATCAAATCCTTTATTTACATATAGTTCCGAGTTATACTTTCCTAAGCCTGCTATAAATAATTAAGAATTCAAAGCCAGAGGTGTCTGAATTAATGCAGAGTTATGACAAACTAAAGCACATCTCTAAGACTGCCAAAGAACACCATTCACGGCACAGACAGCCAGAGCGGGGATCTGGTGTTACTCATGAAGCCGGCTCATGGCTCTGTCACCTTCTTCCAAGATGAATGGGAAGCCACTTACAGGGCTGCATCCTCCCAGCTCACGAGGGTTCCAAGCCCCAGGGTAGTGTCCTGCAGCACTGTCCTGGACCTGAGAGATGATAAGGTCAAGAACCTCACTAGAACCCTCCCAAACAACTGAGTGAGAGTTCCCCTAGTGCACATTCTAGAATATTCTACAATCATTCTGGCCTGCTAGGTCCACCTGGCCAAATGGCGGTAACAAATGCGGATCTCTCAGATGGACTGGGGTGAGAAAAATTCAAAGTGACAGACTTGATATAAAAACTTGATAGTCAAACAAACAAACAAAAAAAAAAGCAGCAACAACAAAACCTGCAAGAGAAAACATAAGAAAAAAAAAGAACTTGATAGTATTTGTTACATTTTTTTTTTCTTTCCACCTTTGGATGAGAATTTTTTGTTCATAGGACTGCATGCTTCACTGATGTTCCTAGTGGGAGATACCATGTGAATCCCTTGCTCCTTTGCCTTCAGAAAGGCAAATCTCCAAGCCCTCTCGAGGAAGTGGGCAGTTGTTACCATCTTCACCTGAGAGTCTAGAGGCCATCTTTGTGAATGCCTCACAACAAGGCTCTCTCAAAGTCATTACCCGAAGTCGAGTGACCTCATTCAGAATGTTGCTTTAACTTAATGGATTATTCAGAACCCTGGCTACCTACCTAAGTAGAGCAGTCAAAGGAGGCGTTGGAGAGGAGCCTTCAGGGCCCTAGGGGCATTGCGAATGTGCTAGCTCTAAAGTGAAGTTAGGAGCACATAGGGCTGTGCAATACGATGGATGAGTTAGGACCCCTCTATCTGTAGTGTATCATATTATTTTGTGTATGTCAACTTTTTCATGATTAAAATAGGTAAAAACAGTTACTTGGAATAAAACGATTAAAAATTATTTTGTAAAAAAATCAGACTCATAACTTTCATCATGTGTATATATAGACTATACATATACAGATATACACATATATACATATACTACACACACACACATATAGCTGCTACTGAGAACTTCTAACTGTTGTTTTGATAGTATGGAAGCCACAAATTATATAATGGGAAAAAATTATGGCTTCATAAGACAAAAGTATTTGAAATATATAAAGAAAAATAAACATAAAGATTAATCTACTGGAGATAAATCCTAATGTGTTAGGGACCACACTACCTTTTACTATTGCTTTAACCTCAAATCACTGAAAACCGTAAAGACTCTTAACAAAAAGGTACACTTTCCTTCATATGGTTCTCTAACTGCTTTCAAGCAGGCTGATGTGGAATTGATCCAATTAATACTTAGATACTAGGCTAACAACACAGGGGCAATGCCTGGTCCAGTGATACCCCAGAGGGCAGCTGTCAATGGGTTGAGCTTCCTGGGAGATAGTAATTTAGTCTATGGGGAAAACAGTATGAGCAAATGCTGCCTGTGGACTCTGTGTCAGGTGCGGTGTTGGCAGGAGGCTATCGGGAGGCTGTTTTCCAGGTGATAACGTGGCATCGTGGAGGACAGGTGGACTTGAACTTGGTAACCCTGCCAGGATTTGAACCTGAGTCCACATAACTATATTCCTGCCCTGTGGATGGCATCTGTTTCTGTCTCACATTAGCTCTGCCCCCCCTTCAGTGACAGTAACAACGGAGGGGAAAGGTAAAATTACTGGTGAGAATCCAATCAGCTCTCACCTTTTACATGCTTAGAGAAACAAGCCCCTTGGTGGGGTTGACTTGTTACTGTGAAACTTTAAGGACAGAGCGCTCTGACAACCTAGTCCTACCATGGATGCCAAGCAATAGACTTTAAAATCGGTGAAGAGAGAATTCCAGCTGCAAATTCTGCTCCTTTCACTGCCTCTTCATTCAACCCTGAGACCCAGGTTCCTGAAGCTGGCAGCTCCCCTTTGGCCTCTCACCTTAACAAAATTGTGTGTGTGTGTGTGTGTGTGTGTGTGTGTGTGTGTGTGTGTGTCTGTCTGTCTGTCTGTCTGTCTGTCTGTTTGGCTATGTGAACACCGCATGCATGCAATGCCTGTGGCGGCCAGAAGAGGGCGTCAGAACCACTGGAACTGAAGTTATGGGTGACTGTGAGCCACCTAATATGCATGCTGGGAACTGAACCAAGTCATTTTAATCACCGAGCCATTAATCCAGCACCTACCTTACCTTAAATTTTTTTGCTCATTACAATATGACCTAAAGTAATTTTATTTAGAAATATTATCCATAAGTTGTCTTTAAATGTAAAAAAGGCTATATGAAATAGACTCAGGTAAATTCTTCCCCAAAGCGTGCCCCATTTTCCTGAGCAGCAGCCTCTTACAGACAGAAAAATCGAGGTACCATCAGTTATCCATACCGTGTAATCAGGCTCACCACAGCTTAGACAGGAGAGATCTTGGGGGGGGGGCAGACTCCTTAGACTCTTAAAGTTTTTTCATATGCAAATTGAAGTTTTGCCAAAACTCTCTAGATCATAGATTCTTAGCCTTGAGCTGAGAGGGCCAGGAGGTCTGTGGATGGAGATCCACGGTACCAGAAAAAGTAAGCTGCCGTGGTTTGGGGGTGCAGATATGCCATGGTTTGGGGTGCAGATATGCATTCCTCTTGGAGTAAAGTCCATAGTGTTTGCCACAGTCTTCAAGTGATCTGTGGTCCCCTACAAGGACAGCCTAAGGCTTTTGTGAGTGATGTGACGATGTCTCCTCTGAACACTGTCAACTCGGGGGGGGGGGGAAAGTCAGTGGTCTAAGACAGCTTTTTTTTTCCTTTTTTTTTTAGTCTGAGGGATGAAAGCGTACCTCCTCTGTTTCCGCTTTCCGCCACACGGTAATCACACAGGAGGTTTTTGTGTTTTGAGGGCGCGAAATGCAATGACTGAGTCTCTACAGTTCAGTTTATCCCAGGGGCCATGAAGAGCAGTTCATCCAGCCTGTGAGCACACACACGTGCTGGAAGATTTCCCTGCCGGGTGAAGTTATTTGGCGATGAAGGAACGCCCATGGACCTTTAGCTCGGCTAATCAGTCAAACCGTAAAAATGCCCTGCCCACTGCCGCCTTTGCTATAGAGGAAGGTCCTAAACTTTGGGGTGGGCAGGCAGAGCTGCGCCCCATCAATGCCATGCAAATATTGTTTAAACTTTCAGACCCAGAGAACACGGCGTGAAATCTAGGGTTGCTCTGACAGTCAGCAGAGACAATGTCTCTGAGGTCTGCGAGCCAGAACCTGGCCCGTGGTTGGTTGCAAACAAACGACAGCTTCCTTTCTCCAAAAATTAAATGAAATTTGGGGCTGATGCCTATTTCCACAATTTTGGCTAAACTGGATTCTTAAAGTGACTTTCTGAGCGATGTGATGGTTATTTCATTGAAAATAAAATATGTATCACAAATGCATGATTTGGAAATCCTTGTATAGCAAGCTTAGACATGGACAACCAAAAGGCTTAGTTCTTCCCACCCCCGCAGACACAGCGCAGTGGATATCGAGATCACCAAGGGAAAGAAGTTTTGCTGTGAGGATGTAGTTAGCAAAGCCACAACATTCAAATTCTGAGAAGCTTTTCTTTGTATCAAAGCAACGATATAATCCGAGTAACACTGGACCTCTGCGTCCGTCATTGTGTTGATTTCTCCACATGGATATATAAAGCTTGTCCCGACTGTGAGAGATTTCATTATTCCCTCTCACTGTTAAAGAAAGAAGAGTGAGAGACACTGGCATAGCTTTTCAAGATAAATAGTAGTAGCTATCAGCACCAGAATACCTAAACACCACATCATCCTGTCTCCTCCCAGATAAACCATACCTGGTTCTTTATACACATCATATATAGAAACTTAAAGAAAAATTCACTAGTGTTTTGAGGACTTCTGACTAGCTAATATGCCAGATATATTTTTTTTTCAGATGGGAATAAAGTTATGGAGCAGCATGGCAGTTTCTTTGTACCAAGAGTCCTGGTGTTGTGGTTGAACAGGTGCCACTTAGATAGAGTCACTTCTTGATGCTCTTACTGAGCTACAGGGTAGGGTACTCCCAGGACCAGAAGAATTACTACTAGGTTCGAGTCAACTGGTTTAGAGGGGTCACTTAACTTAGGAATTGACAGGGGTAAAGATACTGTCGATCTAGAAAAAGAGGAGGGGAATGAAAGAAGGGAATTCGGCACGAGCGTGTGAACTTTGTGGCGAGATACAGAGTGCCTGGCAGAGGTAACGTAAGAGAAGAAGGTTCATTCTGTTTCGGGGCTTAGGGAATTCAAGTCATCATGGTGGGAAAGGTGCAATGGTGGAACCAGATTCTCTCTGCGGGAGTGGGAGTGTGAGGCTGCCGGCTCATGTCAGGGTCAGGAAGCCCAGACAGGGAGCTGGTCTGTTATTCAGGGCCGGTCCCAGGTCTCTACTTCCGCCTGCGAGGCCCCCTGTCGGAAAAAGTTCTACATTTCCAAAGGGCTCAGCCAGCCAGAGACCAAGTGTCCAGCCGCACAAGCCTGAAGGGGAGAGATCGCACTCACAGCTCAGCCACTGGAAATCACCTCGTTTGTCCATTTCCCTGCACTCAGGTTGGATGGAAACTGAACACTCTCAAATATGCATAAAGAGAGAACGGAGAGATGGCTTAATGGTTAAGATGGCTCAGCTTCCTGCTTTTTCAGAGTACCTCGGTTTTCTTCCCAGAAACCTAGCTGGGTGGCTCACAACTTCGCATACCTTCAGTCCCAGAGGGATTCAAAATCCTCTTCTGGTCTCAGAGGGCCCTCTTCTCCCTCAACACACATGTGTGTCATACACACACGGACATACCACAGAAACAAAAATAAATCTTAAAACATGTGCATAAGATGCTACAGAAACATTTTAAAAATAGCTTTCAATCTAATTATTAAAAGAACTTTTAATAGAACAGAAACAAAATTTGTTTAACAGAAACAAAATTTGATACCAAAGACTAGCCTTCCCCCACCCCCTTCTTTCTGGAATAATCAATCTTCTAAGAGAATATTTTTGGCAAATGTAACTATGTTAATGATTTATACAGTTTCAAAAGAATGTTTCGTTTAACTTCCTAATGGAAAATAATGTTCTGTTCAGACATTTTAAAATGTGTTTTTAAAGACTTGTACTTGAGACTCAAGGTCGCGATCTAAACATTCCGAATAAGTGTTTTTATGTGTACTTGTCTGTAGTTTAATTGTCGATTGGCCTTGGTATTAAATCATGGGGGAAAAATGTCAATGATATGTTCTAGAAGGGAATTTTTGTGGATCAAATGGATTTTTTAAAATTGCTTGTTTTTCTAGAGCAGTAAAAATATTTACTTTCAAATGTCTAATCACCAAGATATTTCAGAAGCCCATAAAAATGTATGAATGATGAAAACAGCTAGCGTGTTTTCTTTCCCTTATTTATGTCTCCATGTCTCGGAATCTGATAACGAGCCTACAATGGAGGCCTTTCTTCTGATGGAAAGAGGAGCCGGCACTGGGTGCGGAAAGCGTTTGCTGGGATCATGCCTTGAAAAGTGAGGGCGCTGCAATCTGCTCGGAGGCCAGGGGACCTGGCATGGACAACGTGAGGCCACGGGAGATCTCAGCACAGATAGAGATCGCACTGCAGGTTGGTTCTCAGGAGGCACACCAGAGTTCAGGGTCCTGCCCGCTAGTGGAAAAGAAGAGCTCTGCCTGAACTCACGCTCCCTCTTCTGTCAGATGGAACCTTGTCACCCCCATCGTACCCACCACGCACAGCTGTCACCAAGTAGCAAACTCCAACTTTCTAGCTTAGGACACTTGTAATTCTCTGAGACATACAAAAACAAAATACCAATTAAAAAGCAATTATGGTTTTAATTTTTTTTTAATGTGTGTTTGTTTCAGAGAATCAAATGGACCACTAATGACTAAGAGCCATGTCTACTGAAGCAAAATGCCAAGCTCTGTGTCAGTGCTTTCTATATTATCTCTTCTCATGCTGTAAAGATCTAGGGAGTGGAGACTTTCATTGTCTTCATTTTACACACGGGCAAGCAAAAAATTTGAAAGCTTGCCCATCTTAACAACGGGAAGCCCATAAAGGACAAGCCTAGGATTGGCACTATAGGTCCTAATGCCAACACCATGACTATCATTGCTAAGCTTGGCCTCTTTGATCATGATGCCTCGTGGTGCCTCTTCATTTATATAGAGCATACATATTTTCTTCCTATCTGTGTTTATATGTGCCTATGCTTTTCAGCGAGGTCTACTGAGGTCCATATTCACTGACTACATCTTAAAGGCCCAGAGTGTCTCTATTCTTGAGTAGGAAGGAGTCGACCCTGAAAATGGACCAGTCCTTTCTGATGTCTGCATTCCTCAGCGATACAAAGGCCCATGCATCCACAGTCAGTACAGGGAGTCCAGGAGGAAGAAGGAGAAGAGACACAGAAACAGGGGCTCCAGTTCTGTGACGATGAGCACAGAAGACAATGACCTGCAGCAGATACAAGGAGGTGCCTTGAGGAAGCCAGAGATGCCGGCAGCATTGGGAGGTATGGAGTAGAACCCAGAAAGAGAAAAATCAGCAGAACAGGGCTGAGTAACTGTTTATTCCCACGAGGCTAGTGGAGAATAAAAAAAAAAAGCAAAAGAAAATTTTTATTGATTTACTTATTCATTTGGTCAAATAGGTAATTGACTAAAAAGTAATTGAACTTGAAATGTGTACAAATAATGTCATTTGCTTAGAAACAATCCATTCAGGATTTTCTCGGATGATGCACAGACTCCCGTCTGCCAATTGCAATTCTTCTGCTTTTGGCTAAGAGCTCTCTACTCTACCTGAGGTACGAGCTTCATGACTCCTGGCACTCTACCTACAGGTGACTGCTGGTCTCTACAGTTCTGTATAGACCTTGCACCTCATAGATACTCTCCGTATATGTACATATGTATTTATTATAACATTTCCTTAACTCATTCATTCCTTCATCTATTGCTGTGGTGCCAGGTCTTGAACCTAGAGCCTCGAGTGTGCTGGTCAAGTACTCCACCCTGAAGTACATAGCCGGTCCTTGTTGCACTTTTATTTTGAAACAGGATCTTACTAAGCTGCCCATGCTGGTCTTGAACTCACAATGTTCCCGCTTCAGGATCCCAGGTAGCTCGGCTGTTAGGCCTATATGCTGAATTGGGTGTCTTCTTTTTAGCAATTCTAAAGGCATCATCACAAAAAGTCAGAGCGAGAAAGCCAAGTGGCGGAGAAGGATCACCAGCACAGAAAGCTTTATAGAGTCACAGGGGTGACCAAGTAAAGAGAGCCTCGGATAAGGTCAGCTGAGAGTCTATGTTATGGAAAAGCCGGATATGATCGAAGGTGTGCGTATGGCAGAGTTTCTGGGTGGCCATGGCAGTCCAGGAAAGGGAAAG
Source organism: Microtus ochrogaster (assembly GCF_000317375.1). Taxonomy (NCBI): domain Eukaryota; kingdom Metazoa; phylum Chordata; class Mammalia; order Rodentia; family Cricetidae; genus Microtus; species Microtus ochrogaster. The sequence continues at coordinate 11,400,996 of NW_004949102.1, read as the reverse complement.
ACAACACAGTATAAAATGTGCAGTTAGCTTTTAATTTATTTCAATGTGTGTACATCTGTGTACGTATATCTGTGTGAGGGTGTGTGTGGGTACCACAGCGGCCAGGAGAGGGTGTCAGATCCCTTGGAGCCGGAGCTACTGGCTTTGGTAACCTGCTGGACATGGGTGCTGGAAACTCCGGTCTTTAGAATCACGCAGCAAGTACCATCCCTCCAGCCTTGCGGCTGGCTTGTAAAATGATCATTTGAAAAAGTTTTTCCTGAGGAATAAAAATGCCTGGAAACCTGGCTTAGCTTCATTTGCGGTTGTGACATTCAATGAGAATATAAGTTTTTAATTATTTATCACTGAAAATCAGAATTATATCTTTTAACCAAAGTCAGTAAGACCAAACTAAAACAAAATATTTTATTCGGAAAGTCTTAGTGGGTAAGGAAAACCAATAGACTCTTTTTTGTTCTGGGATATTCCTTTCTGCACAGGGGTTTAGGGGTGATGTATACCAAGGTCCTATCCCAATATGAGGGTACATATTACGTTTGGGGTGACAAAACCACAGTTTTCTAATCATCTTTTGGTTTTATATATGTTGAGCACACACCCCATGCTCTTCCTAATTCTGCACTCTGCTGTTCCATCTTTTCCTTGGTACCCAGACCCAGCTTAGAACAGATGAGATGCCTGATAACAATGCGCTGGGAATGGACACATGCATCTGTAGTCCCAACCCTTGGAACCACTCTACTTTAGGCTAAGTTACTCTACTGTCATTCAACATCTGGGATGATTTCCTTTTGTTCCCTAAATCCAATGGAAAGCTAAGTCTTCCCCCCAGCCTGGCCCAAGGTGAATTGCTCAGGGCCTTAGAATAACTTTTTTTTAAAAAAATCTATGATTTCATATTATTTATTTGATTTCAAAACAAGCAATATATGACCTATTGCAAATAGTAGACAATACCAAAAGCCAAAGGAAATGAACTCTAATTCCCCTGAAAAAACACTCATGGCTCAGGCAAGAGGAAGCCAAGGTCTAGAGTTAAAGGAAGACAGACTTGCCCAGGGTCTCATGTGCCCTTTGTCCTCAGATCTGAACTGTGATTTTAGAAAGCCCTTGATTCCTGGTTTGACCATCTGTTTCCTGCACACACCCTGTGCTAGCCCGTGAGATCTGGCTAGACTATCAAGCCTAACTTTCACTACTTGCTGTAAATGATCAGATTTTTTTTTTTTTACCAAATGTTGAAGGGATTTACCTAATTCTAATATAGCGTAACTGTATAGCACACTTTGAAACATGAACAGGTCAACGCATACAAATATAAGGCCAGCGTTAAGCATAAGCAGGAACGCAGTCTAAACAATATTTGGATAAATTAGTATATATTTGTTCTAGGTCATCGAGGAACCTAATTAAGTTTTAGTGTGTAGGATTTTTTTAAAAAATATTTTTATGCTTTATTTAACTTTTTATTTTTTTATGTGCATTGGTGTCAGATCTCCTATAACTGGGTCTGCAGACAGTTGTGAGTGGCCATGTGGGTGCTGGGAATTGAACCCAGGTCCTCTGGAAGAGCAGTCAGTGCTCTTAACCACTGAGCCATCTCTCCAGCCCCATGTGTAGGCTTTTGACAGCCGACACTAGCAGAAAATAAATTCTGTCCTCCCAACGTCGTCACCCCCCTGCAGAGGATGAATTCATCAGCTGTGTGGTCAGTCCGTAGGTAGGGTTCCAGCAGTGAGAAAAATCAGGCTTATTCTCTCTAAATTACACTGTGGCTCAAACCACTCTGAGATGGTTCTCTCGTTCTTCTCACTGGCTTCCTATTTGCCTACCCACACGGTGAGCAAAGGGGCGGAAGAGCTCTGTGCAAGGTGATGCCGACAATGCTTTCCTCCCCAAAGCCCCAGCTTTCCGCAGGTTGTTCCTCTGCTCCCCTGTTCTCTTGTTCCCAACAGTCCTTTGAGATACACATGGGTCTGTCTGCTGATCACCATCCCTTCTCCCATCTCTGTTCAGACTTCAACTTGATTGGTTCTCAGCAGACATTTGTTGGGTAAAGAGCGAGCCCAGGAGAACCCAAGGCCAGCTAGCCCTGCACTGGACAGGAGGTATGTTCCTCCTGTTGGGATGGTGCCCACACACCGCTCATGTCCACTCATCTGACCCATCCCTGGTCTAACCCATCCCTGGTCTAACCCATCCATCCCTGGGCTTCCTCCATCTCTCTGCTAATTTGCTTCCTGTGATAGTTTCCATTATACTTACGATCTCTTACTCTTAATATTGGCTTTTGGGGTGCAGGGGGATAAAACTTCAGCTTTTATGGAGCCATGACAGTGGGTTTTCCCCCATGCACCTTTCTTATAAGATTTTCTCTTCCTTTCTAAATAAAAAAAATCCAAGTTTCCTGTCTTCAAACATCTGGAGAAAATTCCCAAGTTCATGTGGTTTCTACCTGAAATTCAGCACTATTCCCGCGACCACCAAGAATGGACTGTCCTCACCTTTCCCCACTGGGGACCAGGCAGAGGCTTTTCTTGGAGATGTCTGATAAATACATGTTGGGAACGAATGAAAGCATCCGTAGCCCCGATGGAACCTTGGAACCACTCTATTTCAGGCTAACTTACTAACTTACTCTACCTCCATGCAGTGTCTGGTATCTGGGATTTAACAGTCTTTGGTCTTTCTGTGAGTTTCCCTTTCTCCTGACAGGTTTGCTAGTTGCGATACGGGATCTCTTTCCTCCTAGTCACTGCTCTGACTCAGGCTCTCGTGACCAGAGAGATACTTGATACCAACTCTGCTCGTCTCAGTGTATCTGTATAGGCTGAGTCCTTGGTACTCAGCTTTCACCACCATGCTCCTTCCATACAGGCCCCTTGTTAAGGTCCCAAGATGTTTTTCTCTCAAGCTCTCCGCTTCCTCTCTGCAGCAGGTCCTTTCCGCCTTGAGCTTACGTGGCTCATTCCATCACCTAGTCAGACCCCTCTGCCCAGCCTCTTTTTTCTATTGATAAATTGTATTTCTCATTTCAGGGTCACAGAGAAGTGAAAATGACAGAGTTGCCATATTCTCTTTGTCCCCTCCCCAGCCTCTGCCATTATCTACACTCCACACACAGTGTCAGACTTGCACAGTGGATGTCATAGTGAATTCATGTGTCATTTCATCCTGATTCCACAATTTGCACTAAGTTCAAGCCCAACAACATGCATCTGCCATCACAGCATCTCACAGATGGTTTTGATAGTCATGTTCCACCCACACATTCTCCCTCCCTCCCTTTAGCTCCTGGCAACTGGTGTAGGACAATTGTCTATATTGTGTCAATTGTGTTTTAAATAAACACTGATTGGCCAGTAGCCAGGCAGGAAGTATAGGTAGGACAACCAGACAGGAAGTAGAGGCAGGTCAATGAGAACAGGAGAATTCTGGGAAGGAAGAAGCCCATTCTTCCCCAGTCCTGTCCAGACACAGAAGAAGCAAGATGTGACCTGCCCCACTGAAAAAGGTACTGAGCCATGGGGCTAACATATACTAGAATATGGACTAATATAAGTTATCAGAGTTAATAAGAAGCCTGAGCTAATGGGCCAATCAGTTTATAACTAATGCAGACTCTCTGTGTGATTTTCTTTGGGACCTAATGACTATGGGAACTGGGCAGGACAAAAACCCAGACAACAGGCAACCACTGGTCCTTTTGCTATTTCCTTCATTTTGTGTGTCTTAAATTTTTACCGATTAACTCTTATTTTGGGGCATGGATAGATACATCCTGTGTGGTGGACACATCCCCCCCCCATCTCCCCTTCTTCCCTTTCCCAAACTCCCTCTTCTGGTTGGGATAACTTCCATTTGGTTCATCTCCATCATTGCTTCCTCCAAAGATTGCCGCATCCCAACCCCCAGACTATTCTGAGACAAGTTTCCTTTCAGGACGATGATTGCCTTTCCTGCTCTTGGCATTACTCTTTATACCAGCTGTGTACCTGTGTCTGCTACTTAGCTAGTGAGGATGGTTAAGAGTATCACTAATAATAATAACAACAGCTATTAGCTGTGCATACGATGTGCCAGCCACGTGGGTAAAGCTATTTGTAAAGCTCAATAATCTTTGTGACCACCACAGAAGCTGGGTAGATATGCTTATTTTATATAAGACAACTGTGACTTAGCAGTCACTTGCTCAGAGCCACGCAGCTAAGAGGCAGAGCTATGATGTGTTCCCTAGTCCACAGCGCAATGACTCATGCATAGACATTCCATGAATAACCAAGTTCATTCAAGGCCAGACTTTCCATTGTCTTTAGGATTCTTCCTCCAGGTTCGTACAAGAGGAGAGCATGAGAACAGGGTACTTTTGGTTACAGGTTTCGGTTTTCAGTCTTGCACTCCAGTAGGGGGTCCCTTGCACCCACCGTGCTTCGCATCTGAGCACCGGAGTTACTGACATGCAAAAACCATGTAGCAATTTTCTCCCTGTCAATGCCTGGCCTGCTTCCCTTAAACATCTGATCACAGGCAGTTTAGATGCCCCATCCTTTTGGTCACATTTCCACCCTGTATGTCACATGTCAATGCTTCATTTTTCCAACCTGCTCCCCCAAGCCAACCATCTCAAAGGCCTTATATATTAGGGCAGCTTCTAACTGCACCCTCCCCCCAATAACTCAGACCGTCAGTACTAATCTTGCTGATGCAGATGACCAGGCACGGACTTTCCAATAAGAATAAAATCTGAAATAAGACTCTATGGGACTTGCTAAGAGCCTTCCAATAGTCAGTATTTAGATTCTCTGTCATTTCAATATTATTAGTGGCTTTAAGCCTTAGTTCATGCCTTGCCATTACCATTACAAACTCCCCAGTGCACACAGCCTTGGTAAAAATGCAATTATTCAATTCTTCTCCAATCTCTGTTTTTCCTTGAAAATTTCCTATTTTCTCTTTTTTTTTTTTGAGTGTAAAGTTTAGACTTTTAACAGGAAAACTCCTTTACATCCATAACTATTTTGCAAATCATTTGATGTGCAATATGGCCGCACTTGGCCCTTCGGAGGGAAGTCACTATGACTGGAAATGAGCCCTGCCGATAATGTGGGTATCTGTCAACCTGGACTCTTACCTCTCTGCTTCCAGCCGCATCTCCTCCCTCTTTTGCCTCCTGAGTTCTCGGCGACGTTCAAAGTCATCCATGGTGAGGTTGCAGGTTTAGGGAGCCCAGATGGTAATCTGGATCTAAAAGGAAAGAGGCAGAGTCTGGATCACCAATGAGTCATGAGCCCCTGCCTTAGCCCCTCCTATTTTCACCCCTCCATCTTTTCTTTATTTTTAGGAAAAATACCTTTGAGTACGGAAAAGGCTCAATTCTCATTCTCATTCTCAAAGTACTAAAGAAAAGTCAGAGTCCAGTATTATATTTAGAAAGTAAGAAGGACTCACAGGGGACAAATATTGACAAAGTGACTTCAGAACGACTGAATGGTCTCGTCCTTTGTCACTCGTTGAACCCCAGACAACACACAAAAATGAACAGAGAGAAAAGCAGGAGGGCAATAAAGAGAGGAAAAGAAAACTGGCAAGAAAAGAAATACATAGAGAGTAGGCAGAGAAAAAGAGAACTCAACAATGCTGCCTGCAGGCATTTGCATATTATGAAAGTGTTAGTATTGGGATTTTTTTTTTTTTAAGTCTGCAGAAATCATAGGAGAAAAAAAATATCTCCAGGACACAGCAGTCTGGAAGGCGGCTCAGTCTTCGGAGCTCAAAAATCCCGGCTCTCTCCAGATGTAATCCAACCATTTTACCCTTTCCTACCTCCTCAGAGATGGTTTTGATTCTGGGAAGAATTTCCAGCCCTTCAAATACCAAGCCTGCTTCCCTTGTGTATCTGTGCAATGCAGTCAAATGTTCCAGAATTCCCCCACAGTCCCCAAACCCAAAATGACTCCCAGGAAAGGGGAAGCGGGCTCCTGTCCTAGTTTTGTTTACGGAGCTGTCAGTGGTTAGTTAAACTAGCCCGGAATCTGACATTTAAGGTCTGCTGGAAGATTACTTCCTGTGTGAGGCAGGAGGCCTCCACTTCCTCTGGATTCCTCGGCGCTCGCTCTGGCTGTACCCAAATCACAAAAATGCTTTCCAGCACCTTCTATGCAGATGAGATGAGGCACTTGTCCTGTGCAAGAAAATCAGGATGGGAAAAGCCAGGCCCATGACAAGATGGCAGCTTTGTTTGAAAACGAGTTCAGAAAAAAAAAATCAAAATAAATTGGCATAAAAGCATTTTGCCCTCACTACTTGTATAGTTTATAAAAACAAAAATCAAATCTCAGCCAATAAAAACAAAACCATGCAATGCTTGGATTTTTTTTCTCACTTTCTGCACCTCTCTGAGGTATTAAACTCTTTATGAATCTTTAGAAACTTGAATTTGGGGTTTTATTGGAGGTTTAAAAAAATCTCCAATTGTTTTGCTTCACTCTGACAAGAGAGTTGCAGTCATGAAGGAAGCAAGGTTTTCTTTTCTCATTTCACCAACCAGAAAGGTCTTTCTCAGACCAGATGTGGCAGGACATGCATGCAGTCAAGGACTCGGGACACCAAAAGTCCAGCTTGGGCTAAAGAGTGGAGTGGGAACCTAACTTGGACGGGAAAATAGAAAGCTCTCTTCCCATCAAGACCCTACAACTTTATACATTTTCTGGTCTGAACTCTCTATAATTCTTAGAATAAAAAATAAAAGTGATTTGAGAGCCTTTATGTGGTCACCTGGAAACTTTTCTCCTGTCTGCTGTTCTGACCAACCATGGCGGAGCTGCCATGGGGACGGGAGACTAAGATGCTGCTACCTTAAGACGGGAGATTCTGCCTTCTTCCTTTCCTGTACTCTTGGGCTGCAAAACCACCTCTTAAATAACTATAGCAGTAGCAGACAGGGCTGGGAGAAAGAGGTCTGCTTGTGAGCAAACCATTTAGGTTTTGTACTGCTTCAGTCGTGGGGACAATCCCCTCTGAGATGGTTGGTGGCTTCTGCCTATCAGATTTATGCAGGCATCTGCTTTTGCATGACAGTCCCAGTGCTATGCCTATTATACCTGTGTCTTGGAAGTGTCAATGAGCCTGGCCTAGGAGCCTGGGTCCTAAGAAGACCAGAAACCACTGGTTTTCAGGGACAACAGCATAGGTAAACAACCCCATGCAGTGCAGCTCTTTCTCCAGTTCTGCCCTCTTACTTCCCACCTTTTATTACTTACTTGAAGGTCATTTTTCTTTCCTAACCATAGAAAAACTACTTAAGATTTGGGTATAGGCTGGGTATGTACCTGTGGGCACGGGGACGGGGGGAATCACAAATGTGTTTTATCATGCAACTCTGTGGACCAGTGCCTTTGTGGAGGATGTTCTGTGGGTATCTTGGTAGAAAGCAAAAACTCATCTATGTACTGTGTGGTATAACTCTCAGTTGTTGGGTGTGTCTCTGTGTGTGTACACATGCTCACATGTGTGTGTGCTAATACATGTGTTTATGTGTGTGTGCTTGTGTATGTGTTTATGGATGTGTGGTGTGTGTGTTTATATGTGTGCTTGTGTGTGTATGTGCTTATTTATGTGTGGTGTGTGT
>NW_004949102.1:11381052-11393147 GCF_000317375.1 Microtus ochrogaster | reverse complement strand
GTATTGTATGGCAGGGAGGTGCATTTGTGAAAATGGCTCTTGGCTGGTCTTAAGCAGAACATTGCACTATTCCTGTGGAGAAGAAGCCATGTCTAGGTAGAATTTTAAGTGATTTCCCCCTTCTTTGGGGAACAGCGGTACACATCTCCTCATTTCCTCCCTCCCCCCAAGCCGGTGCTGAATACTGTCCAGTAAAATTGGATAGGAATTAACTCACAACAAGCAGGGTGATGAAATATCCAGGCAGAGAGAATTTAGCAACTACGAAGCTCTTGGGTGCCACAAGAGAGCCAGGCAAGCTAAAGGCGGAATCCATAGATGAGACCGACATTCCTGACAAACTTTAGGAAAATTTAAATGTGGGCCAGGGATTGATTACTGTATTTGTCTTTCCAATACAGTTTCCCACATTGGGCTTTTTAAAGGCAGGCATGCTCCCTGATTAAGGAGTAAGTGGATGCTTCAGGTTTTAGAAAACGGGGATACTGTCTTCTCCTTGGCTCAAGATTCTACAGAGCTCATGGTCCATGAGAGAGGCAGGATGGGACCCAAGTCCTTTCCTCCATACTTCACCAGCACCTCAGGGGCTCCTGAGCCTCCCTTTCCTCCCCTTTCTGTACTTCCAAAGGAGGTAGGTGTGGGATGTCCTTCTGTATAAATGCATTGCTTTTATTGGCTAATGAATAAAGCTATTTTGGCCAGTGGCTTAGTAGAGTAAAGCCAGGCAGGAAATCTGAACAGACATAGAGAGAAAGAAGGCAGACATAGAGATGCCATGTTAGCATCCAGAACCTTAGGAACCTTACCTGTAGGCCACAATCTTATGGTGATACACAGATTGATAGAAATGGGTTAATTTAAGATGTAAGGGCTAGCTAGGAATAAGCTAGAGTCATTGGCCGAACAGTGTTGTAATTAATGTAGTTTCTGTGTGATTATTCAGGTCTGAGCAGTTGGGAAATGAACTCAGCCTCCGTTTACAGATAGGGGTAGTATTTTTGTGTATTCCTCCTCCTCTGTCCTCCTCCACTCCCCCTCCTGTATCTGTGGCTGACCTGGAACTCATAGAGATTCTCCTGCCTCTGCATGACTTTGTTTCTTCTCCATCTCCTGCCCTAGATGGGGAGTCAAGTATACCCATATCCAGTAAATCAAATATGATACTTTTCCTCAAAAAAATTGAGTTGTATTTTTGATTAGTATCTTTTAGCTGTAGGAGCCAGCTATGATAAACTAAATATGAACAGATCACCCAAAGGAAGTTCTTTACTTCCAACCATTATCACCTGCCAATGTAGGACTCAGCCATCGATAAGTTTAATGGAGGCCTGAGTCTCCGTAGTTTACCCTGAAGCAATACCTGGTTGCAAGAAAGACCATAAACTAAGATTACCTGAGCACCACCCAAGAACAGACCATCCAAAGAAAATGCCTAATGTTCCAACCACTGTAGATAGTATCACCCTCCAGCACACACTCACCAGGACACCCCGAGACAAATGTCAGCCAATCAAGGGTCCTGAACCTCAGAAACCCCTCACCCCCACCTTTACTACTATAAAAACCCAACTCTAACTGAACTTGGGGCTCTCCATTTATTCCAATACATTGGACATGTGGAGAGACCAAGTTTGCAAACTTGCATAAAACAAAGGCTCTTTGCTGTTACATATGGGACTCAGTTTCCTTGTTGGCTTTTGGAGGACTATGCAGATTTGGGCATAACATTAATCAAGAAATTAAGTGTTCTTTTGTAGGGTGTGTGCATGTAAGTATGCAGATGTGTGTGTGTATTTGTGCATGTGTGTATGTGTGTGTGTATATACGTGTGTGTGGGGGGCAGATATTGATGCTTGGTCTTTTTAAAAAGGCAAAAGACATTTGTTCATTAACAATGATACATTTTAGAATCATAGCATAGCAAAACGAATGTTTCTCCATGTTTTCTGATTCCTTCGTTGTTCTTCTTTGAGATTCAGGAGCAATCAATTGTTATTTCCAGTTTTCAAAATTAAGGTATTTTCAACATCTAACAATCTTCATACCTTATCACTTGAATGGCTAAAACTCACACCTAAAGAGTAAAGTACACATACCAGGTGTGGCAACACATGTCTTCAATTCCAGCACTTGGAAGGCAGAGGTAGGGGGAATTTTTGTGAGTTTCAGGTTAGCCAGAGCTACATAGAGAAATCTTGTCTCCCCACCACTTCCTCTCCAGAACCCCAAAAGAGTAAAGTACATTAAGTTCGGTAGTACTTAGGAAGAACTGCAGCCTGCAGACCCTATTCCTCTTCCTAGCTCTTTGTAAGGAGTGTTTCCTATCACCTACTACCTATTTTTTTTTTTTTAGACAGTCTCACATTGAATCTGAAGCTCACCAGTTCAGTCAGACTATCTGGCCATCAGATCCCAGGGTTCATGCTCCCATCCACCCCTAGGGATGGGATTACACATATAGTTCTCTTTGTCCAGCATCTTGATCAGGTGCTGGGGGTCTGAACTCAGGTCCTCTTGCCTGTGTGCCAAGCATTTTACCAACTGAGCTTCTCCCAGCCCTAAGAAATCTTCCAGTATTTTGTTTTACATTTATAAGGTTGTTGTTGTTTTCCCCCGTGGGCATATGGCCTCACTGTGTATGTCTCCTGAAACTCTTTTAAAAGATTGAACCCGATTCTTTTTCTGTATGGGTCAAGTTCTGTGGCAAGCACAAGCCACCTTAGACATGTGTGTGTTCACACATACACATTTGTACAGAAAGCATAAAACAAGAAAAGGTCACGAGTAGGTGAGTTTCCAACCAAGCACTCAGTTATTAGGAAATGGGGCCTTTGTAGAGAATTATACGCTGTTGATTTCCAGAACATCTGAAATCAAATAATGGACAAGAGTATAGGAAGTCTTCAGGATGTAGAGGTCATTGTCTCGACTGTCTCAGAATGCATTAAGAATAAAACCTGTTGCTTCAGAGACATTGAAGGGGCTGACGGCATCCTCCCCGAGGAGCACTTGATAGATCTATCCTATATGATATGATGGGCTAGCTTTTAGTTTTTTAAACTTTTAGTTTTTTTGATCAATAAATTTTGTTTCTCAGAGCATAGAATAAATAGAAAAAAAGAACAGAATTTCTTCACACTACTTTTCCTCTCCCTTCTTACATGGTCTCTTACATTTAGGTTGAATTGTACTCCTGAAGAGAGAGAGAGAGAGAGAGAGAGAGAACTGACAGATAGCTAGAGACAGATACACAAAGAGAATGTTAAAGTTCTATATGTTGAAATGTGTCCTTATTTGGAATAGGGTCTTTGCAGGTGTAGTTAAGGTAAAGTGATTAAGACAGACTGTATTCTAAAACAAGGGAGTCCTTATTTAAAAGAAAGAAAATTAGGGACAAAGGGAAACATATACAAAGGAAAGATAATTTGAAGACTCAGAGAGAACACTATAGGAAGGTGAAGACTAAGGAATGACAGAAATCCTTCTTTGTGCCTATCACTTGACTTCAGACCTCAAACCTCCCACACTATCAGACTCCTGTTACAGCAACCATAGGAAACGAACATGCTTTGTTTCTCTCATCTCGCAGGGCTATAGTACATGCGTTATAGTTGACAACCTGATGCTAATATGTACTGAAGCCCATAAAGAATACTCTGTGATTTTGTAACATGCATACTGTCATGTGTTCACCGTCACAACACCCTTACAGAATAGCTTGCTTGCCATAAAAATCACCCATGCCCCATCTGTCTCTCCTTCTTCCTCTAACCCTAATCTATGATGCTTTTACAGAGAAAACACGGCCTGCCTATCACTTGACTTCAGACCTCAAACCTCCCACACTGGGGTTTCTGTTACAGCAACCATAGGAAACGAACACCCTCTGTAACCTTGGCGTTTCCCGAAAGTCATATTTTCAGAATCACTTACTAGATGGATGGCCTCTTCAGACTGGCTTCTTTCACTAACAATAAGAATTTACCTTTCTTCTGTGTCTCTTCATTTTCCTGAAACAGAGTCTCACATAGCTCAGACCCTCAGATGTACTGTGTAGCCCAACATGGCCTGAACGCCTCTTTGCCTTACCCCTCCCTCCCCCCCAAGTGCTGGGACTACAGGCACGCACCACTACGTTCAACTTCTTCCAAGTTTTTCCATAACTGGATAGCTCTGCTATGTTAAAACAGACAGTTTATGAAGCAGCTGCTATAACCTCCCCATCATATATATTGTCAAACTATGTACTCAATCATTATACTGTTCTTGAGCTAGTCTGCTAGTTGCTTTTCATTTCAAAGAATGATTAGGAGTGTCTCTGACCAGCTCAGAGACGACGCCTGTCAGAGTCCTCCAGTTTAATCCTTGGACTGTCGAGTTGAGATCAGAATACCCTTTAAATCCACCCTCACCTCAGCCTTACATCCACTTAAATCAGAAAGCTAGCAAGTCACAAAGAAGCTCTTACTGGTGCTTTGTATGGGCTATTATGAGATAGTAAGGTATTTGACACCTTGATATCTCTTAAAGTGTCATATTTTCGATAGCCTAAGTTTCTGCTCTGATACCACACCTTCCTTATCACGCATCTTTTCTGTCTAACTTGCTTTGTCCTTGTCCTTGGTGTAACTATCTCTACCATCTCAAGAAATTCAGGTCTTCTAACATTTATGGTCATCATTAGATAAGCTCTTTTTAAACTAATCTTTTAAAGATTTGTTTTTAGTTAAAAATAATTGAATGTGTGTAGTGGCATTTCAACTGTATTTTAATAAAGAAAGACTGCCTGAAGATCTGAGAGTAAAACAGTCCCACTGGTCAGTCTTAAAAACCAGATTATGGTAACACACACCTTTAATCTCAGTAGCCACAATGACGTGCACCTTTAATCCCAGTAGCCACCCTAGTTGCCATAGAAATCGGGTGGTGCATGCCTTTAATCCCAGTGGTGCACACCTTTAATCCCAGCCCTAGAGAGGAATATAAAATGGGGGGAAGGGAAAGAGACAACTCCCAGACATAGTCTCATTCAGAGATTTCAAGAGGCAGGATCACCATTTCGGGCTGAGGTCAAGGTAAAAGCCAGTGGCTGACTGTTTTACTTTTCGGATCTTCAGGTTGAACCCCAATTTCTGACCCTGAGTTTTTATTAATCGTGCTTCAAATGTGTATGAGTGTTAGTCTGTGTGTGGATAGGTGCACTTGAGTGTAAATACTAAAAAAGGCCAGAAGAAGGTGTTGGATTACAGACATTTGCAAGGTGGGCGCTGGGAACCAAACTCAAGTCTTCTGCAAGAGCAGCAAGCACTCTTAAGGTGTTGATCCATCTGTAACCGCTAAATTAGCTTTGCATCCAATGAAGCCCTCCAAATCACTTTTATAAACAATGTTTAAGAAATAATTTACACACCTGTACTGTGGTCTACTCAAGACTGGATCACTAGAATGCAACAATAATGCAAAGAATTGTTTGCCTTCCTGGATGCTGTATTTCTTCACATTTCTCAGCCTCGTATTTCTTCAAGCTTCTGTCTGGCCTATCTGCTGTGGTTTGATAGAAGTTTGGTCCCTAATCTGGTGACATTAGGAGATTGTGAGACATTTAAGAGGGACCTTAGTAGAAGGTTAGACAGCCCTGAGACCCCGAAGTAGGAAAAGAACTAAAGCCATTCTCCAAGGACCCTGGCAATCACTCACCTGAGTGGCTATAAGAGTGATTGGTACCTTCCTGCTCTTTGCTTTCCTGCCATGGGGAAGATCCCTACTCAGGCACTCTGGCCATTGTGATGCCAGGCACCATAATGTCTTACCAAGAATGACTGAACAGAAGTCACCTCCTTCTTTATAAACGTTCAACTCCAGGCATTTTGTTACAGCAGAAGAAAAAAGACTAATAGTCAGGTGCACTGTCTGCTTCAACACTGGGCCATGCCCATCGCTGACTTTTGTACTTGGAATACAGAGGCTCATGGGTGAGAGTTGAGGGTGCATTTTGTTTTAATATCGAAAAGATTGTTTGAATATCAGCTGTGCCGTTGCTGCAACGCAGTGATGCTTTTCTTCATCAGAAAGACACTGGGTGATCTCTGGGTGTAAAGCATCCCAGTATTGGCTTCTCCGTCGTGTTCTCTGTAGTATCTTCACTCACTCAGCTACTTAGCTGTCCCCCTGTATGAGCCTCTACCCTGAACCTAGGAGACCGGAAAAACAAGACAACACAGCACAACTCTCTGAGATTTTCTTCTCTGTGAGTGAGATAGTTGGACCAGATGGCATTCAAAGACTCAACCTACTCCACGGACTGCTGCGGCTTTATTCCTTCATTCCCGGACTCCTATCTGGTAAAGATGAAGAGCTAAGCATGGCATACCAGTATTTCCTCTAAGTATAAAAAATTTAAATACAAAGTGGGTTCTTTTCAAAAATCCTATGATTTAGAAATCACTAATTCTCCTTTCAAGCTGATAGTGCCATGTCATCAAAAATTAAAAAAAACATATATATTATATATCTGATTAGTTTTCAAATGTGCTTTACAATTTTCTCATGCTGTGTTTTTATTTATTCTCTCCCATCCATCTGTAATGAGCACCTTTTCTCTCTTCACTCTCCAGGTTCTATCCAGTCATCAATTCCTGACTCAAATATCATCTCCTCTGTAATGCCCAATTGAAGACCTTCATTAAAAGGAGCACTCCCCTTTGGAGCCATAGCTCATTTTGACAATAGATAATTTCATCATTTCTATAGCTCATCAATTATTTTATTTAAGTAGCACTCATTACTTTATTGATATTTTACTTTTCATGTGTTTTCATCCCGGAGGCCACTTAAGAACAGAAATAGTAAAAAAAAAAAATAAAAATAAAAATAAAAGAACAGAAATAGTCGCATAAAAACAAGCCCTTCATGATTGGGCCATAGTAGGCACTCAGAAATTGCACCTTGTTTGAGTCAATTAATTTTATACTAAATATTTATCATTTTGAGTATAGGAATTATATTCCTATATGCAGTCCATCTCTTTTTGCACTTTATTAACTGTGGTGTTTATGAAATGAATCAAAGACCTTGCTACTAGATTACATATGAATCTCGAAAGTTATGTAAATGTACATTTGCCATAGTTTTGCACTAAAACTGCAGTGTTTCTTTATGACTTTAGAAAATGAACTTTTTTTTTAAAAAAAGCAATTCATCAACTTGCTTTGCTCTTTTCCAAACTGAATAGTTCTTCAGGGACTTAAAAACCAAATAAACAAATGGGTTGTAATGAACAGTTTGGACTTAACCTTAGCTCAACTTTCTACTGTCTTGTTCCAAAAATCTGTGCTACTTGAAAGACAGTCATCACCAGAGCACGTGTCTCAAGACCTACACTGTAAGAATTAAAACAGCCAGGCCGAGGAGTCTTGCTTTCTCATTTTGTTTCTTCTCTCTAACCACTGGGCTTCAATGCACAAAGCCGTCTCTGAGAAGGTTAACAGGCAAGGACCTGGTTCCCCCTCTTTCTTGCTGCTCTGTCTACTCCAAACACCTTTCTCCAACTGTATTTCTCCATCTGTGGAGCAGGAGACTCGAAGGCCATCACACTACTCATGGCAATGTTTCCGAGACGTCTCTTTCACCTTCTGGAAGTTGACCAATGTGTGGTTGCATAGTAACGCTATTTGTCTCCCCACCCCACCCCTTGGAAGGATAATACGATTAATGGCTATAAGTGGCATCATGAAGTGTCACCATGAACAACACCACCTTCATTTGGATGCTTTCTACGTTTCTAAAAATTCTGAGATTATCATTATTTGATCTGCTCAAGTACAAAGAGGAAGTCCATCCCTGTTTTAAGAAGCAACATGGAGAAACAGATAACTTTGGCACTAGCTTCTGAACCACAGCACAATAAATAGGAAACTAGGGCTGATAATGGACTAATACCTAGAGAAACCTGAAAGTTGCTTAGAATGAAGAGGAGAAGGGAAAGCATAGAAAACCATGCTTCTGTCCCTTGCTTAAAAGTTGAGTTGTTTTTCCTTAAGATACTCAAGAAGAGTTAGGCTAAAGTACAGGTTAATACCAAATAAGACTCAGCACATGGATACTGGTACTTTCTTGGACTCCCAAAAAAAAGTCAGTGTCAGAGGTGAGGCCTAAGGCAAAGATAATGGTTCTCTACTAACTCTATCCAAGTGACTTAAATTAATATCTAGATTTGTTAAAAAGGAGAAGGGGGTCTGAATGTACACTCTCAGTGTATGTGTCACTAACTGAAGCATAGACACAATTATTAGACATAATTCAGATGGCAAGTGAGAGCTGGCACCAGTAGAATTATCCAAGGATTCCCAGGGAGAGGGTGAATACTACTGCCATGTGAACGTGCTTCTCTGGAAAGAGTAGGGTAGAAGTGAGCAGTGGTTCAATGGGAAATGCCCCCCTCCCCACAGGCTCATGCATCTGAACTCTTCTCCCCAGCTGGTAGTGCTGTCTTGGGAAGCTGTGGAACCTTTAGGGGTGGAGTCTTGCTGGAGGGCACAGTCACAGGGGTGGGTCTTGAGGTTTGATAGGCAGCTCCACTGTAGACCACTCCACTTCCTGACTACAGACACCATGTGATCAGTCATCTGTTTCTTCGTGACTTCCCTGTGATGATGATGGATGGCATTGCTCCTTACACTGAGTTCAAATAAACTCTTCCTTATCTGAGTGGCCTTTGTTATAAGAATGAGAAAAATAACTAATACGAGGCAATATGACCATTTGTGTATAGTTAAAGTCAAAAAGATTTTTAACCGTGTAAATTTGTGTTGTCCAGTCAGTTAATTTATATGTAAATAAACCAAAAGTTGTTGAAATTAAGAATTAAGCTCCGCAGCTTCACTAGTCCCATTTCAAGTGCTCAGAACTCACTTATGTTTAGAGGCTGCACAAAAGCAAGACAATGTGACACACACTTTAATCCTAGCACTTTGGAGGCAGAGGCAGGCACATCTCTGTGAGTTTCAGGTCAGCCTGGTCTACAGAGTGAGTTCATACAGCTAGGGATACATAGTGAGACCCTGTCTTGAAACAAATAGACAGACAAACAAAAACAGAACAGAAAATGAAGCTGAGAGATAACTTATTCCATGAGCACTTGAGGTTTGCTTTATTGTTCATTTATTTTTAAAGGTCAGTGGTCAATCATATATAATCCCAGTGCTTAGGAGCAGGGGCTTCTGGCCAGCCAGTTTAGCCTGATCAGTAGGACCCAGATCCCAGTGAGAGACTCTGCCTCAAAAACACCAAGGTAGAAGGCTCCAGAAAAAAATGACACTCGAGGTCATCTCTGGCCTTCACACACACATGCACACACAGTGACATACTTGCACATATATGGAAGAATTAATAAAATGTGAAGCAGAAAGTATTCTCCACATTTGCCTGTGGGTGCCCTCTATAGTCCTGCGGGCAGTCTTTGGGGGTGGGGCAGTGTTGCTTGATAAAGTACTTGCAAGTGAGAAAGTGATATGATGATTGGCACGTTCAAAAGAGGCTAGGGCATTGCCCAGATAAAGATCACTCTTCACACTGAGGGACAAGGTCCCAGAGAGGTTTATTTGGAAATGAAGATCAGAAGGTTCTGAGTTGCCATAAGCGATATATGATCGTTTTACTCGCTGACTTACTTACACGTGTCTGCTCTTGGTGCTTGGCTCATTCCATCACACATAAGTTTGGTGATCAAATCAGATTCAGAGATTGAAAGACCAGGGACGACAAGATACAGACCCGTTTATGCTACCAGGAACAACTCCAAGGTATAACCAGGAGGTGTTTTGTTTAGGGCAGTACTGTGAAGGGCTGGTAGTATATTAATCACACATTAATTGTTCCTTAGTACAGGTTTCAACTTCTGTTTGTCTTCATCATCAAATGCACCCCTGCAATGTATGAACCCAGTTGGAAACCGTCTCCGTGAAATTTATAATCTGCAATGAAAAGCGCTGAAACCAAACCAACAGACATGATCCACTAAGCCTTTTGGACGCAATCGTTACATAAGTCAAGCATACAAACTGACAGATAAAATGAATTGGAATGTGCTCTCTTCTCTCCACATGAGCCCCCCTCAAACAGCAGGTCCAACTACTTTGTTAGTGGGGAGCATCTAGACTTTACTTTATAGAAGAAATGGCTCACATCGGGGACTTGCTAACAACCAGCACGCTCACTGACTTGAGTCCAGAGTTGATCCAGAAGCATAATCCTACCATAATCCACCAGGCAGCTTGTGTATGGCTTACATGAGACTTCCTGGGTACATGTGTATGGTCCCTGAAAGATGGGGGCATTTTTCAGGTGAGGATAACTTTCGTTACCCTTCCAAGTTCTTAGCCAATTTCTTTTCTTCTACTCAGCGTTCAGCTCATGCTTCTTAGACTGTACTATAGTAAGGGCATTGCTTCCTCGCTGAAGCTAACTGGTACACAGACAAACACGAAGGTGTTGACTAATTTAACGGCTAGGCATAGTGACCTTGGGATTGGTGTTGGTGGCCGAATGGAGCTCTGTTTTATATTTTGATTACAGTTGGGTGTTTTTCCTCTGTAGAGGAAGAAGTTTGTGCTAGACGGAAGAACATTCTAGTTTCGGGAAGGAGGATGTAGATAGACATCTGTGTCAGAGGGAAGAGGATACAAAGGAGAAAAAAAAGACATCCGTAAGGATTGAAGAGAGTCAGGCTTGAACTGCAAAGCTTCAGATTTCCATGGCCTTTGGAAATGCCACTCCTCCATCATAATTAGAAAACACTGACATTGAGAGCTCATTTAAATGCTTCCATCAGTCTGAAAAAAAAAAGTGTAGCCCGATTTCACTCTCTAACCATGCTCAGTAATTAGAAACAGAAGGCACGGTTCTGAATATTTGCTTACAAGACTTCCATTTCCAGGCCGGGCTTCACTACCCAGTGGCCACGGAAGACTTACCAGTGGTCCCAGAACTGCTATTTTCACCGAAAGAGCGTGAGGTTGCCATGGGCATTCCCAGGAAGCAAATGGAGACCTTGGGATTCCACTTAGAGTTGAAAAGAAAGGGAAGAGTGCCATTGTGCCTACTGGTTTCCTCTTAGGCTGTGAAGCTGCTTTGCGTTTGAGAGGTAAGTCATTTTCAGGATGGCAAGATCCACATTCAACTGAAAAGGGAAGGGGAGTCTGCGACACCCCGCAATACCGTCCAGATTTGTCTCTGAGCACGAGAAAGCTCTTTGCGCATGACTGATTCTTGATTTTTCTGTCCTCTTGCTAGAAAAGAAAGCCCATGCTTTACAGAACCTACGAAACCACAGCAGCAGGTTTGGCTTCTGACAAAATCCACAAAGGAAAGAGGAAAAGGGGACTTGTAATTTAGGACTTTAATTTGACAGGTTCCTTGCTTGTCAGATTAAAACATGTGGCCACCACTTGCTAAAGGATCTTGAAAAAAAATTTTTTTAAATATCATTTCTTGTTTTTCTACCTGACCTAAAACCTTTTTTGGACCTCATTTGCATTTTTCAATTATTCACACTTAAACAAAAGCTGTCCACACTATGTAGAGGGATGACTAAGCAATTCTGTATTAAATAATCAAAGAGAGTCCTGCCAATGTTAGAATAATTAAATTTCAGCAGCTTAATATAAACAGTTCCAAGAACTACATGTGGCCTACCAAAAGTATAGATTACAAGTAGTCAGCCCTGTGGCCAGCTGGCAGTCAGCTCAACCTATCAAAATAGAATTGGTCAGAATTTGGAGTATTATTTTTCTTTTCTCCCCCCAATATTTTTCCTGCATCCACATTTGTTTCTTTGGGAATGTTTTCAAATACACACACAATAATATTAAAACTATTGTGGAATTTCACCTCTTGTAAACAAACCAGCGTTTCTCTTGGGACATGCCAGAACTCACAAATCACTCCAATGTCAACCTCGTCTACATAAGCAGCAAAAATGAGATGGCGGGAAGTGTGACCACTGAACAAGTGGACGCGGACATTAAGTCATGTGCCCATCAGTTGCCAAAATACCTTACTGACTGCCTTTACCAGGTAGAGTGGCAGGCCAGGACTTC
>NW_004949102.1:11367139-11380841 GCF_000317375.1 Microtus ochrogaster | reverse complement strand
CTTCCTTCCTTTTCCAAGACAGAGTTTCTTTGTAGCTTTGGAGCCTGTCCTGGAACTTTCTTTATAGATCGGGCTGGCCTCAAACTCACAGACCCACCTGCCTCTGCCTCCTGAATGCTGGGATTAAAGACGTGCTCCACCACTGCCCAGCTGGATTTCTTGATAATGAAGATAAAGTTTCATAGATCAATTCCAGTGGAATGAGTTAATTGTCTGAGAGATTTAAAAACTCTGAAACTGAGGCTGAAGAGATGGCTCAGCAGTTAGGAGCACTGGCTGCCCTTGTAGAGGACCCTTGTTCATTTCCATAGCCCACATGGTGGCTAACACAGCTTGTGACATTAGTTTCACGGGATCTAGGGACCTCTTCTGCTCCCTCATGCACGGAACACACACGGTGCACATACATACATCCATGCAGGCAAACACTCAAAAATATAATAAATAATGTTTTTTTAATCAGTCTGAAACTGCTGCTATCTTATAACATTAATTATAGCCTGGATGGTGGATAGAACTTGAAAAGTTTACATTGAGAAAATACAGACAGGCTTGACTAGCCCACCCCACCATGATTTTCAGCAGGCATTTGTAACGGAAGGAATGTCTGGTTAAATGAGTATGGATGTGTCACCATGCAAAAAGTCCTTACAAGCTCACATTGTAAGCTCCATTGTCTTCCTCATTGTGTTTGAACCAAGCTATAATCAAGAGTGGTTGCGGGTGTATAATTATCACTATGGTGAAAGTGTCAACAAAAAACACAGCCAATAAATATTTATGAAGTGTCAGCTGTGTATACCAGATACTTTGTGGGGTGTGCTGGCTAGTTTTATTTTATTTATTGTCAACTTGACACAAGCTAGCGCCATCTGGGAAGAGAAAAGCACACTTTAGAAAATGCCTCCACGAGATTAGCCTTAGTCAAGTCTCTGGGGCATCGTTTCAACTAATTATTGATGTGGGCAGGTGGTCCTTAGAGGTAGCTGAAAGAGAGCCTGAGAGCAAGCTAGGGGGCATTTCTCCATAGTTCCTGCTTTGCTTCCTGCCTCCAGGATCCTGTCTTGAGTTCCTTCCCAGACTTTCCTTAATGATGGACCATGCCCTGGGATGCATGAGCCAAGTAAAGCCTTCCCTCCCCAGGTTGCTTTTATCATGGTGTTTTACTGCAGCTAAACACACCAGGCTAGACTGTGGATATGAGGTGTGAATGTAGCTACCCTGCCTGCCCCCACCCCAAGCTTACAGCTGCTGGCAGAGATTAGCAATGATGGACACAGAACCACAAGCTGCTGTGAGCGTGAACTGTGGGAAGGGCCTAAAGGTTTCTTCAGTGTTAGAATGGATTGTGGATGCTAGCTGCTTCTCAGACATGGGTGGTATCCGTCCATGTACAGGATGGCTCTCATAAAGGAACATAGACACTAGAGTTCGCAGTCTTTTATCAAATATAAGCTGACACCTGTTACATGCCAGGCACGGTTCTCTACGCTCAGATAAGCACAAATCCTTTCCGTTCCTCTCCTCTAAAGAAGTGGTCAGGAAGGTCAGCTGTTCAGGATGGTGATCTGTTTTCACCACCGTTCCCACCCAGGTCCTAATAATAATAATTCATTATTAAGGAATCCAAAAATAATGACCCACAGGACGCTGTCTGCTAGAATCTATGCAGACAAGAGGGGTCCATTTACGGTATCAACTGGGGTAAGAGGCAGGAAAGAGAGGCCAGCCCCCTATTCCACCCAAGTCAATGATCTGTCAGCTAAAAGGATGTTTCTCACCCACCGGCAAGAAGAGATTTGCTGTTGAAACAAAGCTGGTCCACCGTGCTTTCAAGCTTTGTTTCCCAATTCCAGCAAAAGAACAGCTTGTAAGAAATTTACCCCCGTGGCAGGATATCTCAGAAACAGCTTTACCTCTTGGAATACTACAAACTGATCTTTTATTTGTTGACACACGGGCCTTGGACATTCATGAAAACAAGATGTTCTCTTGCTGCTTTTTTTGAGTTAAATGGATTTAAGTCAAGGTCTCAGTCATATTTTAAAAACAGATGTTACAGAGCAAAAAAAAAAAAAAGAGTTTGCCCTGACCCTAGCAAGGAGAGGCTGTCTCACTTCAACTTGGCTATCCTTTGGTGGCAAGAGGAGTGATGAAAACATGCCTTAGGGGCACTTCAAAGTCACTGTTGTCACTGTTGTCTCCATTTGGTGACGCCTTAAAGGTCAGGGTGCTGCTGGGCACCTAGGACTCCTGGTTTGGAGAGATGGAGAGGTTTAGGTGTCTAAGGGGGCCTGCTGACAAAGGATAACCTCCCTCCCATGGGCCACCATCCTCCGTAGACAGCAACCTTTTCATGGCTACTTCTGATGTTCACCCTCACAGATGAACCCAGCTCTTGGCCAGGCCAAACGATCTGTTCTCATTAGGCCCTGCTTTTGCTCTCTGGGTCCTGAGGCGCCCACTGCTCCCCGCTCCGCCATCTCATATTCTATCCTCCTAGAATCTGGCTCAACTCTTATCATGAACAGAGAACACCTCTCTTCCTCTTCCGACTACACAGCGATACTGACACGGAACTCACTGTATAGACCAGGAACTTGTAGCCATCTTCCTGCCTCTGCCTCCCAAGTGCTAGCATTCTAGGCTCACGCCGCCGCGCTCATCCCCCTCACTCAATGGCTAGACCACAGCTGCCAACATCTCTCTTAGTATTCAACACCATGTAGCTTGGCTATTCAAGTATTTCCTAGTTTCTCTTTGCCTTGACAGAATCTGAAGCTGTTCAACATTAGGGCTTTGATAGCCCCTTCCTGTCTTGAGTATTTTCTATGCGATTATAGATGCACTGGAAATACTTGCTGAATGGAATTGATGGGGAAAACATTAAATAGTATTAAGCATGTGATTCTATGCTTCCATGCAAACACTTACTCCAACCCACCTAGCTCCCATTTGCTTTCTGCAGCTACTTGCATAGAACTAGGGCAGGTGGATTCATCAGAACCCTGCAGTTAGCGCGTCGGGTAAGAACCTCATTGTTCACTTCTTCTCGCTCAACTCATCTCCTTCCTCCTGAGAGCCGGGAAACGGCTCCTCATCCTAGGAGTGCTCGCTTATCACGGGATCGTCCCTTTACACCACGCATGACCAACCAAATGCTTTTAGAGAAGTAAATATTTCAGACGTGGTGGCTTTTGGAGAAATAAGAAACATATGCAGCCCCAAGAACATTCCTGCTTGAAATGTAAACAAATAAAACAAAACAACAGCGACCCAAACCCAAACCAAATAAGCAAACAAACAAAAACAACATCAAAAACATACTGTGCAAGGAAGCACATTTTCAGGGTCCCATGGATTTCCAGTGGCTGGTTTGCGACTCCTTATGCAGCTACGATGTCTGACCGTAGGCCAGTCCCACCTCGGTAAGAAACTACAAGACTGGACTCAGAATGATGTGTTCATATGAACTCAATAGGATCCTATTCAAGCTTAACGTAGGCCACAGAATCTGTTTAGCTAACAGATGAAGCTTGCCAATGCCTGTGTTAGGTCCTGGTAACAATCTTCATTGTCCTCATTTCTCACACAGAGATATGGAAATGCAGAGAAAGTGAGGGGTTATGGAAGGGCACAGAGCGAGTTAATAGCAGACTCGGGGTTAATAATCAGATAACCTGGCCCCACAGTGTGAGTTTTCAATAGCACTTCTCGGCTACACAGGACCTGCAAATGGATGAAGCAAGAGAGACAGGAGCAAGGACTTCAGTGATGAAATGATCACGTGACAGTCTGGAAGGCTCTCTATGCGCCTACCAAGTCTTCCCAGGAGCTATTTCCTGTCAGAGGGTTTGGCTCGCTGGCTGTTAGGGTAACTTCATACTTGATGTTTATTAATGAGGTAAAAATGAATCTCTTGTTTGTGTTCATTTGCGCTTTGGCAAACTGAATTATTATTTCACTTAAGTGGGGGACACTTGAGAAAATAAGCCGAATGCATTCTAAAATCTTATAAAAACAAACCACCACACTTCACACTTCGGCCATGTCTTTCTTTGCTCACGTAATTAGCTTTTGACATGAATCTAAATCATGGGAGTTCATCTGTGTCCGTTTCTGGGGAGATCTGGGGTTTGTGGGTTATTTTGGAGACTTCATTTAAGAGACAGGATATAATATTAAGTGGAAGAAATTAGACCTGGAGTTGCGGCAGGGCCCTATCCCAACAGGAGAACCTACTGCCTTTATAAGCATCTCCTGCTGGTGCCTCACCTCTGATTTTTATGAACTTTCAATTCAAATGCCATGGCAGCCTTTCTCTGCTTTTTATTTCAATTCATCAGAAACAACTGTTAAGGTCCTCTTCTTTCCCTTAAATGCCATTCAAAACCAGAATTATGGAAACAGATAATGTAGGAACAATCAGATGTCTCTTTAAAAAGTGACTTCAAGCTGGGCCGTGGTGGCACATGCCTTTAATCCCAGCACTCGGGAAGCTGAGACAGGTGATCTCTGTGAGTTCAAGGCCAGCCCGGTCTACAGAGCAAGTTCCAGGACAGGCTCCAAAACTACAGAGAAACCTTATCTCAAAAAACAAAAACAAAACAAAAAACCATAAAAGTAACTTCAGAAGAATGGCAGACATAGATGGTACATTGCAATATATTTTTGCCTATAATTTTAAAATATTGTGTCTTTTTGCCAAGATGAGGCCAATGAAAACTATGTAAAGAGTATCAGACACCACAGTTTACATCACGGAGCACATCACTGGATCCACCAAGTTCTCCATTGCATTGAGTTTTGAAAAGGGTTCATTTCATAGGAAAGGACACCAGAACTGCTAGCCCAGACCTGAAATAGCTCTTGGGGTGGAGGAGATCCTATTCAGTGTATGTCTGTAGGACGAATGGCTCAGACAGGAAGATGGACGCTGGAGAAAGTTGCGCCTCATGGTAGCCACCACCCTCAACTTATAATTACATCTTTAATTTACAAACTACTGGCATTGGTTGTTCGATCTCACGATGGGCAGACGGGAGCAGAGCTGTGGTACCCAGCATTGCCAGAGCGTCGGAATGCATATTGCTAGCCTGGGAACAGGTCCAAGCACCAAACTCGAAACGCGGTTTCTAATTGATGCACACAGCTTTTGCACCCTTGGTAAAATCAAGAAATCCTAAATGCAGGGACCACCTGCGTTTATAATAAAATCAAGTTAAAAATCCTGGTTATAAATACTCATGAGGAGAAGTTTTTGAAGACCTTAAAGAAAACGCTCTTAGAATGGCTCCTTCCTTAAAGCCCAGTGCCTTGGCATTTGCTCCCATTCTGCGTCCTCTGGATTTGAGGAACACACTTTCCTCCGGTCTTCGGATGCCCCCATCCACAATACATCATTTTTAGTTATTAAATAACAGGACTCGATATTAATGTTGGCCTTCTCCACCCTTTCAGAAAGTGTTCTCAGCCAAAGACATTAAACCACTCTTTCCCCTGTCAGCAGAGCAGCCAACATCCTGAGATCACAGCTCATTCGTACCACACTGGCGTGAACATTCAGACTCCATTTGTCTCCAGCTCTTAAAGCTGGTGTTAGAATGAATGATGGACTTTTGTTTAGCACCAGGAAAAGGGGGGGGATCTCCCCCCAAGTAATAACTTTAGCCTAAAATATCCGTTTCACGGAATGCAACTCTGCCCTTTCCTCTCAGAAAACTCAATGGACTCGAGATTTAATTTGGCATTGTTGAACTTTGGGTATAGAGAATAGTAGGAAGGAAACTGTCTCAACCCACTGCCCACCCCCATCCAAGTCATGCATTTGTTCTTTTGCTGGAGGGTTGTGGCTCTTAGTCGGGGCAGAAGTAAGAAGAGTTTAGGAGTCTGTGCAGTCAGATCTTACCGCTCTGGAACCCAAGGTGGGACTTCTGATAGTTGTGTTTCAGGTATAAATAGCTCAACCATTCCTTCCTCTTCACTGAATATTCTCTGTGTGAATGGGAACCAGGGCCAGAAAGGACCTGTAGACAGGGCTCCTGGCGGCAGCATCTGCCTTTTACCCTGATGCTGTGCCCGCTCTACCCATAAACGCTGGCATTCTCTTCCCTTAGAAACTGTGGTGGGCTCTCATGGATGTGAACTCTCAAGGAAGTTCCTCCAATGGCCAGGGAAGCACCATCATTTAGCCAAGCTTACAAGGGCCCATGTGTGAGGCTAGCGTTTCTTCTTGCTCACCTAACCAGCCAGGTGGGAAGCCCCTGAGAACCGTGTTTATGCAGCTCTTCAATCCCTGGCCAAACATGACTGTGCCCAGGGTCATTCTGGACTTCCTGTGAGTCTCAGGACAAAGATCTGGAGCAGCATCCTGTGGGGCAGACTCCTGGATGGATGTGAGTTCCAGGCCTTTTCTCACAAACCTCATTCTGCGACCACTCCCAGAAAGTCATAGGCAAACATCATATTTACATTTAAACCTACGATGTATGACACATTGGAGTAAAATTGAGCTAAGCGAGAGACCAAACACTTTGTTAAGTGTGTCCAGGGGAACTCATTCTGGAAATGGAAGAAAACAAATCCCCAAGCTTGTCCTTCCATCTGGAGCCTCAACTGTTTCTTAACATATTGGCCCACGGCGGCTATAAAGTCTCTCATTCATACTGTTCTGAAATAAGAGCAAAGGCTTCTGGGTGCTTACAACTCAAAGCATGTCTTTCACATCTCACAGGAAAGCGGTCTTTTGCGTCAAGTCTGTCAGGTGACGGAAGGTAATGAAGTACAGCTGGGAGGCACCTACTCTGGCCACCGGCCATCATTCACTCCAGCGCCCTGGCGCAGCTCCTTCCTGCAAAATTTCCTACCTTATAGAAAGAGAAATTTGTGTGAACTTCCTGAATCAAGCCTCAGTGACATTTGGGGGTACCTCCACAACATCGGGCATCTATTTCCTGGCTACGCTAGGATGGTAAGGAAGGAGGTATGGGAGTGAGTACTTGAAGAGAGCTGGCATTGCAAAGGATGGGGGTATGCAGAGAAGGGGATTTTAGACTTCTGATAGCTCTTTCTGCCAAGAGTCTTGCGCGCGCACGCACGCACGCACGCACACACACACACACACACACACACGCACGCACGCACGCACGCACGCACGCACACACACACACACACACACACACGCACGCACGCACGCACGCACGCACACACCACCACCACCACCCCTCAAGAGAGATTCTGCTAAAAGAGAACCAAGGACATGAGGAACTAAAAAGGAAGCAAGAGGAATAGGGAAAGAATAAAATAATCCTGAAGCAATAACTGCCTGAGAATGGGGTTAGATTCCTGAAAAAAAATAATACAAAAAAGAACCCCTTTCAATTAAGACTCCCACACCCCCACCCCCGTTTCCTTTGCTTTCTCTACCCTGCCTTAAGGGCCCCTCTTTGTGCTTCTTAGGTGCTTCGGCTTGGAGACTTGTGATAGGGTTTAAATAGGAAATGCACCCCCCCCCACACACACACACACAGTCACATGTATTTAAAACTTGGTCCCTGATTGGAGGTGCCGTTTGGGGAGGTTATGGAACTTTAAGGTTGTGGAGCCTTGCTGGAGGAAGTACATCACTGGGAGGTGGGCTAAAGCTCAACTCCACTTCCAGCTCACTCTCTACTTCCTGTTTACCCTTGGAATGTGAACGCTCAGCTTCCAGCTCCTGCTGCGCGCTGCTGCCCTGCTTCCGTGAGTGACTGACTCCAGACCCTCCGGAGCTAAGAGCCAAACTAAACGCTTTTGTTCCCATGCTGCTTTTGGCCGAGGTGCTTTATCACAGCACCGGAAAACTAGCTGGTCACTTAGTTTCTGCATCTTGCTCCTGAAATCACTAGCCTTCTTACAACTGGGAGTTTATGGACTCCGGGTGGGGTTGAGTCATCCCCTTTGCTGCCTCAAGGTGACAGCATTAGTCACAGGGAGCAAAGAGTTCGGTTACTGAAGAGAGACAGAAAGTCATTACAAAGGGCAGGGAGTATTCCTCAAAACCTTGGTAGCATCTGCCTGGTCCACAGGGGGCTAATTAAACCATCAGGGTTGCAGCAGGCAGGTACCCGACCCACAGAGTGCTAAGTAAACCATCAGGGCTGCAGCAGGCAGGCTGGTTTTCCATGATGGACCTTTAACATGCAAGAATTTAGCAAGTCAGGCAGAAAGGTTGTATAATTACTGAAAGCAGAGCCCAAAGAAACAAACTGTACTCACAGGGAAGCAGTCAGATGGCTACTTCTGAATCTTTGGACACCAACCCTGTGGGCTGGACTGGTTGGTCTTGAAATCTGTTATCGATTATCTGGAATAAAAAAGATGGGAAGATAATTAAGTAGGGTTAATGTAGAGTATGTCTTCATTCTTGTACATTTATTTATTATTTACTTTCGGAGTGTGTGGGCACACATGTGCCACAGCACAGGAGTGGAGGGCAAAGGACCACTTGGAGTCTGTCCTCTCTTTCTACCGTGTGGGTTGTGGGTATTGAATGTGGGTCATCAGGCTTGGTGGCAAGTGATTTTGCCCACTGAGCCATCTTACCAACCCTAGAATGTAAGTATTAAAAACATCTGTTCTCTCTCAGGTACCACTGTCAGAATACACTGAGGAGCGAATGCAGACCTGGGGTAGAAATAGTTATTGTGACTGGGGAGATAGCTAGGCAGTTAGAACTGCTTGCTGTGAAAACCTGACCACCTGAGTGTGGATCCCCAGAACCTAGGGTCTGTAATCCCAGGAGAGATAGGAGCTGGGGACATGACAATCTCCAGAAGCTGTCTGTCCAGCTAGCCTGATGAAGAAATCCTGGCCAAAAATGGTGGAAAGGTGAGACTTGGCAGGAAGATTGTCCACTGACTTGCACAACTGTACCTCATGTTCATGAATAAGTCATCTGCCTGTGTACATGAGCACACACACACACACACACACACACACACACACACGAGGAGGGGATTAGTGTACATTTTCATTGTAAAGAAAATAAATATAATAATTACAGACTCAAAGCCTGAATTATTCTAAATGATGAGGCAGAGAATGCACGGCTGTACTTCTGCCCTGACAGGACCAATGTTTATTTGCCTAGCTTCTGTTTCTCTGCTCCTAATACCTTTGGTATTTTTTAAAAAAAGTTTTAGTAAATGGAAAATAGGGGGAGAGCATGCTATGTGTAGGCAGAAAGCCCCTTTGTGGCCTAGTGTGTGTGTGTATGTGGGAGCTGTCTTGTGGATGAGACAGGAAATCAAAGTCAATAGCAGAAAGCTCTTTCCCTTAAAAGATCATATGATTATATATAAACCATCTGAGGTGAAGATCTCTTCAAAATCTCCTCCAAATACTTCATATTGTGCTGAGTAAGCGAGCGGCCAGGAGTGGTTAAGGGACCCGTTCAATACCCATATACCCATTGCTGTTTATTTAAATGGCCTGAATGCCCCAAAATTGTGCACTCCCTCTGTTCTAACAGACTTCTGACTCCCATACTCAATTATAAATGTGAGGAAGAGACAAGTATTAATGTTTTATTGCCCCTGGCTCATGTTGACTAAACTTCACAGAGCTATTTTTAAATATTTCATTTTAATATCCATCTCCACAAGGTACTTGACTTCCCGCCAGTTGAGAGTGAAATAACTGCTTCCCATTCCTTTCCCATTTCAAGCATTGCGTCCTGCAGCTTTTACTCGTCTGTGTGTCCTTATATAATGAAATGTTCCATCTTATTATCTAGAGTAAAAGACAGGGCAGAATGCGGGCAAAGCCACATGAAGCGCTCTCTCGTTCCCAAGTGTGCAGAAGTGCCTCCTAACTTTATCTACAGCACAAAATCTTTGTCATCCTCCTGGGCCCTAAATGGAACCCTCTTTTGGGTGGGACAGAGCCACCAGCCACCCATACTCTTGGGGTTAGCAGCAAAGATAACACTTTGAAGACCCCTTCTGAGTGACCCTCCCTGAATCCCATGGGGACTGACCGATGGGGATGAATTTCACAATCTCAGCTGTTTGATAGAAATAATAACGCTGGCACCAATGGGTCTAATTCAGCTGCAGGAGATAACGTGTTAAATTAGTTCTTCAATTGGTTCTTCATACTGGCTAAAACATCATCTATTTTCATTAAATCCCCAGTTGCAGTGATCCCTGGTGACAGTCAGTCATTATCGGAAACTCTTCCTTGGCAACCATTTTGAAAAATCATACCTAAGAACATTCTTAATGAAAGAAAATTCACATGTTATTATTGAGACGCTTGCATATGGCTTTAATCAATTTCTACCAAGAAAAGTGCTAATTGCTGTGTCTTGTGTCACCAAACAGCTCATTTAGCCACTTCTTAAGGACCCAAGAAAATCGCTGTTCTAAGAGAGACTGAAATCTGATGGGAAGGAGACATCTCGGCTTTGCTTTCAATACGCCCAGATGCTTTCCTGTGAAATCCATTTCTCACCACACCCGGTTAGATGGTTAAGTCAAAGGGGCAATAAATAGTGCCTGGCTGTTTGCCATCAGCTTGCTAGGGACTAGGGCAGGAAGACAGGCTCATTCGCCGTGAGTCTAGCTCCCTCCCTTTACCTTAGTCTTTTCCTTCCTTAACTACGTCTGGTCTAGACTTGGCAAGTGCTTCGGAGGAAGGTCAGCCAGAATGTCTGTGCGTGGCACTGCACGATCAGCCGTGGCCAGAAGGGATAAGGTGAGGGATGGTTCCCACTGATACTGATTGCCCTGAAACAGTAGAAAACCCACCTACGTCTCATTTTAAGACTTGCAGTATGAGCATAGAAGGGACTTCTCTCGCAATTCCTCTGCTATTTACTTTGGTTTTCTGTCTCATCCACAAGACAGCTCCCACATACACAGGTAGATATAGGAGTTGCACTCATATCTCTTTCACTGGTCAATGTGCCTGTCTAAATGCCAGTACCATGCTGGTTTATTATTATAGTTTTACGGTGTAACTTGAACCAACTCCTAATGATTTATTGCTATACCCATAGGTTAGTGTATTTCTCAGGCCTCACCCAGAGAAGTTTCTTACAGAAGGAGACAGTGGTAACACAGACATGGACAACTAGTCAATACGCAGAGAATAAAACTGCTAAGTGCTTATCTTTAAAGAGGATGTCTATATCACACCCCCTCCTTCTCTGAAGGTCAGGGATTTTTGTGGAAGAGGAGGGTAGGAAGACTGTAAGAGCCAGAAGCTGTGGATAATTATAAGGGGACCTTATTTCAGGATGCAACAGGGCAGTTGCACATAAACCCACAATGGTTGTTGGCAGCATTCTCAAGACCTGCACAAGATCTGGCTGGGCCAAATCCCAGCATGGGATGGGAAGGTGTTCCTAAACTTCTAGCCCTAGCTGAGGAGCTGTTAGCAATTGGTGGCTGCTGGGACTGGAGGCTTTCTTCAAGGACACATCACCCTAGAGCAGTGGTTCTCAGCCTTCTCGATGTTATGACCCTTTACTACAGTTCCTCCTGTTGTGGTAACCCCAAGCCATACAATTATTTTCATTGCTACTCCATAACTGTAATTTTGCTACTGTTATGAATCATACTGTAAGTATCTGTGTTTTCCAATGGCCTTAGGTAACCCCCTGTGCAAGGGCCATATGACTCCCAAGGGGGTCACAACCCACAGGTTGAAAAACACTGCCTTAGAGGCTCCCCTTGTCCCAGTAGTTGGCCTTCTCCCCCTTCACACCTAGGAAGACTAAACAGATTCAGTGGCTAACACACAAAGACCTCATGATGTTGGGATATAAGGTAGTGAAGGGATGAGGGAGGAACTGGAACAGAGGGAAGTGGTATGGATGTGATCAAAGCACGCTGGATGTAGATAAGCACTGTTGAAGAAATTAAAAGATACCCAGTCAGCAAGATGGCCCAGTAGTTAGAGGCCCTTGTCGGTAAGCCTGACAGCCTGAGTTTAATCCTCAGGACCCATTTGGTAGAGAGACAGGACCAACTCCCACAAGTTCTCTCCCTTCCCCTCAAACAAATAACTGCAAAAATAAGTTAAAAAAAAACAAAAAACAATGCCAGTGTGTATGAAGAAAAAAACAGTACATCAAAATTAAGAATCACAGAGATAAGCAAAAGTCTGTGTAAAGACTTTAAAAAATATCTAGCAAAGAGTTGGTGGCACACACCTTTAATCTCAGCACCCAGGAAGCAGAGGTAGGTAAATCTCTGTGAATTTGAGGCCAATCTGATCTACAATAGCAAGTTACAGAACAGCCAGAGCCACATAGTGAGAACTTTGACTCAAAAAAATTGCATTTGTATATATATGAAAATTCACATATACATGTATATATATAAAGAGAGAGAACAAAGAACATGAATCAAGAATATATAAAGAATTTGTGAAAATCAATACGAAATAAATAATCCAATAGGAAAATGGATAAACTTCCAGTTGGTGCTTCACAAAAAAATGGTATTAAAATGGACAGTAAGCATTCAACTCCATGTTAAAAGTCAGTGCACTAAGATCATATGCCTCTAGAATAGAAAAAAAATAAAACTGACGCCTAGCCCCTCAGTGTAGGTGGGCACTTGGAACTTCTACTCACCACTGAGAGGATGCAAACCGCCAAAACGACGTGGGCGAGACGTTTGGTGGCTTTTGCCGAAGGCAGAAATCTTGTTCTTTGGTCTGCAGGCAACCAAAGCCCATGTGTATATTCATCAGACACCATGAGTAGAATCTCCATGGCCTCACTTCTCATCATAGTCACAGGGAAAATAGCCATAATGTCAACCACAAAGCAGAGGAACCATGTGCGGCAAAGAATAAAACCCAATATGGCACCGAGAATGGTCTCAGCACGACTCAGGCTCTCTCTTATCTGAGAGACATGAAGTGAAGACACCCCAAATCACCATAGTCCATCGATATAAATTCAGATGTGAACACTGGGCATTGGATATCAGAAGGTAATAATGGGGTAGCCATGAAGGCAGGAGAGACATGACTTTCTAAGGGCATGACGGGAGCTCCCGGGTGCCAGTGTTAGTGTAGAAGCTGACTGCACGTGTATGTCTATTCTGTGAAAAATTATCACACCATACAGTTGTGGGCTACAAGCTTGTCTGCATATTAGACATCATTCCAAAGTGCCTAGGTCAAAAGGAAGCCTCAGTCTTCAAGGGGGACAAACAGAGGGAGTTCGTGAGATCAGAACATATAAAGTCACCAAGGTTCTGTGTCCTCGGCCATCTATTGTATCAGACGGAAAAAATAAAGTAAAAAGAAGGACAAACAATGAGAGAAAACTTCAAGGCAATACAAATCAATGCCACAGAAGGAAGGCTGGAGTCAATTTGGTCAGTTAATTCTAACTGAAAAGTCAGCACTTGATTATTTACCAATGATTGGGTAAACTTTCCATATAGGTGTTTTGGCTTACCTTACCTTAGAAGGGGAATACTGGCTATCTTTGCAACTGGCCCCTATCAAAACAATTCAAATACAGATACTTCTTATCTTAGGATGCCCCGAAGCTCCTCAGGCTTTACAGTCACTGCACACTGTCTACCCTGTCTCCTCTTCACAGTCACCAACACCTTCCCAAACCAGTTTCCAGCAGCCACGTGCATGCATGTCTGGTGCGGGAGTATTGTCTGTATTCTGTCAATCATGTTTTAAA
>NW_004949102.1:11362044-11365754 GCF_000317375.1 Microtus ochrogaster | reverse complement strand
ATTCTGGGAAGGAGGAAGCTGATTCCTCCCACTCTCCTGCCCAGATCACTGAAGCAGCAGGATGTGATCTGCCCCACTGAAAAAAGGTACTGAGCCACATGGCTAACATAGATCAGAAAAATGGGTTAATCAAGATGTGAGAGTTAGCCAGTGAGAGGCTAGAGCTAATGGGCCAATCAACTTTTAATTTATGGAGACCTATATGTGATTTTCTTTGGGGCTAAACAGTTGTGGGGTACCAGGCAGGACAAAAACCAACAAACAAACAGACCGCTCATGTTACACATGTTAAAACCTTAAACAAGATAGTCTCCGTGCTTTAGAAAGTGAGCAAATATATTGAGCTTTGGCTTGTATATTCTGGGTAAACTCCATCTGTTGTAGACTTGTGTTTCATCATATGCTTTACAATTTATTTTTAGTTGTCTGTGTTATTATGTGTGAGCATGTTTGTCTGCATGAGCTTGTGTGCACCACTTGTGTGCAGGATTCTGCAGAGGTTAGGAGAGTGTAGAGTCCCCTGGAGCTGGATGACAGGGGTTTGTGAGATGCCGCATGCGTGCTGGGGAGCAAACTTGGGTCCTCGGGGAGAGCAGTTAAGTGCTATGAACGGTTGGACTAACTCTCCACTCCTTCAACATGGGTTTTTATGCCTGAATGAGAATCTTTTGCTTTTGGTGGAACACATTTTTAGTGTTACTATGGAATTATGCACATGAGAATATTTGTAGAAATGAGTGGAAAAGAGGCTTAGGTGTATTCATAGGATAATTAACATAGGGAACTTGTCTACCAAGCAAGTGCAGTGGGAAACTATGAAAATTATTTTCATAAAGAAAAACAGTTATTTAACAAAAACGAGAATTCAAAGTGTTCAGCCAGATTGGGCATAGGTCTTTCCCTGAAAAGCATCATGGGATTGTGGAAGAATGCAGGCTGTAGGGTCATATAGATAGCATTTAACAGAGCTGTGGCTTTAGGGAATTTTTTTGGCCCATCAGTTCCTTCAGGATCAAATTATTACTGAGAATTGTAAAAACCACTTTGAGTGTCTCCTCCCCTCAGCCTCTGTAGCATTTTTGATAAAAACTCAATGGAAGAAATTACCACAGAGTGTGTCACTGTGAAACTCTCCCTCCCTCCCAGTCTCCTTCACTCCCCCCACCCGTGTGTGTGTTTATGTGCATGTGTTCATGTGTCTTGACACATAAATGTGTTGGGGGGCGCTAGAAGTCTGTCAGTATCAGATGCCAATGTCATTCGCTCGTATCTTATGATTTGGAGACAGTCTATCACTGAGCCTAGAGTGCACCAATTTAGCTGGGCTGGTTGGCCAGCCAGCCCCAGGACCCTCGTATCTTTGTCTCTACACAGCGCTCAGCTTTTCATGGATGCTGGAGGTCAGAACCTAGGTCCTCACACTCGCATGAGAAAACACTTTACCCTCTCAACCATCTTCCCACCCCCGGTACTAATTTCTGCTTCTTTATTTTGTCTTGTTTTGTTTTTCGAGACGAGGCTTCACTGTGTAACAGCCTTGACTGTCCTAGAACTCGCTGGGTAGACCAGGATGGCCTTGAACTCCTCTGCCTCACGAGTGCTGGGATTAAAGGCGTGTGCCACCACCACTTGGCCAGGTACCAGCTTCTTGAAGGCCAGTATTTCACACATTCCCTGGCCTATAGCACACGCTTTACAAAAGCCTGTTGGGTACATTAGC
The DNA here is from genome assembly GCF_000317375.1 of Microtus ochrogaster. Classification (NCBI taxonomy): domain Eukaryota; kingdom Metazoa; phylum Chordata; class Mammalia; order Rodentia; family Cricetidae; genus Microtus; species Microtus ochrogaster. The sequence continues at coordinate 11,364,034 of NW_004949102.1, read as the reverse complement.
GAATGAGGAAGATGATCCATGGCATGGAGTTTAGACACTGTGAGCATCAGCTTCTTCCTGTTCATTGCTATTCTGCATCTGGAAAACAGAACAACCATTGCCCCCGCCCCATCCCATGCCCCGCCCCACAGCCTTAGCCTATTTCTGTGTCATCACGTGACTGCAATAAGCAACACAAGTTAAGGAAATTTGGCCAAATTCTTAAAATTTCAAGGAAGGACAAGGAAAGAGCTTAGATCTAGGCTTTCAGAAGAGCCTATTTGTAAAGTATGAAGACGGGAAATCTTTCCTTTTTGGAACAAAGATCACATAACAATGTAGAGAGGAGGCTTTGATGTCTTAAAACAAGGCTCCTTGCTGCTGTGCCCCTTTCTGTTTTTCCACTGACTGGGAATAATTCATGCTGCTCTTACTTTAGCCAAGACCTTTCCATTTTGAACAGAAGAACGAGGGTGACTTTTTCTAGGCCAGATGATTTCAGATTGGAGAAGCGGTGAGAATGCATCCAGAGCAGGGCGCACGGAGGTCAGATGTTTATTTTTAAAGCCTTATGAAGAGTTCTCTACTTGTTGGAAGCAAACAGGGAAGAAAGAGCCGTTTATGCAACGATGAAATTTCTAGATTTCTCATGGGAAAGTGGCTGATCTCAGTGCTTGATAAGCTTCTTGTGGCTACGAACACTCAAGACGCAGAGTCGCTGTTTACCTGAGGCTGGCATTTCGCACAAGCACTGAGCATCCTGAGGGACGAAGCGTGGATGCGGAGAAGCCCAAGGGCTGAGAACATTCTGGTGGGGATTTCCCACGTTTGGTCACCTTTGCCATCATCCTTCTCAATGAGTGTTGATATTTCCCGTGTGGTTGGTGTGATGATAACTGCTTGGCTGCCAATGTGCTAAGAAATAACGAACTTCATTTTTAAATTTATTATTGCGTATGTCTGTGTGTATGTACGGTGTGTGTCGGGGAGGGGTGGGTGCACCCATGCCACAGTGTGTGTGTGGAGGTCAGAGGACAACTTTCTCGTGTGTTCTCACCTTCCACTTCAGCAACTTTTTATTTACTCTTCAAGAATTTCATATAAGTACCCGATGCGCTTGAATCTTATCCACTCCCCACACCAGCCCCTCCATTTTCCCCTCCCACCTTTATGCCTTCTTCTTTCCCTTTTATAACCCAGTAAGCCCAAAATTAGTGCTACCCAGAAGTTCCCACGGGTCCAGGGCTCCAACTCAGGTTTGTCAGGATCTTGATGGCAAACTCCTTTACTCCCTGAGCCATTTTACTAGTCTTTAATCATTTGGTTCTTCTTTTAAATTGACTTTTATTTAAAGAGTTTTTACATAATGTATTTTGATCATATTCTTTCCCTTCTCTAAATGCCTCCCAGATCTTCCCAACCTCCTAGCCACTCAACTTCATCTCCCCGCCCCGTCTCTCTTACTCTTTCTCTCTCGCGCGCGCTTTTTTTCAAACAACAACACCCAACAATAACAAAAAGTAACAAAAACAGAAAACCCAACACACAAAGACCCAATAAGGAAAAAAAAAAATACCAGCACAAAACAAAAAGCACAATCCCCCCCCAACCAAAAAACAAAAAAAGAAACCATGGAGTCCACTTTCCTGGACATGGGCCTGCATTGAAGTGTGGCTGATAGATCCAGACTCCATTGGAGGAACCTGATTTTTCTCTTTCCCCGCAGATATCAATTGTAAATGGCTTCTCAGTTAGAGGTGGGACTTTGTCCACTTTTCCTTCTCCATGCTGGGGTTTTGTCTGATTTGAACCTGTGTATGTCTTGTATGTTACTTGCTCTAATTTTTTATATATATTAAAAGGACCAGAGAGACGGCTCAGCAGTCAAGAAAGCCGATTGATCTTCCAGAGGACCTGGGTTCCCACCGCCCAAATGGACGGCTCACCACCACGTGTTACTCCTGCTCCAAGGGATCCAGTGCCCTGTTCTGACCTGCGTGGGTACCTGCAC
>NW_004949102.1:11327400-11361922 GCF_000317375.1 Microtus ochrogaster | reverse complement strand
ACACACACACACACACACACACACACACACACACCACAAATAAAACAATTCAAATGGTTATAATACTCCTTGCTCCTCTATCCATACTTCTCTGTGGAGCTTCCTCAATTAACAGAACCAGTTCAGAGGAAGAATCGTGAAGCTGAGAAAATGCAAAGCAAGAAAATATGGCTGACATCTAGGGAAAACCAAGCACTCTATGTATCGTGGATACTTTGCAGTATTTGGCACAATCTGAAGTCAATAAGAGAAGCTTAGTAACTAGCAGTATAACTAAATTGAACTCCTTATTTATATAACACTACCAATGTACTTACAATCTCAAAAATGATATTGGCATTTAGAAATTTTGAATATTTACAAAGCAGTGTCCTACTTTATTATTTATAACCATATGTGGAAAACACTTGGAGAATTTGTTCATTTCACTCAACTTGGTGATGAGTTTAGACTTTCATGTTCCCAGAATACGTGTCTGTTTAAAATAGTCATGGGCTAGGTATGATGGTGAACGCCTGTAATCCCAACAATGAGGAGCCTAAGGCAGGGGGATTGTCATGAGTTCAAGGCTTGTTTAGGCTACAAAGCCAAGCTTGACCTGAAAAAAATGAAAACACAGAGGCTGGAGAGGTGAGTTTAGCCAGTGGAGTGTTTGCACACAGTGTGAGGACTGAGTCTGGATCCCAGCACCATGTAAAGGGTCAGACCAAACAGAGTCCGTCGATAATTCTGGCATTTAGAGGACAGAATATCTCTGGAGCTTACTGGCCAGTCATTCTAGCTGAATGGATGAGCTTCTGGTTCAGTGAGAGACTCCGATCTCAAAAACTAAGATAGAAAGTGCCTAAGGAAAAATATTAATACAACCTCTGGCTACCACAAGCATGTGCATAAACTGGTGTACACACATATACACACAAACAATATACACATATGTCACATATAAACACAAAATGATATTGCATATACATATACCATTAAAAAGAAAATAACAAAACAAAGTATTCTTTGTTACTTATGGGTATGTGTGTTTTATCAACACACATGCACACACATCACATCACATGCATGCAATGTTCACACAGTCCAGAAGAGAGCGTTAGATTCCTTGGAACTGGAGTTACAGATAGCTTAGGGCGTCATGTGGGTGCTGGGAACCAAACCTGGGTACAACGCAAGAGCAGCAAATGCTCTTAGCCACCGAGCCATCTCTCCAGCCAGCGAAGCAAAGTCTTCATTCTTTTTCTTGTAATCGTTTTGACTTACAGTTAAAATTTCGATACCTGAGGACAGAACTAGATACAGTGATCTCTTTAATGTCCAGTTGCTTAAAGCAAGCCAAAAACCAAGCCAAATAGCACCCGAAACACAATAATCTTGTTCCACTTCACCCAGACGGTAGTGCTTCCCAGCTTTGCCATCTGCTACACAGCCGTGCACTAAAGTGCCCAGAGCACATCTCATGGACATAAGCAATCTGGTCTGCTATTAGACTCAAGGCTTAGGTCAGAAGCTAGTATCACCTTGTCTATAACACAAGATGAAGTTGCCAGCATGCAGCCCTGAGCACGTTTGCTAGCAGATGTCACAACAGCCCAGTGCTCATTGCACTTCTCAAAAAAAAAAAAAAAAGAAAACCGGGTGCTGTCTGCATTTACAGTCTGAAGAGTACCCAGCGCAGGCTGGAATCCCACAGATGATATACACGACCTTTGCACTAGAAAACTAGTTAGCATCACACTCGCTGCTCATTCACCATTGCCTGGATCTGCGGATCTGCGTTTGCTCTCTTCCAGGGAGCGGCAGGCACCAGCAGCCACAGGAAAATAACAAGGCACAGGGGGCCATGTTGTGCACAGGGCCCTGGGAACAGCCAATGGAATTCCTCTGACAGGTCTCCTTTTGACTTTTCCCATAGACCTCGTTCCTGCACTAAAATGTCTGGAATGCTTGGTGGGGTGAAGCAGCTGGTCACTAGGCAATTATGCCTCTGTCACACAGGAGAACAACCCTTTGTGGACTGATTTCCAAGCAACACTCGGGGCATCACAGACGAGCTAAGAATGCAAGAACAACCCAGCTACAATAAACAGAACTTTTGAGGCCCTTGTGTCTTAGTTATGTTTTCTATGTCTGTGATAAAACACCACGGCCAAAAGAAAGTTGGGGAGGAAATGGTTTATTTCATCCTGGATCTTAATGTCTATCATCGAGGGAAACCAGAGAAGGAATTCAAGGCAAGAACCCAGAGGAGGGAAACTGATGCAGGACCAAGGAGGAACTCCGCTCACTGGCTTGCCCTCCATGGCTTATTCAGCCTGCTTTCTTATAGCACCCGGCACTACATGCCCGGTGGTGGTGCTGCCCACAGTGAGCTGGATCTTCCTCCCATAAATATTATCAATCAAGAAGACGCACCACAGGCCAATCTGGTGGGGTCGTTTCTCAACTAAGGCTCCCTCTTCCCAAATGACTCTAGCTTGTGTTGAGTTGACATACCACTAGTCAGCACACCCTCTCTCAAGGGATTTTAATGCCAACCCCAGAGGTCAGCAAGACAAATATTACTGGAAGTATTTTATGATGGGGTCGAGGAAGGTCGACAGAGACTAAGTGATCTGCTCAAGCCTTCTGAATTGGCAGCGGAAAGAGCTGCATTGCAAATGTGTTCCCCTGCCTTGTGTGTGTGAGGGGGTGGGGTGGGATGGGGTGTACATGCGTGTGAGTGGGATGGGGGTGGGGTGGGGTGTACATGTATGTCAGTGGGATGGGATGGGATGTACATGTGTGGAGGCCAGAGGTTGATATTGCTTTCTTCAGTCTCCCTGCACCTTGTTCTGAGAGAGGGTCTGCCTCCTAACATGGAGCATGACAGCCTGACTAGCCAGCAACTTCTAAGGATTTGCCTGTCATTGATTGTCTGTTTGTTTGTTTTGTATGGATACTGAGAATCCAAGCACAGGTTTTTTCATGCTTATATTGCAAACACTTTACCAGCCAAGCCATCTCTCCAGCTCCTAAAATCTGTTCTTTTTATAGGATATCATTCTGCCTGACCACTTATCAACCAAGTTGGCACCTGATGTTTGGGGACAGATTTGTTTTTAGTCATTGGATCAGTTTGCTTCTTGATTCCTAGCTGCTCTCATAATCTAAATATTTTCAAAATAACTCAGAATTAGCTGCTCTATGGTTCTGCAATTTGCCTTGCCTTTGTGGTAGTCACACAAAGCGGGAGGGAACCACATGGTGAGTACTTTGTACACCTTCCTCGGCCTCCAGGCACTTGAATACCAAAACAGGCCTCCAGTTTGCACAGCTTCCATGTGAAATGTACAACAGAAGTCACTTGTGACACACATCATCAGAATTGCAAGGTCTCACGTGATCTAGCTTTTAAAAATACTTGGAAAGACTCAGGGTTATCCTACAAGCTTGACGGCCACTCGACTGCATCATGTCTTCCTGTGTGGAGGAGGACAGCCTGACTCTGGGTCTTATGCATGAAGACCTTGAACTAGAATAAGCAATTTAAGAACAAACCTTTTACCATTCCTGTCTTATGAGACAGTCAAGTCTTGCTTGGACCGAACTTCCAACCATTGAAGGAACTTGCTAAAGACAACGGTGGTGGAGCGAGATGAGCTCCCTGCTCTTGCATAGTTAACCCCGACTTTCATGGGGAAATAAGAATTAACCTACTTAGATCCCATGCATTTCTGTATTCCCCGGAGCCATGCACGACTCTGAGAACATATCAGTTGTTCAGTGTGTATCAAATGAAGTCTCCAGATGCTTATCCTGTCCCCTTTTAGATCTAGATGAAAACATCATTATCCAGTGTCCTTCCTACAACCAGAATGAAGCTGATTCCATGTGTCCAGACGACTCTCACCGAAGTCTGCTGCTAATCTTTTTATTGGCAATTCTACCAACTAATTGATAAAATGGGAACAATATCCAAACTTTTAATAGTCCCAATTAAAACTAGACAGCTATCTTTCTTAAAAATGTAAGTAGCCCAAATAATAATAATAATAATATAAAATATTATTATGAAAATATTATAATTATAATTATTATTGCGAAGAGATGGCTCAGCAGTTAAGAATATGTGCTCCTTATGCAGAAGACCAAGTGCTGTTCCTAGCACCCAGATGAGGTGACTTACAACTGCCTGTAATTCCAGCTTTGAGGAATCTAATGCCCTCTTCTGGCCTCTGTGGGTGCACTGCACATATATGCACAAACCCACCTACACATACATCTAATTTTAAAAATAAAATCTAAATTCTGTGTGTATACAGGTGTATGATATATGTCTGAATTCGAGTATGACTATGCCATGGCACAAGTGTGGATGTTGGAAGCCTGCTTTCAGGAAGCAGTTCTCTCCTTCCGCCATGCTTCCGGGGACTGCATGCAGGTCACTAGGAGTACACAGCAAGCTGCAAGCACTTTTACACATTAAGCCATCTTGCTGGCCCCAAAATATGTTTTTAACCAAGTGAAATAAGGCATGCAGATATAGATAGGCCAATGAAAGCCATTTCCACATTAATACCTAAAACAAACACCTCACAATATCTCCACAGGATAGCATTTTTAAAACATAATGGTTTCCTTATTACTTCGCCAACAAAACACCAACAGACACTCATTAGGCTCAAGGTTTAGACCTGAGCTGATTAAATTAAATGAGAAAGATCAACTAATTAACAGAAAGCATTTGGCAATGCACCCCATGGCAGACGCAGACACAGCTTGAAGAGATCTGGATATAGCAAGAGCCTGACTAGAACTAATCTATGAGACTGAAGGCAAGTGTCACACCCAGCAAGGAAACTTCTGAGGGTCCTTTAGGGACAAGATTGTGATTCTTACACATCTAAACTGTAATGTGATAAGTTGCTTAAAAGAAGGACTGGGAATCCACTGAGAAAACTAGGCTCACACACAAATGCTACTCCAGAACCTTGAGTAGAGCCACGGAAGTTTCCTGTGGAATATGCTATAAGACTGTGGGCGGGGCAACAAGGAGGAAACACTGAGTTCTCTCTGAATTTAAGAGACCGAGGATGCATGGGCACTTTGGTTATTCTAAAGCGTTTTCTCCTCCTCTGTGGTTTTTGCACTTCCATATCCCAACATGTCTCAAAAGAAAAAAATTAGAGTTGAAAATCAAAGTTGTCCTCCAAGGCTTTGGGCTGTTTGCTCCCAGAGAAGGGAAATCCAGGAGGCAGGAATCTGATCATAACCTCCACGCGTGATTTCTGATCATAACCTCCACGCGTGATTTATCACATCTGCATACAGCTTGTAGTTGTTATCTCCAAGAAACACACAGCAGTCAAGAATTAATTCTTTTTGTTTGGAGACAGTGTCTCATATAGCACAGGCTAGCCTTGGACTTTTCAGTTAGCTATGCAACTGAGGATGACCTTGGACTCAAGACTCTTCAATGTACTTTTTTCCCCCCATTCTTTTACTCCTTGGCTCTTGGGTGGATTTGCCATCCAGCTCCCAAACAAATATGCCCAGAAGTTTATTCTTACTTATAAATGCCCAGCCTTTGCTCGATTTGTTTCTAGACAACTCTCCTTGCTTAAATTATCCTGTCTACCTTTTGCCTCTGGACTTTTATCTTTCTCTGTTTATGAATACCTTTCTTTACTTCTTTCTCCGTGGCTGGCTGGGTGGCTGGGCCCTGGAGTCTTCCTCTCCTTTGTTTTGCTCCTTGATCCTCTCTTCCCAGATTTTCCTCCTCTTTATTATCTCTACCTGCCATCCCTGCCTATCATTTTTTATGCCTTGCTATTGGCCATTCAGCTCTTCATTAGACCAATTAGGTGTTTTAGACAGGCACAGTAACACAGCTTCACAGAGTTAAACACATGCAACATGAAAGAACGCAACATATCTTTGCATCATTAAACAAATGTTCCATGGCATAAACAAATACACGTTAAAAATATTCCACAACACATTAATTTCACTTCCTGAGGGCTGGGATTATAGGTACATATCATCACCCTAGGTTTACACAGCACTGGAGATGGAACCCAACGCTTCATGCATGATAGACAAGCACTCTACAACTGGATTACACAGCGAGCCATGGGATTAATTCCTGAGGAAATAAATACTTGATGTTCTCTCAAGACTCCTTTCTATTTCACTGCTAAAAAATGTTGCAATCATAATATCTGTATGACCCTACCTACCTCTGAATACTACACATGTATATATTTTTATTATAGAAGATACATAAATATGCATCTCATTATAGAAAACTCACACTGTGCATATGTGTAGGAAATCAAATTTTACATGTTCTACACTAAGCTCTTCAGCTCTCCTCATACATGCATTCTACTAGCATGTTTAACACACTCATCCTTCATGTCTGCTTTTCTCTGCTGCTAGATACTGAGGCTGTCTCAGTTCAGGCTACTGCAATAATGTTTTATATAATTCTTTATACATAAATCTTTACTACTAAATCTCTATTCCTTTTTGAGAGGTTAAACACTGCAGCGTGTTCTACCAGTGACTCTCTTGAGATTCTAACTGATCATGTTTTCTTTCTCTAAATCCTTCATATTTCGAAATAGACAACTGGAGGGGGTTGGAACATTAGTTGTGTTGCCAACAAAACCTTTGGCATTGAGTTAAAGCAAAACAAAATGGCAAAGGCTTTTGGTATCATCCATTCACTAACAAGAGTATAGAAGTTCAAGGTGGTGTGGGAGAGGAATGGGGGGAGTAAGTTGCCTTCAAAAAGCTTGACTTTTAAAAACCTTTATTTTTCTAACTTAGTAGGTTTATTCCAGAATTTTTCTTTCATTGGCTATATATACATCTCTTCCTTTACTCTCATGTTAACTGGGCTTGTTCTCAGGATCTATATTTTAGTACTTTTCATGAGATATCATATTTATACATGTATATGGTACAAAGTATGATAATTTGATATACACAGTATATTATCATATAATCAGGTATCAAACTACTCTAGCTTCTGGGACATCAATCATTTCCTTGGGTTGGAGGTTTGTTTTTTTTTTTTTCTGAGACAGGGTTTCTCTGTGGTTTTGGAGCCTGTCCTGGAACTAGCTCTTGTAGACCAGGCTGGTCTCGAACTCACAGAGATCCGCCTGCCTCTGCCTCCCAAGTGCTGGGATTAAAGGCGTGCGCTACCACCGCCCGGCCTTGGGTTGGAATTTTGCTCTCTCTAGTTACTTTAAAAAATATCTAAACTTGTTGCAGACAATGTTTTTTATCCTTAGCTGTAGAAAGCCCAAGCAAAAAGACTCAGTTCTTAAAACTGAGATGATTTTAAAATGTAGCAGATTAAGTGATTAAAGCCAAGCACCTTGCACACAGCAGAGAGAGGTCAGAGAGTTGGTCTTGGGAGTGCGGTGGTTCAGAGCGGCACAGAAGAGCCCCTGATGCTTTGAAAGCCTCTTAAGAAAGTGTCAAAGGGCCAGCAGTGGTGGCACATGCCTTTAATCCCAGCATTCAGGAGGCAGAGGCAGGTGGATCTCTGTGAGGTTGAGGCCAGCCTGGTCTACAGAGCAAGTTCCAGGACAGACTCCAAAGCTACACAGAGAAACTATTTCTGAAAAAATAAAAAACAAAAGCAACAGCAAACAAATAAGCAAAGGTGTCAACAGTGGTTTTAAACCAGAAGTCACAGATCACGCTTCATATGCCTGCTTCTTCTCTGCAGCTCTCAAACCTCCACCACAGCCCCTCTTCTCTCAGCAAGCAGAATACAACTGAACGTGGTCCCAGGTTATTCTCATCTCAGCAAATGGCACCGCCATTCATCCTGCTGTTCAGGCTCTGGACATGGGACCCTTTCCAGACACTCCCTTCTTCCTCACCATCCTGTCCCCGCCGCGCCTCATATAGCCAATTACTAAAGCCACATGATTCTCCTGTCAGGATAATAGCTTGAAATGGTCCATTCATCTTCATCACCATTGCCACCACTCTACCCCAAGCCACCATCATTCCAGGAGCCTCCTAACAGGTCTCTGTTCCAACTTTCTCACCATCTGTAAACAATTACCTTTGTAAAAACCCTTCACTGGGTCACAACATTTCCCTAGCCTCATGGTGCATGCAGACTTCAGACATGAACCTTCCCTCCGACCTATGACCTGCTTGGGCATTACCTAGTGCTGCCCGCCTGTCTGCTTCTCAGGTGCTGTTCAGTTGTGACCTAGCTGCATTCGCTCCCTCAATGTCTTGCTGGATCCAACTCTTTCAGGCCACATGGCTTGGGCATGCTGTTTTTTAAGAGAAATCAGCTCCCCAACACTACCTGACAATCACACGCACCTTATTTGTATAATTCTTAACCTTTAGATCCATGGAGTTCACAAGTCTACTAACAACCTTTGACTAGGAAGTGTAACACCCAGCAAACATGACTCTTTGTGTTCAAGCACTGTCACAGAACCAGTAACAGAGGTTTAGGAATCCGATACCCTTACCACCAGAATATAGTGGACTAAATTGTTGCCTTAGACAGACAGAATATAAAGGTCTAATCTCTGCATTATTCTTTTACAGGACACTTACCAGTTCATAAATAATCAAAAAAAATCACAGTGATATTCATGTTTGCTCTTGATTTTCTCTTGGTTGTGACAAACATATCTGACAGAAAGAACTTAAAGGGGAAGGATGGATTTTGGCTCATGGTTTGAGGCACCATATCCCAGCATGGCAGGGAAAGGCTGGTGGAATACCTCAGCTCATGGTGAAGAGCTTGCAGCTGTTACTTCTCACATCTTGAGCAAATCGGGGAAGCAGAGAGAGGACCAGAATGATGGCTGGGCTAGAAACCCTCAAGGGTGCTCCTAGTGATCTATAACTACTACTTAGGTTTTCTGTCCTGGTGTGGGAGGTCCTTCTGTCTATGTGTTGCTTTTATTGGTTAATGAATAAAGAAACTGGCTTGGCCTATAGTGTGGGAGGAGAAAGGTGGAGTTAGAGAGAAACCATGGAGCTGCTGGATATAGACACTGGAAACTTTACCTGGTAGACCACAGCCACGTGGCCATATACAGATTAATAGAAATGGGTTAAATTAATGTGAGAGTTAGCCAATAAGAAGCTAGAGCTAATGGGCCAAGGAGTGATTTAATTAATACAGTTTCTGTGTGATTATTTTGGGTCTAAGCTAGCCCGGCAGCCAGAAACCAACAAGCAACCTTCTCCAACAGTGTCCCAAAGCCTCTACCCCCCCTCCCAGTTATTTGAACACATAAGCCTGTAGGAGACATTTCAAACCATAACAGGAGGTATGAATTTAATAGCTATTTTTCCCCACAAGACTGCAAGCTCTTAAGGATACGTCTGGTTTACTTATTACTGATTCTTCAGTGTGTTGCCAATGCCTGCCCTCCAACTACTCATAGCGGTTGGTCATTCAACAAATGCACATATACGGAATGAATGAATGGCCATTGTCAGCTTATCTCTAAAGGCTTTCTGATAAGTGGGGAGGCTTCATGGGTTGATCATCTTTGTGCAAACTAGATGTTCATTAAGATCCTGGCACTGGCTAAGCACTCAACACATGGCGTAGACGGATGAATATTTATTAGCTGTCAAAGCAGAACGTGTGAAGTTGGAAAGGCAGCTAGTGTAAAGCCTGAAAGCGATTTTCTCTGCTGTTACAACTTGTAGCTTGGACAGGGCGGGATGGGAGGCATGTCAACATGCTTTCGCTGAAATTGTTGAAATCGTGCATTATCTCCTTTGATTCTCAGAAAAACCCGACGAGAGATGGTGTGTCATCCCTCTCTGACAATGAGGCTAGCTGCAGGGTCTCTGATGGCGCAGAATGTCTCACAGAATGTCTCAGACTGATTTTCTAGCCCTAGAGACTAAGTGATAAGAGAATTCCAAGCTTAGTGGATGTGCTCTTGTTCTGATTTCACCCTTCTATTCGCATTAGGTTTGGCTGAGCTTCCAGTACTTTGTTCCGTCATTTCCATAGGAGACAGATGTATTTCTCCATGCCTCTAATCTTAAAAACTCAGACACCACTCTCAGCTGCTACATCTAATTCTTTTCACATCCGAGAGTTTTCATTACCAGCCGCATTTCAAAATCTGCTCTGAGCCACATTTGTCTCCATTCCTTTTCAACCAGTTTAAAAAAAAGTCAGAAGTCCTACGCATACGCCAGCCACGATGTTGGCTTGTGTCCATATAACCTAATATGGCTAAGAAAAGGTTTGACGGAGCAGAGTAAGGATTGCCAAACTTAACAACTTTTGAGCAAGAAAAGGGCCACACAGTCCTCTGTTTAGATGTGATGGGGTTTCAGCTCACACGCAGCGCCTCTCCCTCGCGTGAGGGAAAGCTGAACAGCCCTTCTTCACGGTAACAAAAACCAGACACCTGCCCCATGCCCACTCATGGGCAAGAGGGATAAATAAAAGCTTTCCAGAAAGCTCCCGGTGAGAGTCTAAGGAACACATTGCCCTTCTTGGGTTATGAAAACCAAGTGACTGGAGGATGCCCAGCCTGCTTAGGTGGGAGGGTCCTCTGAGTTTATGTAAAAATCAAATACCTTTGAGCAGTAGAGATAAAAGGGAAAGTCACACACCCATTCAGTATCTTGGCTCATCACGGCTCAAGCCATCACCTCCCACGAGCTCATTAGTGTCTCTCCTTGACATCCCGATTCTTCTTCCCTCCACGGGGGATTTGAAATCTCAGAGTGCTCTGAATTATCACCTTTCTCACCGCGCGTACAACCGAGCATCCCCAAGTAGGAGGATTCTCTCTGAACTGCACTGGTCAGAGGCTGTGGCTTCCTTTCCCACGTTGTTTCTGTCTTTCTTGAACAGTCTTCTACAAACACCTTTGCCCTTGTCATCTGGCTAGGCATGCCGGGGACTTTAGGGTCAGATAGTTCTAAGCTTGTGTTCTGAATCTGTCCCTTGCTAGCTGAGAGACTAAAAGAAAAGTGGACCAGATCTACTAGGATGACTGTGGCGAGAATTAACGGCCGGTGTGGTGCCTGACAGGAAAAGGCCCAGTCGTCATCAACGCCCAATTCCTGTTTCCACCTCTTCCCACCTTCAAGCCATTTTGCGTGGTGATGTTACACTAATTTTCAAAACGAAATATGCACAGCCAACACACTGCCCTTGTGCTGGGTTGTAAGGATGCATGGGTCCAGCTACCCCACAAACCACAGAAAAGCAGTAAGGTAGAGAGCTGAAGGAACTAATTTTAAGCTGTGATCCAGCCCGGGCTGCATTGCTCTGTCCCTTGACCACCCCAACCATCCATCAAAATCTGTCAACAGCAGTGACTTTGTAGGAATGAAGGAAAAAGTACTTTTCTAATCTTAGGACAAAACAGACTGTGAAGAAAGAGACAGAAATTTGGAACAGGAAGTGACAAGAAGACGTGAGGCATCACACTACTTCCTCTTTCTTGGGGACTTAGAAATACTAAGATGGAGCCCCTGCTGCCATTTTCACTTGCATCTGAAACGAAAGGGTCATCCGGAAAGAACTCAGGCATTTCCGGGTTGAATATTTATGAATGTTATCACAGGAAAAATGTCTGCTGCTTGGATGGTCTAGACAGCAGTTGCTATGTATGGAAAGTATGTGGGTTACAAGACCTCAACTTTAAGTCCTGGTGACACTAGTAACTGGCCATGTGACCTTGGGCAAAACCACAAACTCCTCAGGTTGCCTCAGCCTCTTCAAATGTGAAGGTCAGACAATCTCAGCCAGCTTTGATTAGGCAGAATAGGAAAGCCTCCAAACGAAGACTGAGGTAGAGCCAGCAGTTTTAATCCAGGTGATGACTGGAAAAAAGTTGAGGTGAGCTGTATCCAGGAAACGCCTGGGGGTTGAGGCTAGGAGGGGCAGGGGTGTTGACTGTGTCCTTGGATGTCTCTTTTGCACTCTTTACTTTGGAGCACATTATAGGGATGGAAAGTTTGGGAATACAGAATGCAGTGGCACTCAGTCAGGGGTGCAGGGTAAAGTGTAGGGACGTTTGAAACCTGAGTCAGGATGCTAACAGTGCAACCGAAGAGAAGGAGGTAGATAGCATGTGTGGGGTCTAGAAGTGTGCATTTATTTCTCCCCAGCAAATCTCTCTCAGCCTCCTCAGCTCATTCAGAAGAGGGCTCCTCTCTTGGTTGCAGCACCCTGATCTCTGACCCCCTGACCTCTGTGTAAGCACTGTGTTATTAATGACCTATATGTGACTGCAAAGATTAATCTATAGGAAGGGCCAAGGCAATTTTTTCTATTATGAGCATAAAATGACCTTGGGTGGTTGTGTGATCTGTAGCCTGTATGTTCCTTGCACATTAAAATGCAATTTTATAAATTGTATACATTAACAGTCAGTCCTAAATGACTTCAATGGAAAGGAAGTCTTCATATTTATATATTATGCCTCCTGTACATATGGATGTTACATGATGAAAATGCCTTTACACAGGGGGAAATATGAATTTCCATCTCCCTCTTTATTGTTAGATATTCCGTAGCCATTTAAAGACCCCAGCCACAGAGTCACTTATTAGAATAAACACTCCGAAGCTGAAGCTTCTAGCGAATTTTACAGTTTAACAAAGCAGATTTGCTCCAACATAAGCACAGAATGTCTCCGGAACAAGGGTACATTCTAGAGTGAGAGAGCTAGAGCTCAGGGTGGGGTCTCCCTGAGATGCTTTAATCACCCACCTTGTCTCTTCAACTTGTCTCCCCAATAGCCACTCCGCCCCCCAGCTCAATGCTTAAAAGCGATGGTTTCAAGTCAAACAATAGAACCCTTTTCACACTGTGGGTATTAAACACTTGGGCTAAATCACGTTAAATGCTGGTACCAGGCTTAAAACACACACAGCTCTGGGAGAATCTAGAGGCATTTTGGGGGAGGGGTCATAGGAAATTGGAAGAAGTGGGGCTTTAAAATCTCAGGGACAGACACCAGCTCCTTCCATAGCCTCTTTTCACCGTGCCTTCAGATCTGACCCAGGGAAACATTTCTCTCGTGTTTTCATGGAGGAGTTACCACTACAGCAGAAAGGGAAAGAAACAAAGACTTGAAACTAGCAATTCACAGTTATGGGCCAAGCATGCATAAGTCACACTTCTCCTGCTTTAGGTTCCAACAAAGCCACTGGGTGAGTGGGTGAGTGGGCTCCTCCCCGCCCCACACACATACATGTAGTTGAAGAAAGTGAACTTGGAGAAGCTAAGAAACTTGGTAAGCATCAGACACTAGGGTTACGACTAGAATTTAAATCTTAGTCTTCTCTTCTGCCCCTTCAAGGGGGAATTCTTACTTGAAAAGAAAAGGTTGCTTAGTCACACAATTTCACCCATTGTTGTCTGAATAGAAACAAATGATGTCTTTTAAAAACCTGTCAACTCAAAAAACCTGGCTTATGCTTTAAAAAAAAATTGAAAAATCCTTTGTTTCAGTGGTCTTGTGTAGACCTGGACTTAATAAATGGCTACCTAGCTGGAAGACTACAAAAGAACCCAGAGGCAAGTCAACGGCAAATTGCTACTCCAAACAAATTGTCTCCCGTGAGCTCTCAAATTCAATTGCCCTTCCAGGATTAAGGTTTGAGACTGAAAAATTAAAAACGCTGCCTAACCTAGGAAATAGCATATGAATCAAAAATATCACTAGGAAGCTTAACTGCCATCCTAATCTTCCACTTTCGTGACATCTAAACTGTTTTGTTATCTTTAATGGACCAAATCCCTCTTCTGGTAATGTTCTAGAGAGTCTCTTTTTGTGGTAATTAAAAAAAAATCACATGGCATGGTCTTTATATTTGGTTTATGTAGGAGTTAAGGCCACTTCAAACACTTTTTTTTCCTAGTCAGATGGCTATTTAATATCATGTCATTCACGGGTTGAAATAAAATAAGTTAATCTGCACAAAAGAAATATATGAACACCCAAAAAGGATTGAAATGTATCTTTGAGAAATGACTTTTTTTTTTCAAAGTTAGACATCAAAGGCTGCCTATTGAAGAAAGTTTATTTTGAGAAACCTCAGTCAAAACAGTTTGGAAACTATGAAATGAGTCATTTCTCTCTTAAAGAAATGTAACTTTGTCTATTCCCACTGCATTTTGGGTTTGGTAGGGGACATCTTTATTCTACAGGATTTTAAAAGCATGTTTAAGATTCCATAGGTTTAGTATAACATCACTAATGGTTTTTAATGAGATCCAGGCAATAGCAAGAGGGTGGAAAGGACCAGCACAAAAGCTGAATTCTACAACACCACGCACCGTGTACAATGTGGGAAAGTCTCCACGCTTCATCTGTTGGCAAGGCCATCTGGGATGGAAGGGGGAAAGTTCAGAGTCAATCAACCAGATGTGTGAATGACGTGACACCTAGGGTTTGGCTCTTCATGATTCAGACATCCAAATGGCTGGATTTCTGGTGGTGCCTGCACGTTTGCTGCCCTGTGGTGAAAATGGAACCAGCAAGGCACGGCAGTATCTAGTTTAGTGCCCTGTTGAATTCTTAAGGCTTCAGCTACTTGCTTGGTTTCAATCTTGTAGACACCTTTCCTCTGGGATGATGGCTATGTATCCATCCTTGGAGGATGCTCAAATAAAATTTCCTCAAGCTTCCAGAAACTCTGGCATTTGAAGGACAGTAGATGAGGGAATGGAGGTGGTTAAGAGCACTGCCTGCTCTACCAAAGGACCTGAGTTCAAGTCCCACACATGGTGGCGCACAACCATCTGTAATGAGATCTGGCGCCCTCTTGAGGAGGAGACCTGGTCAGTTGTCCTCATCCGCTTAGACCATGAAACCCAATATGAACAAGTTCAATAGAACCGCCCTATACAATATGGGCTGCCCCTGCTTGCTTCAGCATCGCCAAGGCAAATTTTCGTTTTTTTCACTTTCAGATAAGGGAACAGTTGGAGCAGGCAGAGTAATGTGTGAGGAAGTCAGTTTTCTATGGACTCATCTTCCAATTGCATTGCAAGTCAGTCCACAAGTGTTGAGTCCAGAGAGTCCATGGATAGCATATAGTCAGTAGAAAGAGGCAAGGAGACAAAGGGCAATTAAGGCACAGTTTCTGTCTTCAATAGAACATACCATCTATATCAGGAACCGATAAACAGGCAACTGTCTTACAACACGGACTGTGAAGCGTGGGAAATGCAAAAGCTCAGCTGGGTCTGTTCAATTGTTTGGGGACTTGGAGCAGGGACGTTTGAAAAGGAAGTTGTAAGACGAGAGGCCTTAGAAAGCTGGAATGTTTTTACAAGAAAGTCTCAACATCTTCAGTTATTTAGGTGAGTGTTACCCACACATACAACAAGTACTGAGCTAGCAGACACCATTCCGGGTCTCTGCTAGGCAAGTTGATTTTTCCACGTTATTTTAACACAATTTTTACATAGCTTTACACTTTGTCAAGTGTCTTCGGAAAACCCACTCTGTTTTGACTTTCAACTGCATAATAGAACTTGGGTCAGTTTACCAACTGTGTTACTTACACTCTGATGGGCAACAGGTTTGACAAGTTAGCTAATCAATTCGTATTCAGAGACATGATTCTAGAAATTCTAGGATGTCTCCCTCCATCCTATTTCCCCATTATAACTCACCAAGCAAGCTGGTTGTCACCATGAAGCAAAGAGAGCTCTACTTCCCCTTATAAGTAAATCTCATCTGAGGCTGAGCCACTGGCATAGGAGAACTATTGGTACCTTATCAAATAGAAAGTTCTAGAAACCAGGCATTTGTAACTTTTCTTTAGCATAGAACTTTAATTTAGCAGAAACCATGTTCTAGGCAATAAACTGTCTACCGAAGACCAGCAATGTTGCCAACAAGAACCAGTGAATGGCATATAGTCAGTTTTGGGGTTTGGTCTGCATTGTTCAATTGCTAAACTATAGTCTTTAATTCCCATTGGACCAACAGGAGAAAATTTAGTGTGCTGCAATTTCCCCATTTCTTTTACAAGAATTAATTGCTAAATAAGCATTCATCTCTTCTACAAAAATATGTGGACACATCTAAAGACCATTTTTAAAATTGCTTATATCCACATTCATAAGTAATTTTTATTAACATTTGGTGAATGAAATTTTGAATATATAGATGGGTAGATCAAGATAGTTTAACTGGGAACTATCAGTTACAATTATTTAACAAAGAGTTAGAAGTTACAAAACCTAAGATAGATGTTTCTTTACTACAAGAAACTTTTAAGTTAAAATCATAAAAAAATTAAGAGGTTTTTGCTGATGTATTAGTCGCAGATATTATCTTTAGATATTACCTGGATTCTTTCTACAATTTACAGGGAAATAGGTACACAACTTTCCCCTACTGTTCCTGTCTTCCTTATTTAAAACTCATGTTATAAGTGTTTTCCATTGAAAAAGAATATGTTATAGCATTTACATTTATAATCAGAGGTACAGCAGCTGCTTAAGTTTTATAGTTAATTCAATTAATTGTGAAACTAGTCTAACTTGAGTGGAAAACACTGCATTCTAGCCACACAAAAAAATAAGTAAATAGTTTGCCTCTCATCACCCCCCAAAACTGGTGGTTGTGGGTCTTTGTTTCTACTTCATTTTCCCACATTAATTAGCCTTCCTTCAAAACCTTGAAAATAGTGCAGCCATGAATGTGTATTTTGAATTCATCACTCCCTGACATTCTTCCCCATCCACTGGTAAGGCCTGCTCCCCACCCCAGGCAAAATCTCTGGCTGGTGTTTCAAGTGAACACATAGAATCCTTTTCTAATGGGGCAACTCTGGGCTCCTTGTGTTTATGAGTGGGAATCTCATCTTAAATGAGATGCCTAAAGATGCAGGGTAGGCTTTCAGAGCATCTCAGCCTTCATAGTGTGGCTCAGGGTCAAAAGCAGGGAAGATGCATTTTCTCCTTGAACTATTAAATTTCTTTTAATATGGCATCTGGATGTGTTCACCAGCATATAGATGCTCATGTTTCTGCCAGTACTCTTTTAGGCTGGAAGCACTTTTGTTCTAGTCTGAGAGATTAAATATGTTCTATGTACTTTTATGTATGACACATTTCTCCTATGTGTCATGGCTCCTCCTCTCCCCATCCCATGTGTGTGGTATGTATTTGGGGTGTGCATATGGATATCTGGTTGCTTGTGCAGAGCTATGACATACAGAAGCCAGAGGAGGGCACTGGGCATCTTCCTCCGTTGCTTTCCACCCAGAAGCTCTCCACATTGGCTAGGCTGGGTGGCCAGTGAAGCACCAGGACCCACCTATCTGTGCCCCATGTGCCACTGGGGTACAGGCACCCTCAGTCATGCTGGACTTTGTGTTCCAGCCTTCATGCTTGTGCCATAACCATGCTTGCCCACTAGGAATCATCTCTCCAGCCTCCGCTTCTCTTTTTGACAAGATGGAACTGGTTTCCCATATAAACAAAGATATTTGGTAGCAAATGGATCTAAAGACAACCCTGAACCCAGATAGAACCTTATCTATGTAGTAGCAAACCCATCACATCAGACACGCAGCTTAAGGCAAGGAGCATGGACCACCCACTGCAGTGTAGATGGGCTGAAACGTGCATTCTGAATATGCCTTGAAAGGTTCTCATCACCATCTGTGTACAGACATGAACTCAAAATTCCCCTGGCTTTTCATGAAAATCACATGAATAGGGGGGTGAAAGAGACCTGACAAGCTTTCAAGACATGCCTGATTTTCATTAGATCTGCTGGCTCAGCAGGGTGGAATATACAGGCTATATACATTTTCGTGATCATCTTAATCCTTTCTGGAAGTCCAGAGGTTTTATGTGTAGCCATCATAGTCTGCAACAGTGTCCTTCATCATGGCTTCTTGGTGGTGACTTTTACAAACTTGGTGGAGGTGATTTCATGACTGGGTCGAGGGTACAACCACTTTCCAGGCATCTGGGTATTCAGACATTATGGGATGTGGGTATCCATTTGGCTCTGTGATACAGGCTCAAAGTAAGATAAACATTAAGCATGTGTGGTGTGCCTGACACAACACTAAAAGAGATAAAACTAAACATGAGAGACATGGTCCCATGCCTATTAAGCTTCCACTCTAATAGAGATATCAAAGGATCAATAATGGTGCTGTCTAGAAGTCTTCTCTGGAGAATATCTGGGCTGACTGGAGCACAGAGAAGGAATTATGTCAATATTCCAAGAGTATAGTGAGCTTTCCTGAAGAAGAAGAAGGATCGAAGCCAAGGCTAGAAGGAAGAAAGGGAGTTGACTGAGTGAAGTCATTAGGACAGAGTGGGAAATGGTGTCACTCATGGGGACTTACACTGTGCTCTCCAACTCAGGACATTTATTCTCTGTTCCTGCTTCAGCTTGCTGATGGAGGAAGGTCATTGGTTAAATAAAAAGAAACTGCTTGGCCCTCATTGGTTAGAAGATAGGTGGGAGGAGTAAACAGAACAGAACTCTGGGAGGAAGAGGAAGTGAGCTCAGAGACTCGACAGCTCTCCTCTCAGGGGCAGACGCCTCAGAGAGACATGATGCTCCACTCTTGCGGGCAGAGGTGAGAGCTCTGCTCTCTGAGGCACACGCGATGAAGCTCCGACCCAGGATGGACATAGGCTAGAATCTCCCTGGTAAGCCACCTTGTGGGCTGCAGCAAATTATTAGAGATGGGCTAGTCCAGGTGCGAGAGTTAGCTGAGAAAAGGCTAGATAGAAATGGCCAAGCAGTGATTAAATGAATACAGTGTCCGTGTAATTATTTCGGGGCATAAGCTAGCCAGGCGGCCGGGGTGCGGCTGGGGTGCTGGGGACGCAGCCCCGCCGCTCCTAACACAACAGCTTGCCTCATCCCTCCCACCCCCATCTGTCAAGGCAGACTCCTTACCACTGGGCCCTTTGCCTTGTGCAAAACCAGAAGAGCATACAGGGGAATTGTGGGCCTTGATGGGCCTATTTCCTCCTTTCAATGAAAGGCCCATTCTGAAGGGGGCAGTTTGGACTTTCTACAGCAAAGGAGCATGGCTGAAATCTCCACTGTGCACTGGCACCCAACTTCCTACTCTTCTCTCCTAATAAACAAACAAAATTCTTGGCATGTGATGTCCGCCACCATTGACTGCTCGCTTTCCATGTTGAGAACGGGTCACAGATACTGAGCCCACATCACGTCCAGCTGCCTCTTGGACCCAGCTGCCACCTGACCTGTTCCTGTGGTGACCCACAGCCCTGGCACCATGGTGGGTCATTGAGTTACATTTTCCAGAGAGTAGTGATAATTATAAATATTTTTACTGAGCAGAGAAATATGACCCATTGAATTCAGGCTAAAAATAATTTTTTCTCTGAAAAAGAAAATCTAATTACCTTGTTCTTCTCTACACAAAAAAAAAAATTGGCTTCATCTGGGGAGGGAGATGTGGCGCTTCCTTTGAAGTAGACCATGTATTCCAGAATATCACTGGCAGTTTGGGGCCTGCTTCTGATTACATAATTGACGTAGATCTCCCCCAAATAAACACTGAACCCTTCAAAAACAGAGAAGTGCAGGAATAAAAATGCATCTTTGCTTTAAGGAAAAGGTTTTCTGAAAGGCTCCATTATCAGAAATCAGTCCCCTCCTTCCTTGGCCGGCCAGCATTGAGACTTACAAAGTAGAGAATGTGTAGGCTGGAACTCTAGTTGGAACTTCAGATCAGTCTTAAATTTATTCTGGGTGTTAACTGCCAGTGTTCACTTTATCTTAAGGGAGTGTTTTCACTTTTATGCTCTTCATCTTAGCCCTCAAAACTAAATTGACTACTCAGGAAAGGTAAATCTTGATAAGTAAAGTATTCTATTTCCTTCATAACAATAATTTTTGTCTTTGTAATCAGAACACTGTAAGAAAAAGAAATAATGTAACAAGGCATATGTGTGTGTTGTGTGTTTGTCTTTTTCTTTAAGAAAATATGATCCGTGGACATGTAATTCAAAAGAATTAGCTAAGAAAATGGAGGGAAAGGCTTCAATCTGTCTTCATAACAGATGAGCGGATACCTATATGGTTTGAAGGTGAGTATCAAAAACCACAATTTGGAAGATCCACATGTATGACTGTTCAGGCCCCTCCCATACGGTGAAACAAAGACGAATATATCCTGTCCTTTCAATACAAAATGAGCATGAAATTCCTGTTCACTAAGCTTTCAAACACTGTGTCAACAGACCTCTGGCCCATAGAGGAGCTGGTTTCCCCCTCCAGCTTTTGGGTACCACCTCAGGCAGAAGAGTGGCTTTGATCTGTCTGCAACAGGTCTAGATTTATGAGGATAATTTTGTTTGTCTCTGCAAAGTGTGCAGAATAAGCAGAAAACAAGCTGGTATTTTCCCATTAAGGGGGCAGTTTCAGTGAGAGACTGCGGCATCTGAGTAAGGTTATAGACAGCTCTGACAGGAATCTCCTGAGCTTTGATATTATACTACAGTTGTGTAAGATGTGGTCACTGGGGAAAACTTGGATACAAGTACTTGGGACCTTTCTATGTTATTTTTGCAAATGTTAATCTACAATTATTTCAAAATAAGGCATCAAAATTAAAAAAAAGTCCGTGATGGGAATAAATAAGGAAAATCATTTTTAACTTGCTCAAGAAGGTGAATGACTTCATGATGGCATAGTGAGATTGCAAGATAGGATCCATCTGTCCATCTGGCCTTATAGAAACCTTCCAGCAAACCTGTCTACCTTGTGTTTCTTCTGAAATGTTCATGACAATTCTGACTGTGCTTGAGAGCATTAGGATGGTGTACATTTACACACACACACACACACACACACACACACACACACACACACACAGCTTTTCTTCTCATTCCTTCCTCCATACCCCCTGTTTTCTGAGATGAGGACTCTTTGCATACTGCTCCAGGCTAGTGTCAAAGTTGTAATCCTCCTGCCTCAGCCTCCCAGGTGCTGGGATTACAAATGGCCACCAACATACTTAATCAGAATTTTCAAATTAAAACAAAATAAAAGCAATATCAATTTTCCAACAAATATGAAAATTGCTTTGTTTCTTTGATACTAAAATTCTTGGAACCAAAAAAAAAAATTCTATTGGATAAATTGTGCCTTTAACAGCTGCTCTTTGAAAAGGACATATGCCTATTTATAAAGTCAAGTAGAAAACACTTCCCCCAGAGGAGTTCAAGGGGATCTGAGTTCACTGTTTGCTCTTTGGCCAGAGCAGAACATTCACTTATGGAAGCCTTGAAATTTTCAGTGAATTGGGTCCTAGCATTGAAACTTCTGGAAATATCGTCAGTGTTCGTCTGAGGCTTTGGTTGTATGACTATTGCACAGTTCAGTTCTAATTACTCAAGCTTCCTGAATTTCTACTCATTCAGTGGAAGACTGCAAAACCCCCTGGCCATTCAGTCAAAGCAGCAGCGTGAACACAACATCCCCAAATTAGTTGGTGCTATTTCTATAAAACAATGAACTGATAGCTAAAGCTGAATGATAGAGGACTATTCAAGAACGACTTTAGTACACATGATCTAACAATGATGCTATGATCTCTTTAAAATATTGTAGGGCAACTTTTAAATGGTCAGCTAAACATAATTATTCAAGTTCCTACCTTTTCCAGCATGTAAAAATAGGTAAGTGGAAGATCTAAGAGTTCTAGAAATTTTTTGCTGTGAGGGGTTGTTAGCTGATGAGTTGGGAGACTTTGGGGCTGTCACCAAGCAATGCTTCCTGTTTCTCACCTTCCTGCTGCACTACTAGGAACACATCTGTTGATGGGAAACACCCACTGTGTACCCAGACACTAGGCAAACTTCAATTTACTATACAATGATTTTAGGTTTATAGCATACAGGACTGTGCACATATGTGCTGGCATGCATGTACGTGCAAGAGCGCACGCATGCGTGCACACACATACACACTTCCATTTTTTTTCAGAAAAAAAAAATGAAATTTAAGGCTGAAGAATAGTTTCTACCACAAGAAGATTATATAACCAAACTGAATTAGTGGTAGGCTGAGGGAAAATAGAACAGTAATAAATAAAACTAATGTTCTGGATGGTGTCATGGGGTGGCAAGTTGAGAGCCAAATGACCCCAATTAAAACAACTGCCATAGTAAAGGAAAGTGTCTTGGTAATTAACATTGTACAGAAGGGATATATGCCAGTTTTTAAAATTAATAAAGTTAGGGGGCTAAAGGAGCATTTGCTAATCTTGCAGAGAGGACTCTGTTTGGTTCTAAGCACCCACATAGTGGCTCACAACCATCTCTAACTCTGCTTCTAGGGATTTGATGCCCTCTCCTGGGCTCTAAAGGTACTGCACACACATGGGGCACATCTATACATGCAGACAAATACTCATGCACATAAAATAATAATAAACATCAATAAAATAAAAGTTAATAAAATGTTTATTGGAAGATGCATTTAAGATGTTTTCCTTGGGAAAAGATTCTTTTGAAATATCATATACTTGTGAATTATGGTGTGTATTCTGCTTATATTTTCATTGTCTCCTATATAGCTTTTAACCCAGTGGTTCTCAATCTGTGGGCCATGACTCCTTTGGGCCAAACAACCCTCTCAGGGGGATCACCTAAGACCATCAGAAAACACAAATGTTTATATTACATTTCTTAAAAGTAGAAAATTACAGTTATAAAGTAGCAACGAAAGTAATTTTATGGTTGGGGGTCACCACAACATGAGGAACTGTGTTAAAGAGACACAGCAACAGAAAGGTTGAGAACCGGTGCCTTGACCCCCAAAGGCCTCTGAAATGGTGACTCTTATGCTTCCAAACCAATAATGTTGCTGACTCAGTAAGACCTTTGAAGACATGACCTAGCAGCTCATTCTAGAAACATTGCTGGTGTTACGAGCTGAATATAACACAAAATGCTCAGTAGTGAGACCTCACAAAGGTGAGCAGCATCATAGAGTTCATACATATATACATAGTATGTGTAAACAGAGCTATGCTTGGTAAATATTCATAAGGCAAGAATGGTGTGAACTCAAATTCCAATGAGAATGTTTCTTGCCTAGCAACCATGACAGGAAACCTCTCTGAGAATGACATTAACACTGGGAAAGAAAGAAAGAACTCCTGCCTGAGGACGTCTGAAGAGGCAGCGTATATAAGTTGCTCCACCCCATTCCTTCTTGCTCGTTCTGTCTCACACACTCAGAAGGAAACTGAGGCACTGTCTAAATACCAACCGTAACTATGTGCGTTGGGATCTGACCCTTCATTCAGGGAAACCAGCAAAAGGTCCAGCCCAAAGGCTAAGGAATCTGTGCGTTACTGACCTAGACACGGTAGGATATATGTAAGAGGCACCCATCTGCTCCAAGCGCTACAGCTAACCCATGTTTACCACGTGGCCATCATCCTTCCTTTCTGCAGAAAAAGAAATGAAAAGTAAGGTCAAGGCAAAACTGGAGGTGTCACGTAGAGGCCAGGAGCCGTCACAGAGCAAACTGAGGAACTGTGAAGAGATACAGATTTCAGATTTGGGAACCTAGATGTCATCTGCTCCAGTTCCCTCTGCTTAGCTCAAGATGTGAACGCCTGGTCCAGCAGTAATTTCCACCACTACCATCTGCCATTCACCATGGGAACATTTCCAGAGCTGAGTTATGAAGACACCACGCCCTTGATCCTCCAAAATTAATCTGTCTCTGAAGTAGCCTGGGTCAGGCTTTGCATGATAATAATGAAAGGCTGACCAACAAGCTCTTACAGCATTGTTGGCATCTCAAACAAATGCCTGTGTGCAAATAATTTTATTTTCTTCTATGTGTACCTCCATCACCTCCAATAAGTCCTACAGCTTCCATTTAATGCCCTCTCTCTTCTATCCCTTCTATCGCATTTCTTCTTTTTATCATTTTGTGCAGGAACATTTATTTCCACTCAGTTTCAAGCACTCAGTTACTGACTTTTCTCTGCTTCATAATCTCTTAGGCCACCAGACAATATGACCAAAAATTTTTTTTGATGAAGAAAATAAATAAACAGCATTCTAAAAAGGCCAGAATATAACATATAAAACTTAAACCTTTTATAGATATTGGGTGTCAGCCGTATCAAATTCCCAAATTTGGCTGGCCATCTTATTCTGTTCAAAAGATCTCAAGTTGAAGGCAATTGGAAGCCTATTCTCTTACAGGATACTATCTCAACTAAATGTACCAAAGGGTTAACAATGATGAGGAGCAGTGGTTGCCTCAGGTGGAAGAAATGAAGAAGCAGGAAATACTTTGGATTATCAATATGCTTCCTGGGCAAAAAGTTTACCAGAACCTGTTGTGAAAACAGCAGTGCAAGGCAAAGCTTGCAAGCAATCTCTAATCTCTCAAAGTGGAGTGAACAGGGAGGGTCCTAGTTCTGAAGGGTTAGACACTGAGTTTGCCTCTCCTAGTCAGTCCAAAACACAAAAGACAAAGGATTGGATGAGGCAGTAGGTGGGAATCAAAAATTTAGAAAGACCAGGTGGAGTGACTTATAATCTTACCACTTGGAATGTAGAGGCAGGAGAATCAGGAATTCAAGGCATCCCTGGCTACAGAGCAAGTTCAAGGATATCCTGGAACACGCGGGACTGTCTTAAGGAAAGCAAGCAAGAGAGAAAGAAAGATGAACAGATAGAAAGGAAGGAAGGAAGGAAGGAAGGAAGGAAGGAAGGAAGGAAGGAAGGAAGGAAAAAAGGATAAGATGCTATAGAGAGAAGTCTGCTGAGAAGGGACCTGAATGGGGGCAGAAACTGCTTCTTGTGTTCCTGGATTATTTTCCCCCCAATGCTTAGCGGGTTTTCATTCATCTAGACCTTGGTTAATTCATTCACTCATTCCTGTTGGTGTGTCCCAAAGACTAGAAGAATGCCAGGATGAGAGACGTAGACCAGAGCACAGTGAACTTCGACTTGTGTTAAGACTCACAATGAGAAGGCAAGTCTGGAAAGAGGAAGGCATTATTACAAAGGAATGAGGGTCACTCTCAATAAACAACTCTTTCACAGGCTTAACCCCAGTCCTGGGGGTGGGGGGGGAAGCCCCAGCAGGCTGTGCACTGAAAAAGAAATTTCTTATTCTTTCCTTCTTTCCTTCTTTCCTTCTTTCCTTCCTTCCTTCCTTCTTTTCTTCTTTCCTTCTTTCCTTCCTTCCTTCCTTCCTTCCTTCTTTTCTTCTTTCCTTCTTTCCTTCCTTCCTTCCTTCCTTCCTTCCTTCCTTCCTTCCTTCCTTCCTTCGTTTATTAAACTCTATGGTGTTATCTTCCTGCATCCCTCAGCCACCCACCCGCCTTTCCCAGGTGACATCCCGTGGTTCACCATTCTGAATGCAACGTTCTGTGTAGCAACAAGCAGGCAGCTGAACTCAGTTGAAAGAAAGCAAAAATGCATATTGACTGCTTTGACTTAAACTTTATTACTACTAATGTTAGGATTACCTGGCATTTTTGTTCTGGTGTCAAAACTGAAATTTCCTCTTCTTTCTAAAAATTTTCCAAATATCCATCTCCTTTCCTTCCCAGATACCCAATTTCTTTCCCCTTTCCCCTAGAAGATGAAGGCTGCCACCCACTCATTATCCAGTCTCCCTCCAAGAGTCCTGACCATTTCCTTCCTGAAATAAGGCCTATTTTGTTCTTTCTCCTCTCGGAAGTCAACGCCGTCTCTTAAGTTCTAGCTTTCTCCCTCACATCCCCAAGGCCATCGTTCTTGCAATCCCCTGCTTCTCCTTAATATTGTGAATTCATCTTTCTCTACTGGATTGTTCCTATCATTGTATGGGCATGCCAAAATTGGTTTCATCTTAAATTAGGAAAAGAGAAGAAGCTCTTCATGATGGCCCTGTAACTTCTAGCTGTTTCCCCAAGCCTCTGTTCTTCCAACAGAAGTTCTCAGAAGGATTGTCTCTACTCGCTGTCTTGATTTCTTCCCTAAATCGCATGCTAGTTAGGCTTTAAGATTATCCCTACTCTGCACCATCAAACTCAGTGGTCAGTTCTCATCTCTTGTCTTACCCAGTCTGTTAGTTATAAAGTTCAGTTCCTCCTTTGGGCAGTGTTTCTTCACATGGCTTCTAGCACATCATGCTCTCTTGATTCTCCCCCTATCTACAGAGGCCATTCTTGGTTTCTTTTGCTAGTTTCTAGTCTTTATGCTGATGTTAAAGCGGGGACGACCTTAAAAATGACCTCCAAACAGGACTCATCTATCACACCCATTGATTTGAGCCCATCTTATTTCTTGGCATCGAGTAGCATTCAGATATTGATCACTCTTAAATATGTATCTTTATCAGAACTTCTTCCCAAAATACCCTTTTAATAAACAAATCACATGAGTAAATGGCCCCTTAAATACAGTTATTTAAAACTAAACTAGACAACCATTGTCCATCCCTCTGTATTTTTCTTGAGTTTAGTTAATTAAAACTTTATTCTTCCATTCTTTAGACCAAAAGCCTTAAGCTCACTTTTGACACTTTCCAATGGTGTGCTGGTAAATTACAGAACAAACAGTAAGCTCTCAACTCTGGTGGAAGAAGAGGAAGAAGGAAGGTCAGATCTCCCCATGTAAATACTCCTGCCATGTTCATTTCTAGCTGTAAACGTGGGGTCCCTATGGAGCCCTAGAGAACAGCAGCGCATAGTCAACTGAATCTCAGTCTCAGCTCGCGTGGTGGTCCCACACTCTGTGCAATTCCAAAAATAGGAAAATTCGTTATGGGGACTGGGGCTGCATTCCTCTTCCTTGGTGGAAAATAAAACCTTGACTTCCTACCACACCAAGCCAGACCGCTGGAGATAAAGCTAAGAAGAGGAATCACGGCGTGGCGCATCTCAGAAACGTGGCCTCAGGGCATTCTTGGTCACAGTTTGGTCTCAGAAAAAAATGGATAATTTCAAAGATTTGCTCGGTGCCTAGAAGTTTCCCCAAAGCTCTGAATCCAGGAGGAAGATAGAGCGTTCCCAGGCCAGACTAAAACCTTTTAACCTCGAGTCTCTTAAACATAAATATGTTGCCAAGATGCCGAGTGGATATTTAAATCATCCACTTCCTGTTTCAGTGCTATCTCTCTGTTTTGGAGAGGGACCAAAAATGCTTCATTCCCTCTGGCCCTGCTTTCTTCATTTAAAAAGGATTTATACTGCAGGGGTTTTGACTTCAAGAAGAAAAAAGAAGGGCACATATTTTGGATGTCAGATTCTAAATGTCTTGACCCTTTCAAAGAAAAACACACTTCTCTGTTACCAGTGGGTAAGGGAGATCGGGTATAGAACACATCACAAAGACTCCCAGAGTGATGAACAACGAGGGGAAACGGGCCCACCAACCATAGCCTGTTTGGAAATATCTAGAATAGGATGTCTGAGTAGATTTTCACTAGGCCCCTTGGAAACAGTTTTGTTTAAATGTAATTTACAATCATTTAGGTATTTCTAAAGTGCTGGAATTAGCAGTCTGCTCCTCTTTAAATGGGATAAAAATATGAGAACCGACTTCATGAAGTTTTCAGAAAAACAAACAAGGAAACAGAAGATTCTGAGTGATGTATACTGGGCAGAAGGAGTTCTCTGGAAGTCCCAACCAGAATAAGCATTTTGGTGAGGCGTAAGCTGTGGCAGTTTAGACCAGGGCTTCTTAAACAGTATCTACTGTGACCCCTTTGCACTCAAGAGATTTTATACAACCCTTGCTCCATAGTCATATAAAGTAGCAGCTGCACAGCTCAAACATTCATGGAAAATAAATCATAAAGTAAAAGGTGAGACTAATTTGGGACAGACATGTGATTTTACTTTTGATTAACCATCAACGACAATTTGTATATGAATGAGATGGATAGGTTCGTTCATTTTGACATGAATGAAGTCTTGGCTGAATATTTACTGATCCAGGACATAGGACATTTTCAACATGCTTCAGAGCTAACCAGTACTCTCACTTTGTGATCATCAGTGTTGAGAATCTTATCACCACACAAACCAAAACGGCATTAGTACGTGGAGGGAGATTGCAGAAATTGTTGGGAACTTTGCCCTAATTTCAAGCCCAAATCCATCAGCTGATGTTCACGAAAATCAAGACAGAAACTTAACCTCATCCAAAGCTGTACTAATTTGATACTCACATGCTGAGAAACAGTGGCGGGAAAATACTGCAAGGCTTTGTTTTCTGTAATTGAGCCATGATGTTGTACCATATGCAAAAACACCACCGTTCATAGTAGGCAGGAGTGTGTGGGGTCTGAGCTGAGGCGTTCTAGGCAGTGTTTACTGTGATGGCCCAATGTGATTGGTACAAAGCACACATGCCACGGGTTCAGTCAAAGCTACAGGGAAGGTGCAACACCACCTCTTGTTGCCAGAACCAGCTCGGCTTCTTTATATGTTTGGTTTTGAATTAATTTTTATTATTACACATTCAGAAACCTTTTATGGCTGCCAGTGTGGGTGACCTCTCCATTCAGTTATGACCCCATGTGGAGCTGAAACCCACAGTTTAAGAAGCTCTGCTCAGAGTCCCAGATAAATGTTGGGATCAATTTACATCATCCATCTTTGTAGTCTGGGGAAAAAAACCAGCTCATTCTGCTTGCTCTCCTAGGCCTTCTCTCTGGTCCATGTTCCCAGGGGGGGCTGGGGCATTACACAACTGTTACTATAATGTCAGGGAACATTCTCGACCAACCTGTTGAGCTGACTTGCATTAGGCACTTTGTGTCCCATGGAATTGAAAGTGGGTTATACATAAATATCAGTTAAAAATAAAGTCCTGCTTTCTGGTAAGGTGGAGAGAAGAGGGTAGTAAATCATGCCAGTAGTAAATTCAGCAACAAGATGTAGCCTATGAAATAAATTATAAATAGATTTTTCAATCCATAGAGGGTGAGAAAAAGCATCCAAGACTCAGGAAACCTTAGTCGACAGCTCATGTTGATTGATGTGTGCTTGGAAAAACCTGTGGGCAACCTGGGTGGTTAGTCATTCCTCCACTGCCCAGGAGCTGCCAAGAGGCTTGCCCATACACAACACACTCTGGTGTTGTTGGATAAAGGCAATGGGGAGGCATTCTTTATTCTTAGACTGAAGAGAAAGGCCAAATGAAGTCCCAAGCAGAGCTCACAAAAAGCTTCGGGCTTCATGAAACATTCCATGCTTCAAAAACCTCATTAGCTTCCCCTTATTATAACAAATACCTGAGTCAATCAAGTTATAAAAGGTAAAAATTCAGCCCCGTGGTGGTGGCGCACACCTGTAATCCCAACACTTGGGAAGGTGAGGTTGGTGGATTTCTGAGTTCAAGGCCAGCCTAGTCTACAAAGTGAGTTCTAGGACAGCAAGGGCTACACAGGAAAATACTGTCTCAGGAGGAAAGAAAAAAGGAGACGTTTATGTGAGCTCGCAGGTTTAGACATTTCTTTCCACAATCCATTTGTCCCATTGCTTTGGTGCTGTGGTGGTGTAACAGGGCCAGAGTATGGAGCGGAAGAAAAGCATTCATTTCCAAGCCAGGATGTGGAAGTCAGAGCAAAGGGCTTGCTTTCCACCAGCTCCTTCAGACCAACCACGACAGGAAGACCTCTTTCTAGGCTCCACCACCTTCAAGCAGCACCCAGACTACAAGCTTTGGGGGACACTTACCAAGAACACCGGCATGTACTTTGTGAATATAAGAAAAGACACCATCGGCCACTCTAGGGCTGGCACTCACAAAGGCAATGGTTGGATCTTCTCATTGAGCCGTTCTCTCTCTGCTGTGTGGCAGCTCCCACCCTGAGGAGCTATCGCAAAGAGCTGCTCCTCTCCTGGGCCACTGGAAAACACGGACTATCACAGCCCGTATTCTTGTAAATAAATCATGGTATACTTACAATCAAGAGGAAAAGCAGGAACTAGATCCCCAGCAGGCCTAATCTGACTGTTCAAAGGCGTGTCAGACTCTGGGAGCATTTAGGAAGCCCTGATTAAGACAACCGAGAGGAACATGGAAGATTTGCTTTCTCCAGCCATTTGACTTGCTTCATATAAATGGGTTTTACGTCGGGTCCCTGGAAAGGCAGGATTGGGCCAATCGAGTTGGTTAGACAGTCACCGGCAGCTAGTCATAATATGTTCACCTCTGGTGAGCATTTATGATGCTAACATTTATTCTACCTTAGAGAATAATATTAATCAATTTAAATACCTTTATAAAAATCCAATATCTACTAAGTGTTTTGGTGACCTTCCTATTTCTGTAAGACATCCAAGATTCTTTTTACAAGTTTATAGTCTCTGGTTTTCTAAACATTGTCCAAAGAAGGATGAAAAAAAAAAAAAACTAAACTCAAGGGTGTTCTTGTGGAATTTGGCTCCCAGGTCCCATTTCTGTCTGTATAGTTTAATTTTTTCCTAGCAGTGAGAATAAGTTCTCATCACCTCTGCAACACAAAGCTCCGTGCTGGCTCAGGACCTTCTGTGCTTGGGAGTGAGCTGTCCAAGTGTTGCTATCTAAGAGGCTCCAACGTTGATCTGAAGGAATTTTAATCTTATTTTCTTTGTTCTCCAATGAGACTGCCCTAAACTTTTCTTTTCATGCTAAAAAATGAAACATGACCGAAACTGACTTGTCAAAATATAGACAACAATGAACATGCATTTTGTTCTCAACGGAATTCTCCTAGCAGAGACATAAGTTGAAGGCAATCCAACTTAAAATGGAAAAAAACAATAACATAAGATGGAACTAATGCTTATTGAGCCTCGCTGGGCCCAGGGCTAAGTTATTTATTTCATTTCAGTTTGTTCTCTTCCCATGCTCTACAGAGGGGAAAATGGAGGCACAAAGGCTTCCTATTTGCCTGGGCTTTCCCGGGCCATTCACATGGCTTTAACATTCTCTCCTGTGTCCTTGTCAGTCAGCTACAGATGCTCAGACGGTGCTCTGAAGCCACGAGGAAGAATGTTGTGACTTAAGGGCCCGAGAGCAGCAAGCCACAGGCTTGTCTGCTGTTGTACGCTGTTTGTCCAGCATTACAGTAAGTTGCCTCCCAGGAAATAAATGTGTAACTTTGGGTTGAAATTTTGGGGTCAGAAGGAACAAAAAAATCCTCAAGGGTTGTAGACTGCACTTTCTTTCCTCAGTAAATATTGATTTCTTTTTCTCCTTTAAGTTACAGTATTTCTATTGATCGTACTAATTTCTTATAATTATTCAATTCTCACGGTAAAATTTTAAAATACATTAATTTTAAGATAGGGCTTCACTTCTGAAATTTAGGACTACCACAAACCCACAATCTACCTCTCTGCCTCCCAAATCCAGGATTACAGGGGCGTGTCACCTCCCAAGTCCAGGATTACAGGGGTGTATCATTTCCCAAAACCAAGGATTGCAGGGGTGTGTCACCTCCCAAGTCCAGGATTGCAGGGGTGTGTCACCTCCCAAGTCCAGGATTGCAGGGGTGTGTCACCTCCCAAGTCCAGGATTGCAGGGGTGTGTTACCAGGCTCTAACTACTTTCTAAAATCACTTTTTAAAAATCACCTATATTCAGAGGTAGGATTAGTATTATAACCAGGGTAGCTTGGAGTTTATTTTTAAACAGTTCAGGGTAGACGGTGTCATCTCTGCATATGGGCAGAGTTAACTCTGGTCTAATCCTGGAGAGTGTTGCTAGGAGAGGAAGGACCCACGCAAGAGTGCACACTTCAGAAAACAGTAGACTGGCATTTTAGATACCACAGTCCCAATCCATACCCAAGGTCTGCAATCGGCCTAAAGGATGCAGAAACTTTTCCCTGGGCAAATAAATGGGTATTGATCTTATGTGATCAGTTTGGCTAGGAAGTTTGGTTCAGACCTTCTCATCCTGGTGTGTATGGGGTCTGAAGAGCTGAGGAATTCTTCCTGGGGACGTGTTGTAGATCTGGGATTTGGTCCAAGGCCTTTATCTAGTTAACAAAAGACTGTGGCCTGGCTAGACCAGTGAGCTGACATGACCATCAGAATATGGGAATATTGGACAGCAGAATATGGTAATATTGTATGAAATACTTACCAAATCACTTATAAGGACAGAGTAGGAAATTTACCACTGGTAACAAGCAGGTCTTGTGGCTGGTTTTGTTCCTCTTTGCTAATAAATATTTGTATATATGGCAGAACTTAATCTCTGAAACCTGGTTCTGTTTTACCTTATCAACATTATTGCTGTAAAGTGTAGGACCTACATTTAAGAATTGGAGATTATTAGTATCTACCCTAAGGAGCTTAAGAACTGTATGCAGGAAAGGTAGCTTGGGTCATCCTACAATAGGCAACTGTCTTAAGTCTAAAAGGGTTTTCTTCTTCCTCCAACCCCTGTGGCCCAACAACTTCTCAATAATCCCAGACAAAGAGAAGCAGAACGTGGGAAATGACATCAGCCAATGAAAGAAATATCAGAATGAGCTCAGAGAGCAGAACCCATAGAGTGAAATAGCCACCAAAATAGCAGAAATTTCTTTCCCTAAGACTAAATGTTGGATTTTTGTAGGACGAATAAGCCAATGTGTTCATGAGAATGAACATGAGTTTCAAGGATGCTAGTGCATGAAAAGGTCAAACAAAAGGCGGTAGATGTGACCACTCCTACATGGAGGAGACTCTTATTGTAGATCTAAGAGAAAAAACAGAGGAAAGAGTTCAGGCTGAAGCCTGGCTGGCAGCCTAAACTGGACTGTGAGAGGAGAGAGGGAGGGATAGCAAGAGAAGAGCAGCTGACCAAGAAAGGTGGCCCAGACCATGAGGCCAAGAGACCGGCATAGTCAAAATGGATGAGTTACATAGGGGTCAGACTGGGAGGGAAGGGAAGTGGAGGGAGGAAGAGGTTTCGGGTAGGGGAGGAATGAGGAGAGCTGGGAGGAGACACAGGTGTCTGAGGCTAGACACAGGTTTGAGATCTAATACTAGGCCACACCGTTATAATGTTTTGAAATACGTAAGTTAAAAGGAAGGAAAGGAAAAAAAATCAGGCACCATACAAATACTCGGTAATCAAGGTGACATCAGACGAAGATCAACACTGGAGCTAGGAGGCAATGAAATAATACAGGTAATGACTTGAGAATTTTTAGGGGCAGTATTTACAGTCTAGAATTCGATGCCCAGCCAAGTAATTATTTATGTATGTGACATAGATAAGTATAGATAAAGATATAGTTATAGCCAATACATAGCAAGGACATTTACTAAAAAGCACTGACTCCTCATTTGGACCCACAAGGTAACTAAAAGCATGATTAAAAAAAAAAAAAAAAAACCAACCTGGCAACCAGGTCTTCACGTTGTTTCTGTCTTCTGTACTCTGGGTCCAGTTCCTACTGAACCGTGCGTGTAGAAATGCTGATCACTCTAGGAGTGTCTGTGTATAAACTGTTGAGACACCACTCAATGTCAGAGGAACAGAAGAACCTCCCTGTCAGCTTTTACATCTCCTCTTCCAAAGCTGCACAGTGTCTCTGTTCACTGTCCTAAATCTGCAGTCACCTTGGAATCCTAGATACAGTCTTTCTCAGGCAGACCACCCAGGAGAAGATCACTCCCAAGCAAAAGCAATCCTCTCACGGTAACTGGATTGTCCCCTCAAGCAACAAGGACTTCTTCAAACAGTTTTGCAGAACCAGAACTGAGATAATGATCAACCAGACCACACCTTGACCAAGACTATAAAAGTTCCTCCCAAGGCTCAAGTCAATCCCCAGAGGATGTGCTGAGATGCTTAGTTTCATCTCTACTTTGCAAAATAAAATCCTTCCTGTCTTTCTACCATCAAATCCACAAGCTTTCTTTGGAATCCACTGGCCACACTTGCCATGTTGGGACCCCACCACTGGCCTAGAGTTCATTACATTAGGACAACTAAGATCTTTAAAATGACCTCTTCACTGAACGCTTTTCCAGGAACCTTCCGGGTGATCTTCTCCACCAAAATTGAGTTTAAAGAGAGAAAGAGAATGGAGACCAGGAAATGGAGGGTTCAAATTTCCACCCACATGCAAAGGAAATTCCTCTCTCTCTTAGAAAGGAAATTCCTGAGATGATTGAGAAGTGAAGACTCAGACCAGCGAGCTGTGCAACAAACCTAAAGCAGTTCAAGGTTTTAGAAAAGCTATCCTTAGACGGATAATTATTGACAAATTTCTCTAAATGTTTAGTTGTAATAATAATAATAAAAATACCCATCAGGTATTCTTGGGGGATTTTAATAATAACAAAAACTAATCTAGTAAGAGAAGTGCGGCGATTATGAAATCGTGGGGGAAGTAAGAGATAAGCACTAATAAAAACAACTAAAAGTAAGCAGATGTGGTCATCTGGGGGCAACGCTCATGTGTTAGAACAGTGAGGGATGAGGAAGACAGCATGTTGAAGGGAGAAACTGTAAAAGTGCTGAGTCCCTGTCTTGCAAGCAAAGGTACTGTGAGTA